>NC_140012.1:45215543-45335543 GCF_964263955.1 Coregonus lavaretus | reverse complement strand
AGGAGCTAGGTTGGTAACAGCTAGGTTGGTAAGAGCTAGGTTGGTAGGAGCTAGGTTGGTAAGAGCTAGGTTGGTAAGAGCTATGTTGGTAGGAGCTAGGTTGGTAGGAACTAGGTTGGTAACAGCTAGGTTGGTAGGAGCTAGGTTGGTAGGAGCTAGGTTGGTAGGAGCTAGGTTGGTAGGAGCTAGGTTGGTAAGAGCTAGGTTGGTAGGAGCTAGGTTGGTAGGAGCTAGGTTGGTAAGAGCTAGGTTGGTAGGAGCTAGGTTGGTAACAGCTAGGTTGGTAAGAGCTAGGTTGGTAGGAACTAGGTTGGTAACAGCTAGGTTGGTAACAGCTAGGTTGGTAGGAGCTAGGTTGGTAGGAACTAGATTGGTAACAGCTAGGTTGGTAAGAGCTAGGTTGGTAACAGCTAGGTTGGTAGGAGCTAGGTTGGTAAGAGCTAGGTTGGTAAGAGCTAGGTTGGTAGGAGCTAGGTTGGTAGGAGCTAGGTTGGTAGGAGCTAGGTTGGTAACAGCTAAGTTGGTAAGAGCTAGGTTGGTAACAGCTAGGTTGGTAGGAGCTAGGTTGGTAGGAGCTAGGTTGGTAGGAGCTAGGTTGGTAAGAGCTAGATTGGTAGGAGCTAGGTTGGTAGGAGCTAGGTTGGTAGGAGCTAGGTTGGTAACAGCTAGGTTGGTAAGAGCTAGGTTGGTAGGAGCTAGGTTGGTAAGAGCTAGGTTGGTAGGAGCTAGGTTGGTAAGAGCTAGGTTGGTAGGAGCTAGGTTGGTAGGAGCTAGGTTGGTAGGAGCTAGGTTGGTAGGAGCTAGGTTGGTAACAGCTAGGTTGGTAGGAGCTAGGTTGGTAGGAGCTAGGTTGGTAAAAGCTAGGTTGGTAGGAGCTAGGTTGGTAACAGCTAGGTTGGTAGGAGCTAGGTTGGTAACAGCTAGGTTGGTAGGAGCTAGGTTGGTAACAGCTAGGTTGGTAGGAGCTAGGTTGGTAGGAGCTAGGTTGGTAGGAGCTAGGTTGGTAACAGCTAGGTTGGTAGGAGCTAGGTTGGTAACAGCTAGGTTGGTAGGAGCTAGGTTGGTAACAGCTAGGTTGGTAGGAGCTAGGTTGGTAACAGCTAGGTTGGTAGGAGCTAGGTTGGTAAGAGCTAGGTTGGTAGGAGCTAGGTTGGTAGGAGCTAGGTTGGTAGGAGCTAGGTTGGTAAGAGCTAGGTTGGTAACAGCTAGGTTGGTAGGAGCTAGGTTGGTAGGAGCTAGGTTGGTAGGAGCAAGGTTGGTAGGAGCTAGGTTGGTAGGAGCAAGGTTGGTAGGAGCTAGGTTGGTAGGAGCTAGGTTGGTAGGAGCAAGGTTGGTAGGAGCAAGGTTGGTAGGAGCTAGGTTGGTAGGATCAAGGTTGGTAGGAGCTAGGTTGGTAGGAGCAAGGTTGGTAGGAGCTAGGTTGGTAGGAGCTAGGTTGGTAGGAGCTAGGTTGGTAACAGCTAGGTTGGTAAGAGCTAGGTTGGTAAGAGCTAGGTTGGTAGGAGCTAGGTTGGTAGGAGCTAGGTTGGTAGGAGCTAGGTTGGTAGGAGCTAGGTTGGTAAGAGCTAGGTTGGTAGGAACTAGGTTGGTAACAGCTAGGTTGGTAACAGCTAGGTTGGTAAGAGCTAGGTTGGTAGGAACTAGATTGGTAACAGCTAGGTTGGTAGGAGCTAGGTTGGTAACAGCTAGGTTGGTAAGAGCTAGGTTGGTAGGAACTAGGTTGGTAACAGTTAGGTTGGTAACAGCTAGGTTGGTAGGAGCTAGGTTGGTAGGAACTAGGTTGGTAAGAGCTAGGTTGGTAGGAGCTAGGTTGGTGGGAGCTAGGTTGGTAGGAGATAGGTTGGTAAGAGCTAGGTTGGTAGGAGCTAGGTTGGTAGGAGCTAGATTGGTAACAGCTAGGTTGGTAAGAGCTAGGTTGGTAACAGCTAGGTTGGTAACAGCTAGGTTGGTAGGAGCTAGGTTGGTAGGAGCTAGGTTGGTAACAGCTAGGTTGGTAACAGCTAGGTTGGTGGGAGCTAGGTTGGTAGGAGCTAGGTTGGTAACAGCTAGGTTGGTTAGAACTAGGTTAGTAGGAGCTAGGTTGGTAGGAGCTAGATTGGTAACAGCTAGGTTGGTAAGAGCTAGGTTGGTAAGAACTAGTTTGGTAAGAGCTAGGGTGGTAGGAGCTAGGTTGGTAGGAGCTAGGTTGGTAAGAGCTAGGTTGGTAGGAGCTAGGTTGGTAGGAGCTAGGTTGGTAGGAGCTAGGTTGGTAACAGCTAGGTTGGTAAGAGCTAGGTTGCTAAGAGCTAGGTTGGTAAGAGCTAGGTTGGTAAGAGCTAGGTTGGTAGGAGCTAGGTTGGTAGGAGCTAGGTTGGTAGGAGCTAGGTTGGTAGGAGCTAGGTTGTTGGGAGCTAGATGGGTAACAGCTAGGTTGGTAAGAGCTAGGTTGGTAAGAGCTAGGTTGGTAGGAGCTAGGTTGGTAGGAGCTAGGTTGGTAAGAGCTAGGTTGGTAGGAGCTAGGTTGGTAGGAGCTAGGCTGGTAAGAGCTAGGTTGGTAGGAGCTAGGTTGGTAGGAGCAAGGTTGGTAGGAGCTAGGTTGGTAGGAGCTAGGTTGGTAGGAGCAAGGTTGGTAGGAGCAAGGTTGGTAGGAGCTAGGTTGGTAAGAGCTAGATTGGTAGGAGCTAGGTTGGTAGGAGCTAGGTTGGTAGGAGCTAGGTTGGTAGGAGCTAGGTTGGTAAGAGCTAGGTTGGTAGGAGCTAGGTTGGTAGGAGCTAGGTTGGTAGGAGCTAGGTTGGTAAGAGCTAGGTTGGTAGGAGCTAGGTTGGTAGGAGCTAGGTTGGTAGGAGCAAGGTTGGTAGGAGCTAGGTTGGTAAGAGCTAGGTTGGTAGGAGCTAGGTTGGTAGGAGCAAGGTTGGTAAGAGCTAGGTTGGTAGGAGCTAGGTTGGTAGGAGCTAGGTTGGTAGGAGCAAGGTTGGTAGGAGATAGGTTGGTAACAGCTAGGTTGGTAGGAGCTAGGTTGGTAGGAGCTAGGTTGGTAGGAGCAAGGTTGATAGGAGCTAGGTTGGTAACAGCTAGGTTGGTAGGAGCTAGGTTGGTAGGAGCTACGTTGGTAAGAGCTAGGTTGGTAGGAGCTAGGTTGGTAAGAGCTAGGTTGGTAGGAGCTAGGTTGGTAGGAGCTAGGTTGGTAGGAGCAAGGTTGGTAGGAGCTAGGTTGGTAGGAGCTAGGTTGGTAGGAGCAAGGTTGGTAGGAGCAAGGTTGGTAGGAGCTAGGTTGGTAGGAGCAAGGTTGGTAGTAGCTAGGTTGGTAGGAGCTAGGTTGGTAGGAGCAAGGTTGGTAGGAGCAAGGTTGGTAGGAGCTAGGTTGGTAGGAGCAAGGTTGGTAGGAGCTAGGTTGGTAGGAGCTAGGTTGGTAGGAGCAAGGTTGGTAGGAGCTAGGTTGGTAAGAGCTAGGTTGGTAGGAGCTAGGTTGGTAGGAGCTAGGTTGGTAAGAGCTAGGTTGGTAGGAGCTAGGTTGGTAGGAGCTAGGTTGGTAGGAGCAAGGTTGGTAGGAGCTAGGTTGTTAACAGCTAGGTTGGTAGGAGCTAGGTTGGTAAGAGCTAGGTTGGTAGGAGATAGGTTGGTAAGAGCTAGGTTGGTAGGAGCTAGGTTGGTAGAGCTAGGTTGGTAGGAGCAAGGTTGGTAGGAGCAAGGTTGGTAGGAGCTAGGTTGGTAGGAGCAAGGTTGGTAGGAGCTAGGTTGGTAGGAGCTAGGTTGGTAGGAGCAAGGTTGGTAGGAGCAAGGTTGGTAGGAGCTAGGTTGGTAGGAGCAAGGTTGGTAGGAGCTAGGTTGGTAGGAGCAAGGTTGGTAGGAGCTAGGTTGGTAGGAGCTAGGTTGGTAGGAGCAAGGTTGGTATGAGCTAGGTTGGTAAGAGCTAGGTTGGTAGGAGCTAGGTTGGTAGGAGCTAGGTTGGTAAGAGCTAGGTTGGTAGGAGCTAGGTTGGTAGGAGCTAGGTTGGTAGGAGCAAGGTTGGTAGGAGCTAGGTTGTTAACAGCTAGGTTGGTAGGAGCTAGGTTGGTAAGAGCTAGGTTGGTAGGAGCTAGGTTAGTAATAAATCTAGGTTGGTAGGAGCTAGGTTGGTAGAGCTAGGTTGGTAGGAGCAAGGCTGGTAGGAGCAAGGTTGGTAGGAGCTAGGTTGGTAGGAGCAAGGTTGGTAGGAGCTAGGTTGGTAGGAGCTAGGTTGGTAGGAGCAAGGTTGGTAGGAGCTAGGTTGGTAGGAGCAAGGTTGGTAGGAGCTAGGTTGGTAGGAGCAAGGTTGGTAGGAGCTAGGTTGGTAGGAGCTAGGTTGGTAGGAGCTAGGTTGGTAGGAGATAGGTTGGTAGGAGCTAGGTTGGTAGGAACTAGGTTGGTAGGAGCTATGTTGGTAGGAGCTAGGTTGGTAGAAGCTAGGTTCGTAGGAGCTAGGTTGGTAGGAACTAGGTTGGTAGGAGCTAGGTTGGTAAGAGCTAGGTTGGTAGGAGCTAGGTTGGTAGGAGCTAGGTTGGTAGTAGCTAGGTTGGTAGGAACTAGGTTTGTACTAGCTATGCTGATGGTCAGTAAGGTTTCACTGCATCAGGTCTCACTGAGACTGGATTCCCCAAGAGAGTAGATCCAATTGAAATAGCACCGCTTCTTATAATTCAGAAAGTATTCACACCCCTTGACTTTTTCCACATTTTGTGTTAGTCTAAATTTAAAATAGATTAAAGTGGAATTATGTTTTTAGAAAATTTACAAATTAATTTAAAATGAAAAGCTCAACTGTCTTTAGTCAATACGCATTTGTTATGGCAAGCCTAAATAAGTTCAGGAGTAAACATTTGCTTAACAAGTCACATAATAAGTTGCATGGACTCACTCTGTGTGCAATAATAGTGTTTAACATGATTTTTGAATGACTACCTCATCTCTGTACCCCACACATACAACTTTCTGTAAGTTCCCTCAGTCAAGCAGTGAATTTCAAACACAGATTCAACCACACAGACCAGGGGAGGTTTTCCAATGCCTCGCAAAGAAAGGCACCTGTTGGTAGAAGGGTAAAAACAAAAGCAGATATTGAATATCCCTTTGAGTATGGTGAAGTTATTAATTACACATTGGATGGTGTATCAATACACCCAGTCAATACAAAGATACAGGCGTCCTTCCTAACTCAGTTGCCGGAGAGGAAGGAAACCGCTCAGGGATTTCACCATGAGGCCAATGGTGACTTTAAAACAGTTACAGAATGTAATAGTTGTGATAGGAGAAAACTGAGGATGGATCAACAACATTGTAATTACGCCACAATACTAACCTAACTGATAGAGTGAAAAGAAGGAAGCCTGTACAGAATACAAATATTCCAGAACATGCATCCTGTTTGCAATAAGACACTAACGTAAAACTGCACAAAATGTTGCAATGAAATGAACTTGATGTCCTGAAAACAAAGCATTATGTTTGGGGCAAATCCAACACAACACATTACTGAGTACCACTTCATATTTTCACGCATGGTGGTGGCTGCATCATGTTATGGGGATGCTTGTCATCGGCAAGGTCTAGGGAGATTTGTAGGATAAAAATAAATGGAATAGAGCTAAGCACAGACAAAATCCTAGAGGAAAACCTGCTTCAGTCTGCTTTCCAACAGACACTGGGAGACAAATTCACCTTTCAGCAGGACAATAACCTAAAACACAAGGCCAAATATACACTGGCGTTGTTACCAAGACGACATTGAATGTTCCTGAGTGGCCGAGTTACAGTTTTGACTTAAATCGGCTTGAAAATCTATGGCAAGACCTGAAAATGGCTGTCTAGCAATGATCAACAACCAACTTGATAGAGCTTGAATAATAAAAATAACAATAATGTTAAAATATCGTACAATCCAGGTATTGTACACTCCAAAGCTCTTAGAGACTTACCCAGAAAGACTCACAGCTGTAATCGCTGCCAAAAGTGATTCTAACATGTATTGACTCAGGGTTGTGAATACTTACTACAGTAATACTAATAATAGCTACAGTATTTCTGTATTTCATTTTCAAATAAACCTGCAAAAAAAATCTAAAAACATGTTGTTTTCACTTAGTCATTATGGGATAGATGGGAAAACACTTTAATCCATTTTTTATTCAGGTTGTAACACAACAAAATGTGGAATAAGTCGAGGGGTATGAATACTATCAGAAGGCACTGTATAATTTTTTTTATTTTTATTTTTTCCTTTATTATTATTATTATATTTTTTTTTTGGGGGGGGGGATGGACCAGCTTAATATTGCAGATAGATTGTATCTTCTATCAATGTAATTGTCTGCATCACTTCCAATCCCCCATGTTTATTTTTATTTTTTATATACATATTCCCCTTTATTACTTTTCAACCCCACCATCCTTTCCCTACTTGGAGTAAATTAGTGAACAACAACGCCCAGGCCTCTACTTCCGGTCTATACTTACTATCTACACCTTATGGACAGAGTTAATTTTACAATAATTCTATATCTATATATATATATATATATATATATTTATTAATTTTTTTGCTCCTGAACTTCTTCTACTCTCAACCTCTCCGATCATTTTCATGATGTCCATCCGGTTTGCTTCTAAATGCCATATCTTTCTAACTGTGCTCTTTCCCAAAAGCTCCCAACATACAACCTATATACTTATTATGGACACAGTATGCTTACATTATTAGCTATCTTTGTTATTATTTGTTGTTATTTGTTATTAGTCCCATCCTTCAACTCTATTCAATACCTCCCATCTATCTCTTAACACCATCCATATAGGATTTCTATTTGCCATATATATTTCGACCGTACTGTGATGTTTTACAAAAGTTCTGAACCTTTCTATTCTCATTGCTTCTACAGATTGTGAATTAAAAATAAACATTTTTGCTAAAAGTATTATTATATTATTGATTGATTGACTATGACTTTTCAGATCACCCAGTAATGCTATCTGCAAGGTTAGTTCCAGGTAAATATTGCAATCCTTTAGCCATTCCTGGACCTGTGTCCAAAAACAAGCTACAAATGGACAGAACCAAAACAAATGATCTAATGATTCTATCTCTTCACAGCAAAATCTGCAGAGCTGGGAAGATTGTATCCCCCATATAAATAACATTCTATTGGTAGCAATAATTTTATGTATAAGTCACTGTATAAGTTAGTAAAGCAAATAAAATCCTATTTAACTCACCATTTTTTCAGGTGCAAAATCCTTGTGTCCTAATTCAACAGACACACCTCCCTTGGTGAGTCATGTAAAGTTTCTTCCCTTTCTCTCCATCTCACTCTCACACACGTGCGCAGTTGCCAATCACACCCATTCCTCTGTCCGAGACAACGTCCTCAGGATTATGGAGCGGTGCGTTTAGAAGAAGTTGTTTGAATATTACAACATGTATTAGCATTAAGCAAAACTTTAGCGAGGAGTTAAACATTTTAATTTTCATATCCTCTTTCTTAAAATGTTTTAGATTGATGACCAATGAATTCATATCCCACTCCAATATGAAGGGACAGAGCAGCATATCCCACTCCAATATGAAGGGACAGAGCAGCATATCCCACTCCAATATGAAGGGACAGAGCAGCATATCCCACTCCAATATGAAGGGACAGAGCAGCATATCCCACTCCAATATGAAGGGACAGAGCAGCATATCCCACTCCAATATGAAGGGACAGAGCAGCATATCCCACTCCAATATGAAGGGACAGAGCAGCATATCCCACTCCAATATGAAGGGACAGAGCAGCATATCCCACTCCAATATGAAGGGACAGAGCAGCATATCCCACTCCAATATGAAGGGACAGAGCAGCATATCCCACTCCAATATGAAGGGACAGAGCAGCATATCCCACTCCAATATGAAGGGACAGAGCAGCATATCCCACTCCAATATGAAGGGACAGAGCAGCATATCCCACTCCAATATGAAGGGACAGAGCAAAATATCCCACTCCAATATGAAGGGACAGAGCAGCATATCCCACTCCAATATGAAGGGACAGAGCAGCATGTCCCACTCCAATATGAAGGGACAGAGCAGCATGTCCCACTCCAATATGAAGGGACAGAGCAGCATATCCCACTCCAATATGAAGGGACAGAGCAGCATATCCCACTCCAATATGAAGGGACAGAGCAGCATATCCCACTCCAATATGAAGGGACAGAGCAGCATATCCCACTCCAATATGAAGGGACAGAGCAGCATATCCCACTCCAATATGAAGGGACAGAGCAGCATGCCTTTGATACCGTTTGTCTGTGCTCCATTGTAGCTGCTAAGTTAAGACGCTTGACATACAGTGGCTTGCGAAAGTATTCATCCCTTGGCATTTTCCCTATTTTATTGCCTTACAACCTGGAATTAAAATTGTTTTTTGGGGGGTTTGTATAATTTGATTTACACAACATGCCTACCACTTTGAAGATGCAAAATATTTTTTCTTGTGAAAAAAACAGAAAACTTGAGTGTGCATAACTATTCACCCCCCCAAAGTCAATACTTTGTAGAGCCACCTTTTGCAGCAATTACAGCTGCAAGTCTCTTGGGGTATGTCTCTACAAGCTTGGCACATCTAGCCACTGGGATTTTTGCCCATTCTTCAAGGCAAAACTGCTCCAACTCCTGCAAGTTGGATGGGTTCCGCTGGTGTACAGCAATCTTTAAGTCATACCACATATTCTCAATTGGATTGAGGTCTGGGCTTTGACTAGGCCATTCCAAGACATTTAAATGTTTCCCCTTAAACCACTTGAGTGTTGCTTTAGCAACATGCTTAGGGTCATTGTCCTGCTGGAAGGTGAACCTCCATCCCAGTCTCAAATCTCTGGAAGACTGAAACAGGTTTCCCTCAAGAATTTCCCTGTATTTAGCGCCATCCATCATTCCTTCAATTCTGACCAGTTTCCCAGTCCCTGCCGATGAAAAACATCCCCACAGCATGATGCTGCCACCACCATGCTTCACTGTGGGGATGGTGTTCTCGGGGTGATGAGAGGTGTTGGGTTTGCGCCAGACATAGTGTTTTCCTTGATGGCCAAAAAGCTAAATTTTAGTCTCATCTGACCAGAGTACCTTCTTCCATATGTTTGGGGAGTCTCCCACATGCCTTTTGGCAAACACCAAACATGTTTGCTTATTTTTTTCTTTAAGCAATGGATTTTTTCTGGCCACTCTTCCGTAAAGCCCAGCTCTGTGGAGGGTACAGCTTAAAGTGGTCCTATGGACAGATACTCCAATCTCCGCTGTGGAGCTTTGCAGCTCCTTCAGGGTTATGTTTGGTCTCTTCGTTGCCTCTGATTAATGCCCTCCTTGCCTGGTCTGTGAGTTTTGGTGTGCGACCCTCTCTTGGCAGGTTTGTTGTGGTGCCATATTCTTTCAATTTTATAATAATGGACTTAATGGTGCTCCTTGGGATGTTCAAAGTTCTGGATATTTTTTTATAACCCAACCCTGATGTGTACTTCTCCACAACTTTGTCCCTGACCTGTTTGGAGAGCTCCTTGGTCTTCATGGTGCCGCATGAAATCCAAATAAAAATCCATTTAAATTACAGGTTGTAATGCAACAAAATAGGAACAACTCCAAGGGGGATGAATACTTTTGCAAGGCACTGTACATATCTACCTTTATCCTGTTACAAATCAAATCATGCCAAGAGGTTGCAACGCTGTCATCAAGGCAAAGGGTGACTATTTGAAGAATCTCAAATATATTTTGATTTGTTTAACACTTTTTTGGTTACTACATGATTCCATATGTGTTATTTCATAGTTTTGATGTATTCACTATTATTCTAAACTCTGAAATAAACTGAACTAAACTGAACTAATGTGATTAAGATTATTCGACTCTATAGCTTGATTCTGTTAGTTAACCAACAGAGACCTTTGAAACCTGTAATTATTGATTTCCTTGTTAGTTCTGGGTGTATCCTAGGAATTTACTTTACCAAATGAATATCTATTCTCAAACTGAGGGAAAAATACAAAAAACATAATACATATACGGTATTACAGTCACAGCCAAATATTTTGGATGTATACAGCTCTGAAAACACTGCCCTCATTTACGTCTAAATACCGATCTCCCCCAGTCTACCCTCTAAATACCGATCTCCCCCAGTCTACCCTCTACCCTCTACCCTCTGGATTCTTTACCAGTGGAATTTCCTGAAAGTTTAAACTCTCTGTAGCGCTCTCATTAACTCTCTCTCTCTCTTTAACTCTCTCTCTCTCTTTAACTCTCTCTCTCTCTTTATCTCTCTCTCTCTCTTTATCTCTCTCTCTCTCTCTTTATCTCTCTCTCTCTCTTTAACTCTCTCTCTCTCTCTCTCTCTCTTTAGCTCCACTGTGGCATATTTGTCTTGAGTAAGCAAAGTGTTTGACATTGATTAGCTTTTTACTAACCATTTATCAGTCGGAGCTGAACACTGCTTCTCTTGGACTGAGATGAGACAGGAAAGTCAAAATAGAACCATCTGATATCACTCAGACCAAAGTCCAACTTCAAAGGACATTTTGTCCGTTTCCGTGAAACAACAAATGGATTGGCTGAATGAGGTGAATGAACCTTGCTAATCTGGTTGAGTGAAAAGCCACTTTGAGGTGCGGATGAAGAGATAAGTGGTTCATAATTAGGACAGCATACAGACATACAGACCCACATAAAGTTGTAAATATTTAATGGTAGCAATGGACGTTCCATCGCAGAGATCTTTATCTGCCGTCCACACGCGCACACACACAGACGGACACACAGTGAAGTCATGCCTCATAGCAGGGCTCTACGCTGACCCGTGTTCGCCGACGTTGGACATTTTGGAGGACATAAAGAAATATGTCTACAATGTCTACATGTCTTCAGTAGCTACCCTTATAGCTATGATGTCTACATGTCTTCAGTAGCTACCCTATACCTTATAGCTATGATGTCTACATGTCTTCAGTAGCTACCCTATACCCTTATAGCTATGATGTCTACATGTCTTCAGTAGCTACCCTTATAGCTATGATGTCTACATGTCTTCAGTAGCTACCCTATACCCTTATAGCTATGATGTCTACATGTCTTCAGTAGCTACCCTATACCTTATAGCTATGATGTCTACATGTCTTCAGTAGCTACCCTATACCTTATAGCTATGATGTCTACATGTCTTCAGTAGCTACCCTATACCTTATAGCTATGATGTCTACATGTCTTCAGTAGCTACCCTATACCTTATAGCTATGATGTCTACATGTCTTCAGTAGCTACCCTATACCTTATAGCTATGATGTCTACATGTCTTCAGTAGCTACCCTATACCTTATAGCTATGATGTCTACATGTCTTCAGTAGCTACCCTATACCCTTATAGCTATGATGTCTACATGTCTTCAGTAGCTACCCTATACCCTTATAGCTATGATGTCTACATGTCTTCAGTAGCTACCCTTATAGCTATGATGTCTACATGTCTTCAGTAGCTACCCTTATAGCTATGATGTCTACATGTCTTCAGTAGCTACCCTATACCTTATAGCTATGATGTCTACATGTCTTCAGTAGCTACCCTATACCCTTATAGCTATGATGTCTACATGTCTTCAGTAGCTACCCTATACCTTATAGCTATGATGTCTACATGTCTTCAGTAGCTACCCTTATAGCTATGATGTCTACATGTCTTCAGTAGCTACCCTTATAGCTATGATGTCTACATGTCTTCAGTAGCTACCCTTATAGCTATGATGTCTACATGTCTTCAGTAGCTACCCTATACCTTATAGCTATGATGTCTACATGTCTTCAGTAGCTACCCTATACCTTATAGCTATGATGTCTACATGTCTTCAGTAGCTACCCTATACCCTTATAGCTATGATGTCTACATGTCTTCAGTAGCTACCCTTATAGCTATGATGTCTACATGTCTTCAGTAGCTACCCTATACCCTTATAGCTATGATGTCTACATGTCTTCAGTAGCTACCCTATACCCTTATAGCTATGATGTCTACATGTCTTCAGTAGCTACCCTATACCCTTATAGCTATGATGTCTACATGTCTTCAGTAGCTACCCTTATAGCTATGATGTCTACATGTCTTCAGTAGCTACCCTATACCTTATAGCTATGATGTCTACATGTCTTCAGTAGCTACCCTTATAGCTATGATGTCTACATGTCTTCAGTAGCTACCCTTATAGCTATGATGTCTACATGTCTTCAGTAGCTACCCTATACCTTATAGCTATGATGTCTACATGTCTTCAGTAGCTACCCTATACCCTTATAGCTATGATGTCTACATGTCTTCAGTAGCTACCCTATACCCTTATAGCTATGATGTCTACATGTCTTCAGTAGCTACCCTTATAGCTATGATGTCTACATGTCTTCAGTAGCTACCCTATACCCTTATAGCTATGATGTCTACATGTCTTCAGTAGCTACCCTATACCCTTATAGCTATGATGTCTACATGTCTTCAGTAGCTACCCTTATAGCTATGATGTCTACATGTCTTCAGTAGCTACCCTATACCCTTATAGCTATGATGTCTACATGTCTTCAGTAGCTACCCTTATAGCTATGATGTCTACATGTCTTCAGTAGCTACCCTATACCCTTATAGCTATGATGTCTACATGTCTTCATTAGCTACCCTATACCCTTATAGCTATGATGTCTACATGTCTTCAGTAGCTACCCTATACCCTTATAGCTATGATGTCTACATGTCTTCAGTAGCTACCCTATACCTTATAGCTATGATGTCTACATGTCTTCAGTAGCTACCCTATACCCTTATAGCTATGATGTCTACATGTCTTCAGTAGCTACCCTTATAGCTATGATGTCTACATGTCTTCAGTAGCTACCCTATACCTTATAGCTATGATGTCTACATGTCTTCAGTAGCTACCCTATACCCTTATTGAGCGAGTCACTGGTACTTCCTGCTTTAGTTTTTGCTTATAAGCAGGAATCAGGAGGATAGAGTTATGGTCAGATTTGCCAAATGGAGGGCGAGGGAGAGCTTTGTATGCGTCTCTGTGTGTGGAGTAAAGGTGGTCTAGAGTTTTTTCCCTCTGTTTGCACATTTAACATGCTGGTCGAAATTAGGTAGAACAGATTTAAGTTTCCCTGCATTAAAGTCCCCGGCCACTAGGAGCGCTGCCTCTGGATGATTATTTTCCTGTTTACTTATGGCCTTATACAGCTCATTGAGTGCAATCTTAATACCAGCATCAGTTTAGAATGCTACGAAAAATATAGATGAAAAGTCTCTTGGTAAAAAGTGTGGTCTACAGCTTATCATGAGATACTCTACCTCAGGCGAGCAAATTCTAGAGACTTCCTTAGTATTAGATTTTGTGCACCAGCTGTTGTTTACAAATATACACAGACCGCCACTCCTTGTCTCACCGGAGTCAGCTGTTCTATCCTGCCAATGTAGCGTATAGCCCGCTAGCTGTATGTTATCCATGTCGTCGTTCAGCCACGACTCGGTGAAACATAAGATATTACAGTTTTTAATGTCCCGTTGGTAGGATAACCGTAATCTTAGGTCGTCTAATTTGTTCTTAATTGATTGAACATTGGCTAATAGGATTGATGGAAGAGGCAGTTTACTCGCTCGCCGTCGGATCCTTACAAGGCACCCCGACCTACGTCCACAATGTCTACGTCTTTTTCTCATGCCAATGACGGGGATTTGGGCCTTGTAGGGTGTCTGTAGGATATCCTTCGTATCCGGCTCGTTGAAGAAAAAATCTTCGTCCAATACGAGGTGAGTAATCGCTGTCCTGATATCCAGAAGCTCTTTTTGGTCATAAGAGACTGTGGCAGAAACATTATGTACAGAATAAATTACAAATAACGCGAAAAAACACACATAATAGTACTATTGGTTAGAGGGCTGTAAAACGGCAGCCATCTTCTCCCCGTATTAGTGATGTCTACATGTCTTCAGTAGCTACCTCCTCCTCTCCCAGTATATGTGATGTCAGTGGAAACCAGGTCACAGCAGACAGACAGTGTTGAATCGAGGAATCGAGGACACGCTCCGATCGGCCTCTTTTCATATCAATCACTCTTTCCCTTTGGAGTTAGTTCAGGCCTGGCCTGGGCTTCTGAGAGAGAGAGAGAGAGAGAGAGAGGTGGGGGGATATATGGAGTGACAGAGACAGAGCGAGAGATAGGGAGAGAGAGAGAGGGGCCTATGCTCCTGAGAGACTTACTAGTCATAAAGACGTGTCTTCTCTGCACTGGGGAGCTACGTCTTAACCAGCAATTAGGTATCAATCTGCAGGATATGGACAGGTTTTGGTTGGCTAAGAGTTCAGAGCTCTTAGGTGGGTTAGCAAGCTTTTCCTACATCTCCTTGGTAGTGGCAAGGCCTGCTTAGGGTTGCAAAGGGAGAATATATATGAGGGTTTAAGCATATCCTTTATATTTTATTTTACTATGTCAATATGTTGTTGTTGTAATTGTTTTGGCGCCAAACTGGTGGCAGTTGTGAAAAAAGTCAATAGTTGGATGAGTTGCAGAGTTAATTAAAAATAATGTCATTGCTGATTAGATGCTTTTTTCATTAATTAGGTTATTTTCTCTTGAACCATATGGGCTATCCACTAGAAACTCATGGACAATATGGACACATATATAATAAATGAATACTATGTGTGAATATATATATGCTTTTAAGTTATTCAAGTAAAATTACCAAAGTTACCATAGATTGCCATAGATTGCCTGTTAATTACCAGAATGACAGAAATGACAGCTTTGCAACCCTAGGCCTGCTAAACCATCTAGTGAAGCAGAGGAAGTTCACACAGAATAGTGCAATATGATGGTGCAAGGTTGTTCAAATCCCTGACCTACCTTTGTAACATTTTGCAGACGATTAGACCATAATTGTCTATCAAATACAGTTGGTCTTGGGCTAGAGCTAGATAGGGACAACAAGATACATTAATATATTATATTACTCCTCTGGTGCTCCCCCCCCCCCCTCTCCTCTGGTGCTCCCCCCCCCCCCCCCCCCCCCCCCTCTCCTCTGGTGCTCTCCCCCCCCCCTCTCCTCTGGAGCTCTTTGATATCTGTCTCCTCCCTGAGTGTCTGTATATAGCTTCATCTCATATCCTTCTCACCTCAACCCATATTCTGCTGTGGTTCTGTCTCTATATCTTTCCCCCCCTCCCTCCTGTGGTATTACTGCCAGTGAATCAGGCCAGTGGGATGATAATATGGTCTCTCCCCCTTCCTCTTTCTCCAGACATCAAACCGAGGCTGCGCCTCTAACGGTTTTCTTTTACATCTTGGAATGCTGCCAAATCTTACAACTAGAGCATGCAGAGAAACACAGGGAGAGAGGAACAGAGAGAAAGGGATAGAACGAGAGAGAGAGAGAGAGAGAGAGAGAGATGGAGAGAAAGGGACAGAACGAGAGAGAGAGAGAGAGAGAGAGAGAGAGAGAGAGAGAGAGAGAGAGAGAGAAAGGGACAGAACGAGAGAGAGAGAGAGAGAGAGAGAGAAAGGGACAGAACGAGAGAGAGAGAGAGAGAGATGGAGAGAAAGGGACAGAACGAGAGAGAGAGAGAGAGAGAGAGAGAGAGAGAGAGAGAGAGAGAAAGGGACAGAACGAGAGAGAGAGAGAGAGAGAGAGAGAGAGAGAGAGAGAGAGAGAGAGAGAGAGAGAGAGAGAGAAAGAGAGATGGCGAGAGAGCGAGATGGAGAGAGAGTGTGTGTGAGAGAGAGAGATAGAGAGAGAGAGAGAGAGAGAGAGAGAGATGAGAACAAATACTGAGACTGATCCAAAAGCAGAACCTTGTATCTTTATCCTGTAAAAGCCTACTGCAGCCCAATCTCTTTCAATTTCAATTAAATTAAATTCAAAGGGCTTTATTGGCATGGGAAACATATGTTTACATTGCCTAAGCAAACGGAATAAACAATAAACAAAAGGGAAATAAACAGAATAATCAGAAATGAACAGTAAACATTACACTCAAGTTGTTTTATAATATAGACATTTCAAATGTTATATTATTGGCTACGATATTTGTTTGAAAACTGATTGCCCTGTTTTCATGGCAATGGGTCACAAATCTTTCTGCTGTAATTGCACACTGGTATTTCGCCAAACAGATATGGGAGTTTATCAATGTTTGATTTGTTTTCAAATTCTTTGTGGGTCTGTGTAATCTGAGGGAAATATGTGTCTCTAATATGGTCATACATTTGGCAGGAGGTTAGGAAGTGCAGCTCAGTTTCCACCTCATTTTGTGGGCAGTGTGCACATAGCCTGTCTTCTCTTGAGAGCCAGGTCTGCCTACGGCGGCCTTTCTCAATAGCAAGGCTATGCTCACTGAGTCTGTACAAAAAGCTTTCTTTAATTTGGGGTCAGTCACAGTGGTCAGGTATTCTGCCGCTGTGTACTCTCTGTTTAGGGCCAGATAGCATTCTAGTTTGCTCTGGTTTTTGGTTGATTCTTTCCAGTGTGTCAAATAGTTATCTTTTTGTTTTCTCATAATTTGGTTGGGTGTAATTGTGTTGCTATCCTGGGGCTCTGTGTGGTCGGTTTGTGTTTGTGAACAGAGCCCCAGGATAGCAATACAATTAGACCCAAACTAATTATGAGAAAAGTAAACCAGAACCAGCTGGCTGAGGGGACTCTTCTCTAGGTTAATCTCTCTGTAGGTGAGGGCTTTGTGGTGGAATGTGTGTGTATCGCTTCCTTTTAGGTGGTTGTAGAATTTAACAGCTCTTTTCTGGATTTTGATAAATAGCAGGTATAGTCCTAATTTTTCTCTGCATGCATTGTTTGTGGTTATTTTCTGGATTTTGATAACTAGCGGGTATATATACAGTGGGGGAAAAAAGTATTTAGTCAGCCACCAATTGTGCAAGTTCTCCCACTTAAAAAGATGAGAGAGGCCTGTAATTTTCATCATAGGTACACGTCAACTATGACAGACAAATTGAGAGAAAAAAAATCCAGAAAATCACATTGTAGGATTTTTTATGAATTTATTTGCAAATTATGGTGGAAAATAAGTATTTGGTCACCTACAAACAAGCAAGATTTCTGGCTCTCACAGACCTGTAACTTCTTCTTTAAGAGGCTCCTCTGTCCTCCACTCGTTACCTGTATTAATGGCACCTGTTTGAACTTGTTATCAGTATAAAAGACACCTGTCCACAACCTCAAACAGTCACACTCCAAACTCCACTATGGCCAAGACCAAAGAGCTGTCAAAGGACACCAGAAACAAAATTGTAGACCTGCACCAGGCTGGGAAGACTGAATCTGCAATAGGTAAGCAGCTTGGTTTGAAGAAATCAACTGTGGGAGCAATTATTAGGAAATGGAAGACATACAAGACCACTGATAATCTCCCTCGATCTGGGGCTCCACGCAAGATCTCACCCCGTGGGGTCAAAATTATCACAAGAACGGTGAGCAAAAATCCCAGAACCACACAGGGGGACCTAGTGAATGACCTGCAGAGAGCTGGGACCAAAGTAACAAAGCCTACCATCAGTAACACACTATGCCGCCAGGGACTCAAATCCTGCAGTGCCAGACGTGTCCCACTGCTTAAGCCAGTACATGTCCAGGCCCGTCTGAAGTTTGCTAGAGTGCATTTGGATGATCCAGAAGAGGATTGGGAGAATGTCATATGAAACCAAAATAGAACTTTTTGGTAAAAACTCAACTCGTCGTGTTTGGAGGACAAAGAATGCTGAGTTGCATCCAAAGAACACCATACCCACTGTGAAGCATGGGGGTGGAAACATCATGCTTTGGGGCTGTTTTTCTGCAAAGGGACATGACTGATCCGTGTAAAGGAATTAATGAATGGGGCCATGTATCGTGAGATTTTGAGTGAAAACCTCCTTCCATCAGCAAGGGCATTGAAGATGAAACGTGGCTGGGTCTTTCAGCATGACAATGATCCCAAACACACCGCCCGGGCAACGAAGGAGTGGCTTCGTAAGAAGCATTTCAAGGTCCTGGAGTGGCCTAGCCAGTCTCCAGATCTCAACCCCATAGAAAATCTTTGGAGGGAGTTGAAAGTGTTGCCCTGCGACAGCCCCAAAACATCACTGCTCTAGAGGAGATCTGCATGGAGGAATGGGCCAAAATACCAGCAGTAGTGTGTGAAAACCTTGTGAAGACTTACAGAAAACGTTTGACCTGTGTCATTGCCAACAAAGGGTATATAACAAAGTATTGAGAAACTTTTGTTATTGACCAAATACTTATTTTCCACCATAATTTGCAAATAAATTCATAAAAAATCCTACAATGTGATTTTCTGGATTTTTTTCTCTCATTTTGTCTATCATAGTTGACGTGTACCTTTGATGAAAATTACAGGCCTCTCTCAACTATTTAAGTGGGAGAACTTGCACAATTGGTGGCTGACTAAATACTTTTTTCCCCCACTGTATATATATATATATATATATATATATATATTATATACAGTGGGGAGAACAAGTATTTGATACACTGCTGATTTTGCAGGTTTTCCTACTTACAAAGCATGTAGAGGTCTCTAATTTTTTATCATAGGTACACTTCAACTGTGAGAGACGTAATCTAAAACAAAAATCCAGAAAATCACATTGTATGATTTTTAAGTAATTAATTTGCATTTGACATAAGTATTTGATCACCTACCAACCAGTAAGAATTCCGGCTCTCACAGACTTGTTAGTTTTTCTTTAAGAAGCCCTCCTGTTCTCCACTCATTACCTGTATTAACTGCACCTGTTTGAACTCGTTACCTCGTTACACACTCAATCAAACAAACTCCAACCTCTCCACAATGGCCAAGACCAGAGAGCTGTGTAAGGACATCAGGGATAAAATTGTAGACCTGCACAAGGCTGGGATGGGCTACAGGACAATAGGCAAGCAGCTTGGTGAGAAGGCAACAACTGTTGGCGCAATTATTAGAAAATGGAAGAAGTTCAAGATGACGGTCAATCACCCTCGGTCTGGGGCTCCATGCAAGATCTCACCTCGTGGGGCATCAATGATCATGAGGAAGGTGAGGGATCAGCCCAGAACTACACGGCAGGACCTGGTCAATGACCTGAAGAGAGCTGGGACCACAGTCTCAAAGAAAACCATTAGTAACACACTACGCCGTCATGGATTAAAATCCTGCAGCGCACGCAAGGTCCCCCTGCTCAAGCCAGCGCATGTCCAGGCCCGTCTGAAGTTTGCCAATGACCATCTGGATGATCCAGAGGAGGAATAGGAGAAGGTCATGTGGTCTGATGAGACAAAAATAGAGCTATTTGGTCTAAACTTCACTCGCCGTGTTTGGAGGAAGAAGAAGGATGAGTACAACCCCAAGAACACCATCCTAACCGTGAAGCATGGAGGTGGAAACATCTTTCTTTGGGGATGCTTTTCTGCAAAGGGGACAGGACGACTGCACCGTATTGAGGGGAGGATGGATGGGGCCATGTATCGCGAGATCTTGGCCAACAACCTCCGTCCCTCAGTAAGAGCATTGAAGATGGGTCGTGGCTGGGTCTCCTCGCATGACAACGACCTGAAACACACAGCCAGGGCAACTAAGGAGTGGCTCCGTAAGAAGCATCTCAAGGTCCTGGAGTGGCCTAGCCAGTCTCCAGACCTGAATCCAATAGAAAATCTTTGGATGGAGCTGAAAGTCCGTATTGCCCAGCGACAGCCCCGAAACCTGAAGGATCTGGAGAAGGTCTGTATGGAGGAGTGGGCCAAAATCCCTGCTGCAGTGTGTGCAAACCTTGTCAAGACCTACAGGAAACGTATGATCTCTGTAATTGCAAACAAAGGTTTCTGTACCAAATATTAAGTTCTGCTTTTCTGATGTATCAAATACTTATGTCATGCAATAAAATGCAAATGAATTACTTAAAAATCATACAATGTGATTTTCTGCATTTTTGTTTTAGATTCCGTCTCTCACAGTTTAAGTGTAACTATGATAAAAATTACAGACATCTACATGCTTTGTAAGTAGGAAAACCTGCAAAATCGGCAGTGTATCAAATACTTGTTCTCCCCACTGTACCTAATTCTGCTCTGCATGCATTATTTGGGGTTTTGCATTGTACATAAAGTATATTTTTGCAGAATTCTGCATGCAAAGTCTCAATTGGGAGTTTGTCCCATTTTGTGAATTCTTGGTTGGGGAGTGGACCCCAGACCTCACTACCATAAAGGGCAATGGGTTCGATAACTGATTGAAGTATTTTTAGCCAGATCCTAATTGGGCGACCTAAATACCAGAACTGGACAAGAACTAACACCCTCAGCATACAGGGGGACAAACACCTACCTGGAGGTGACAGCATTCCCTCCCCCATATTTTTAGATAGATAGAGAGAGAGAGAGAGAGAGAGAGAGAGAGAGAGAGAGAGAGAGAGAGAGAGAGAGAGAGAGAGAGAGAGAGAGAGAGAGATGGGCAGAGGAGATGGACCCTCTGGTTGCCCTCTAGGTTACAGAGAGCTGGTAGTCCCATCCACCAAACTACCAGGTGTGAAACAGGGAGGAGACTCAGAGGGTATGCTAACCCACTCCATTACAATAATAAAAACAGGAATATTTTACATTTGCTAGAATTTAAAAAGGAAATAATCCTCATGTGTGCTACCTATATCCCCCCACTAGAATCCCCATACTTGACAATGACAGCTTCTCCATCCTGGAGGGGGAAATCAACCATTTCCAGACCCAGGGACATGTACTAGTCTGTGGCGACCTAAATACCAGAACTGGACAAGAACTGACACCCTCAGCACACAGGGGGACAAACACCTACCTGGAGGTGACAGCACTGGACCAGAACCTGACACCCTCAGGACACAGGGGGACAAACACCTACCTGGAGGTGACAGCATTCCCTCCCCCATGTGCCCCCCTAGGCACAACTATGACAACATAACAAACAGAAACGGGTCACAACTCCTGTAGCTCTGTCGCGTGCTCTGTATATAGTGAACGGTAGGCTTCAAGGGGACTCCTATGGTAGGTACACCTATAGCTCATCCCTTGGCAGTAGTACTGTCCATTACTAGCCAACTAAAACCCCTATCAGACCACAGCAAAATCACAATATACTTTAACAGAGCAATACTCAGCCATTAGTATCGAAGCCGAACAAACTGCATGATATTAAAGGGGAATTGTATATACCTCATGGTACTGTTCTAGATGACTAAATAACTAATGGTACTGTGAACCTCGAGCGGCACGTACATACGACCCTCTGGACACTGGGGGGGAGTGGGCTCGGTACGTAACGCCCGCTCGATGTCCGCGTCAACCTCCCACACCACCGGTGCCACCAGACACGACGCCGGAAGTATGGGAGTGGGCTCAATGGACCTCTCCTCTGTGTCATACAGTCGGGACAGGGCGTCTGCCTTAGCGTTCTGGGAACCTGGTCTGTAAGTGAGAGTAAACACAAAACGAGTGAAGAACATGGCCCACCTTGCCTGGCGAGGGTTCAATCTCCTCGCCACCCGGATGTACTCCAGATTGCGATGGTCAGTCAAAATGAGGAAAGGGTGTTTAGCCCCCTCAAGCCAATGCCTCCACACTTTCAGAGCCTTAACCACAGCTAACATCTCCCAGTCCCCCACATCATAGTTGCGCTCCGCCGGACTGAGCTTCTAAGAAAAGAAAGCACAGGGGCGGAGCTTTGGTGGCATACGCGAGCGCTGAGACAGTACAGCTCCTATCCCAGCCTCGGACGCATCCACCTCAACCGTGAAAGCCAAGGAGGGATCCGGATGAGCCAGCACTGGAGCCGAGGTAAACAGGTCCTTCAGATGACCAAAAGCCCTGTCCGCCTCAGCTGACCACTGCAGTCCCCCCTTCAGCAAGGAGGTAATGGGAGCCGCTACCTGACCAAAGCCCCGGATAAACCTCCGGTAGTAGTTGGCAAAACCTAAGAATTGCTGCACCTCCTTCACCGTGGTTGGAGTCGGCCAATTACACACGGCCGAAATGCGGTCAATCTCCATCTCCACCCCTGACGCAGACAGGCGGTGCCCTAGGAAGGAGATGGACTCTTGGAAGAACAGACATTTCTCCGCCTTCACATACAGGTCATGCTCCAAGAGTCGACCAAGCACTTGACGCACCAGGGACACATGCTCGGCCCGTGTAGCGGAGTATATGAGAATGTCATCAATATACATCACTACACCCTGTCCGTGCAGGTCCCTGAAAATCTCATCATGGAGCATTGATGATGGAGCATTCAGCAACCCGTATGGCATGAGGAGGTACTCATAGTGCCCAGAGGTGGTACTGAATGCTGTCTTCCACTCATCCCCCTCCCGGATACGCACCAGGTTGTACGCGCTCCTGAGATCCAATTTTGTGAAGAAGTGCGCCCCGTGCAACGACTCCATCATACTAGCAATGAGCGGTAGTGGATAACTGTACTTGATAGTAATCTGATTGAGACCCCGGTAGTCAATGCATGGGCGTAAACCTCCATCCTTCTTCTTCACAAAAAATTAACTTGAGGAGACAGGTGAAGTGGATGGCCGAATGTATCCCTGCCCCAGAGATTCTGAGACATATGTCTCCATAGCCGCCGTCTCTTCCTGTGACAGGGGATACACGTGACTCCGGGGAAGTGCAGCGCCTACCTGGAGATTTATCGCACAATCCCCCTGTCGATGGGGTGGTAATTGAGTCGCCTTCTTCAGAAGGCGAGAGACAAATCGGCATATTCGGGAGGAATGTGCATGGTGGAGACCTGGTTTGGACTTTCCACCGTAGTTGCCCCTATGGAAACACCTACACACCTCCCCGAGCACTGACTTGACCATCCCTTGAGAGCTCTCTGTTGCCATGAAATCGTGGGGTCATGAAAAGTTAACCAGGGAAGCCCCAACACCACTGGAAACGCAGGAGAATCAATCAGATGGAGACTAATTCTCTCCTCATGACCCTCCTGCGTTTTTATCCAGAGTGGAGCTGTGACCTCCGTAATCAGGCCTGACCCTAAAGGGTGACTATCTAGGGCATGTACAGGGAAGGGCACATCAACAGGAACAAAAGGAATCCCTAAACTACGGGAAAACTGACGATCAATAAAGTTCCCAGCTGCGCCTGAATCTACGAGCGCCTTATGCTGGGAATGAGGGGAAAACTCTGGAAATACAACATCAATAAACAAATGCGCAACAGGGAGCTCTGGGTGAGTCGGGTGCCCACTCACCTAAGACGGTCCACCAGGGCTCTGCCTACCACCTTGACTCCTGAAAGACCCTCCCCAGCACCAACCAGCAGTGTGTCCTCTGTGGCCACAGTTGGTGCAGGAGATGGCCCTCCTTCCGGTCTCCCTAAGTGCAGCACCTCCGAGCTCCATAGGAGTAGGGTCGAAGGTGCTGGGGGATGGAATGGACGGCCCCTGATCCAGACGTCCGCGGGTTGCCAACAGGTTATCCAGCCTTATCGACATGTCCACCAGTTGGTCCAGGTTAAGGGTGGTGTCCCTGCAGGCCAGTTCCCGACGAACGTCCTCCCGGAGGCTGCATCGGTAGTGGTCGATCAGGGCCCTCTCATTCCATCCTGCGCTGGCAGCCAGAGTCCTGAAGTCCAGTGCAAAGTCCTGTGCGCTCCTCCTCCCCTGTCTGAGGTGGAATAGACGTTCCCCCGCTGCTCTCCCCTCCGGTGGATGATCGAATACCGGGTGAAATCCTCATAGCGTACTGACGCTGCATCTGTTCCTCCCCACTCGGCGTTGGCCCCCTCGAGCGCTCTTCCAGACAAAGAGGAGATGACGACGGACACGCTCTCGTATCCCGAGGGAGCCGGGTGGATGGTAGCCAGGTAGAGCTCTACCTGGAGCAGAAAATCCTGGCACCCGGCAGCTGGACCATCGTACGCCCTCGGGAGCGAGAGCCGAATCCCACTGGACCCAGGTGACGAAGGGGTGGACAGCGGTGTGGGTGGTTGTGTAGTTGACCACCACCTCTCTCCCATCGCTCCATGGTGTTCAACAGGCGCTCCATTGCGGTACCGAGAGTCTGGATCATGGTCGCCTGCTGTTGGACACGTTCCTCCATTGATCCGGACGAAATGAATGTACCTGCTGACTCCATATTATGGTGTGTGTTTCTGTCAGGGTGTCAGTGTGATGCGGTAGGACGGAGTCAGGCGCAGGACACAGAGCTAATCGAAAACGTACTTTACTCGTAGGTAACGTAAATAACATAACCTCCACGCAGGGAGGAAACAAACCCGCTCACCAGACGACAACCAAACATGAACAAACACGCGCAACATACAGTGGGAGCCAGAGGGCTAAATAGGGAAGTAATCAATACCTAATGGGAACCAAGTGTGAACAATAAAGACAAGACAAGTAGAACACAGAAACCTAGATCGGTAGCAGCTAGTACTCCGGTGACGACGGACGCCGAAGCCTGCCAGAGCAAAGAGGAGGAGCAGCCTCGGCTGAATCCGTGACCCATGGACACTGTTCTGGATGACTAAATACCTCACGGTACTGTTCTAGATGACTAAATACCTCACGGTACTGTTCTAGATGACTAAATACCTCATGGTACTGTTCTAGATGACTAAATACCTCACGGTACTGTTCTAGATGACTAAATACCTCACGGTACTGTTCTGGATGACTAAATACCTCACGGTACTGTTCTAGATGACTAAATACCTCACGGTACTGTTCTAGATGACTAAATACCTCACGGTACTGTTCTAGATGACTAAATACCTCACGGTACTGTTCTAGATGACTAAATACCTCACGGTACTGTTCTAGATGACTAAATACCTCACGGTACTGTTCTAGATGACTAAATACCTCACGGTACTGTTCTAGATGACTAAATACCTCACGGTACTGTTCTGGATGACTAAATACCTCACGGTACTGTTCTAGATGACTAAATACCTCACGGTACTGTTCTAGATGACTAAATACCTCACGGTACTGTTCTGGATGACTAAATACCTCACGGTACTGTTCTAGATGACTAAATACCTCACGGTACTGTTCTAGATGACTAAATACCTCACGGTACTGTTCTAGATGACTAAATACCTCACGGTACTGTTCTGGATGACTAAATACCTCACGGTACTGTTCTAGATGACTAAATACCTCACGGTACTGTTCTAGATGACTAAATACCTCACGGTACTGCTCTAGATGACTAAATACCTCACGGTATGGGGGTAGAAGCTGTTAAGAAGCCTTTTGGACCTAGACTTGGCGCTCCGGTACCGCTTGCCATGTGGTAGCAGAGAGAACAGTCTATGACTAGGGTGGCTGGAGTCTTTGACAATTTTTAGGGCCTTCCTCTGACACCGCCTGGTATAGAGGTCCTGGAATACAGGAAGCTTGGCCCCAGAGATGTACTGGGCCATACGCACTACCCTCTGTAGTGCTTTGTGGTCGGAGGCCGAGCAGTTGCCATACCAGGCGGTGAAGCAACCAGTCAGGATGCTCTCGATGGTGCAGCTGTTGAACTTCTTGAGGATCTGAGGACCCATGCCAAATCTTTTCAGTCTCCTGAGGGGGAATAGGCTTTGTCGTGCCCTCTTCACGACTGTCTTGGTGTGTTTGGACCATGATAGTTTGTTGGTGATGTGGACACCAAGGAACTTGAAGCTCTCAACCTGTTCCACTACAGCCCGTTGATGAGAATGGGGGATTGCTCAGTCATCTTTTATTTCCTGTAGTCCACAATCATCTCCTTTGTCTTGATCACATTGAGGGAGAGGTTGTTGTCTTGGCACCACACGGCCAGGTCTCTGACCTCCTCCCTACAGACTGTCTCATCGTTGTCGGTGATCAGGCCTACCGCTGTTGTGTCGTCGGCAAACTTAATGATGGTGTTGGAGTCATGCCTGGCCATGAAGTCATGGGTGAACTGGGAGTACAGGAGTGGACTGAGCGGGCACCCCTGAGGGGACCCCGTGTTGAGGATCAGCGTGGCAGATGTGTTGTCACCTACCCTTACCACCTGGGGGTTGCCCATCAGGAAGTCCAGGATCCAGTTGCAGAGGGAGGTGTTTTAGTCCCAGGGTCCTTAGCTTAGTGATGAGCTTTGAGGGCACTATGGTGTTGAACGCTGAGTTGTAGTCAATGAATAGCATTCTCATGTAGGTGTTCCTCTTGTCCAGGTGGGAAAGGGCAGTGTGGAGTGCAATAGAGATTGTATCATCTGTAGATCTGTTTGGGCGGTATGCAAATTGGAGTGGGTCTAGGGTTTCTGGGATAATGGTGCTGATGTGAGCCATGACCAGCCTTTCAAAGCACTTCATGGCTACAGACGTGAGTGCTACGGGTCAGTAGTCATTTAGACAGGTTACCTTAGTTCCCTTGGGGCCAGGGACTATGGTGGTCTGCTTGAAACATGTTGGTATTACAGACTCTGTCAGGGACATGTTGAAAATGTCAGTGAAGACACTTGCCAGTTGGTCAGCACATCCTCGGAGTACACGTCCTGGTTATCCGTCTGGCCCTGCGGTCTTGTGAATGTTGACCTGCTTAAAAGTCTTACTCACATCGGCTACGGAGAGCGTGATCACATAGTCATCCGGAACAGCTGGTGCTCTCATGCATGCTTCAGTGTTGCTTGCCTCGAAGCGAGCATAGAAGTGATTTAGCTCGTCTGGTAGGCTTGTGTCACTGGGCAGCCTTTTGTAGTCTGTAATAGTTTTCAACGCCTTCCACATCCGACGAGTGTCAGAGCCGGTGTAGTACGATTCTCCTTGAAAGCGGCAGCTCTACCCTTTAGCTCAGTGCGGATGTTTCCTGTAATCCATGGCTTCTGGTTGGGGTATGTACGTACGGTCACTGTGGGGACAATGTCATCGATGCACTTATTGATGAAGGCAGTGACTGATGTGGTGTACTCATTTTTTTACATTTACATTTTAGTCATTTTAGCAGACGCTCTTATCCAGAGCGACTTACAGTTAGCGAATACATCTTTTTTTTATACTGGCCCCCCGTGGGAATCGAACCCACAACCCTGGCGTTGCAAACGCCATGCTCTGAGCTACATCCCTGCCGGCCATTCCCTCCCCTACCCTGGGCCAATTGTGCGCCGGCCATGAGTCTCCCGGTCGCGGCCGGCTGCGACAGAGCCTGGATTCGAACCAGGATCTCTAGTGGCACAGTTAGCACTGCGATGCAGTGCCTTAGACCACTGCGCCACTCAGGACCTCAATGCTATCTGAAGAATCCCTGAACATATTCCAGTCTGTGCTAGAAAAACAGTCCTGTAGCTTAGCATCTGCATCATCTGACCACTTTTTTATTAACCGAGTCACTGGTGCTTCCTGCTTTAGTTTTTGCTTATGAGCAGGAATCAGGAAGATAGAGTTATGGTCAGATCTGCCAAATGGAGGTCGAGGGAGAGCTTTGTATGCGTCTCTGTGTGTGGAGTAAAGGTGGTCTAGAGTTTTTTCTCCTCTGGTTGCACATTTAACATGCTGGTAGAAATTAGGTAGAACAGATTTAAGTTTCCCTGCATTAAAGTCCCCGGCCACTAGGAGCGCTGCCTCTGGATGAGCGTTTTCCTGTTTACTTATGGCCTTATACAGCTCATTGAGTGCAATCTTAGTGCCTACCTCCGGCGAGCAAAACCTAGAGACTTCCTTAGTATTAGATTTTGTGCACCAGCTGTTGTTTACAAATATACACAGACCGCCACCCCTTGTCTTACCGGAGTCAGCCGTTCTATCCTGTCGATGTAGCGTATAGCCCGCTAGCTGTATGTTATCCATGTCGTCGTTCAGCCACGACTCAGTGAAACATAAGATATTACAGTTTTTAATGTCCTGTTGGTAGGATACATTTAATCTTAGGTCGTCCAATTTGTTTTCAAATGAATGAACATTGGCTAATAGGATTGATGGGAGCGGCAGTTTACTCGCTCGCCATCGGATCCTTACAAGGCACCCCGACCTACGTCCACGATATCTCTGTCTCTTTCTCATGCGAATGACGGAGAATTGGGCCTTGTCGGGTGTCTGTAGGATATCCTTCGCGTCCGACTTGTTGAATAAAAAATCTTGGTCCAATACGAGGTGAGTAATCACTGTCCTGATATCCAGAAGCTCTTTAAGGTCATAAGAGACGGTGGCAGAAACATTATGTACAGAATAAATTACAAATAATGCAAAAAAAACACACATAATAGTACAATTGGTTAGAGGGCTGTAAAACGGCAGCCATCTTCTCCGGCGCCACTCTAAGATACACATCCTCATGATCAGTCTTCATGTTCTACACATCCTCATGATCAGTCTTCATGTTCTACACATCCTCATGATCAGTCTTCATGTTCTACACATCCTCATGATCAGTCTTCATGTTTTACTGATCCTCATGATCAGTCTTCATGTTCTACACATCCTCATGATCAGTCTTCATGTTCTACACATCCTCATGATCAGTCTTCATGTTCTACACATCCTCATGATCAGTCTTCATGTTCTACACATCCTCATGATCAGTCTTCATGTTCTACACATCCTCATGATCAGTCTTCATGTTCTACACATCCTCATGATCAGTCTTCATGTTCTACACATCCTCATGATCAGTCTTCATGTTCTACACATCCTCATGATCCGTCTTCATGTTCTACACATCCTCATGATCAGTCTTCATGTTCTACACATCCTCATGATCAGTATTCATGTTCTACACATCCTCATGATCAGTCTTCATGTTCTACACATCCTCATGATCAGTCTTCATGTTCTACACATCCTCATGATCAGTCTTCATGTTCTACACATCCTCATGATCAGTCTTCATGTTCTACACATCCTCATGATCAGTCTTCATGTTCTACACATCGTCATGATCAGTCTTCATGTTCTACACATCCTCATGATCAGTCTTCATGTTTTACACATCCTCATGATCAGTCTTCATGTTTTACTGATCCTCATGACATGGCTTGTATTCAAGACAAAGTTTTAAAAAAAACTATTTGTTATGGCTTTTCAACTTCTCCAGCGTGCCAGTGGCCATTGAACTGCAGTCAGGTCAAGACCCTGGTCAGGACAATGCAGATAAGATTCCTTGATACGGTTTCTGACAGCTTGTGCAGAAACCCTCAGTTTCATCAGCTGTCCGGGTGGCTGGTCTCATACGATCCGCAGGTGAAGAAGTCGGATGTGGAGGTCCTGGACTGGCGTGGTTACACGTGGTCTGCGGTTGTGAAGCCAGTTGGTCGTACAGCCAAATTCTCTAAAGCAACGTTGGAGGTGGCTTATGGTAGAAAATTAACGTTCAATTCTCTGGCAACAGCTCTGGTGGAATTCCTGCAGTTCAGCATGCCAATTGCAGCACTCCCTCAAATGTCTACTGTTTGCTGATGATCTGGTGCTTCTGTCCCCAACCAAGGAGGGCCTACAGCAGCACCTAGATCTTCTGCACAGATTCTGTCAGACCAGGACCCTGACGATATATCTCAGTAAGACAGAAATAATGGTGTTCCAAAAAAGGTCCAGTTGCCAGAACAACAAATACATATTCCATCTAGACACCGTTGCCCTAGAGAACATAAATAATTATACTGACCTCGGCCTAAACATCAGCCCCACAGGTAACTTCCACAAGGCTGTGAACGATCTGAGAGACAAGGCAAGAAGGGCCTTCTATGCCATCAAAAGGAGCATTAAACCTAATATCCCAATTAGGATGTGGCAAAAAATACTTGAATCAGTTATAGAACCCATTGCCCTTTATGGTTGTGAGGTCTGGGGTCCGCTCACCAACCAAGAATTCACAAAATGGGACAAACACCAAATTGAGACTCTGCATGCAGAAATCTGCAAATATATACTTAATGTACAATGCAAAACCCCAAACAATGCATGCAGAGCAAAATTAGGACTATACCTGCTATTTATCAAAATCCTGAAAAGAGCTGTTAAATTCTACAACCACCTAAAAGGAAGCGATACCCACACATTCCACCACAAAGCCCTCACCTACAGAGAGATTAACCTAGAGAAGAGTCCCCTCAGCCAGCTGGTTCTGGTTTACTTTTCTCATAATTTGTTAATTGTGTTGCTATCCTGGGGCTCTGTGGGGTCGGTTTGTGTTTGTGAACAGAGCCCCAGGATAGCAACACAATTAGACCCAACCAAATTATGAGAAAAGTCAAAGATAACTATTTGACACACTAGAAAGAATCAACCAAAAAAGTTAGCAAACTGGAATGCTATCTGGCCCTAAACAGAGAGTACACAGTGGGCAGAATACTGTGACAGACTCCAAATTAAGGAAAGCTTTGACTATGTAGAGACTCAGTGAGCATAGCCTTGCTATTGAGAAAGGCCGCCATAGGCAGACCTGGTTCTCAAGAGAAGACAGGCTATGTGCACACTGCCCACAAAATGAGGTGAGAGAGAGAGAGAGAGAGAGAGAGAGAGAGAGAGAGAGAGAGAGAGAGAGAGAGAGAGAGAGAGAGAGAGAGAGAGAGAGAGAGAGAGAGAGAGAGACCCTCTGGTGTTCTGTCAGCTGCACACAGCTGCTTCAGGAACATTCTAACCTCTGCTCCACTAAACCACTCCTCATGACATGAATAACATGGCCTTGTGTATGTGATACATGCCTAGCCGTCAACACTGGATGCTGGAATTTTTACGTCGGCCAATCAGACTGATACAAATTCCCTGGCCTCGCACATTGCGGAAAAATCCTTTCAAAGGAGGTCAGTAACGGGGAGAGAAGGGAGAGAGAGGGGAGAGGGGGGGAGAGGGGGATAGAGAGAGGGGAGAGGGGGGGAGAGAGGGGGATAGAGAGAGGGGAGAGGGGGGGAGAGAGGGGGATAGAGAGAGGGGAGAGGGGGGAGAGAGGGGGATAGAGAGAGGTGAGAGGGGGGAGAGAGGGGGATAGAGAGAGGGGAGAGGGGGGGAGAGAGAGAAGAGAGGGGGAAAGAGGGGGATAGAGAGAGGGGAGAGGGGGAGAGAGGGGGACGTGTCTGGGCAGGGTCTTGGTTCACACAGACCCTTCAGGCTTTGGAAAAGGGCATGTAGAGAAGTGCAGACTTCCTGTTTTGACAGACAGACAGAGAGGGTTGGTAAAACTGTAGTCAACCTCTCACTAATTAGGGAATCAAAAAACGGATACATTATTTTCAGTCAGGAAATGTCAGGAAGGTTGAAAGATGAAAGAGTTGCCACCTGACTTTGTTTGGTGCGGTGATAGTATTTGCATGTTGCGCTGAGAGAGAAAGGCAATAGCTTCTGGTATGTGAATAGCATTTTTCACATTCCCAGTCAGTATGGTATAGTGTTGTGAGCTGTTATGAAATAATGCTACATGTTGTTAACAGTACACCACCCTGGAGATGACATTTCACTGCTGATAGCTGCCTGCCTGCCTGCCTGCCTGCCTGCCTGCCTGCCTGTCTGTCTGTCTGTCTGTCTGTCTGTCTGTCTGTCTGTCTGTCTGTCTGTCTGTCTGTCTGTCTGTCTGTCTGTCTGTCTGTCTGTCTGTCTGTCTGTCTGTCTGTCTGTCTGTCTGCCTGCCTGCCTGCCTGCCTGCCTGTCTGTCTGTCTGTCTGTCTGTCTGTCTGTCTGTCTGTCTGTCTGTCTGTCTGTCTGTCTGTCTGTCTGTCTGCCTGCCTGCCTGCCTGCCTGCCTGCCTGCCTGCCTGCCTGCCTGCCTGCCTGCCTGCCTGTCTGTCTGTCTGTCTGTCTGTCTGCCTGTCTGTCTGCCTGCCTGCCTGCCTGCCTGCCTGCCTTCCTATCTGCAAATGTAATGATGGTGTTGGAGTTCTGCACGGCTACACAGTCGTGGGTGAACAGAGAGTACAGGAGGGGACTAAGCATGCACCCCTGAGAGGCCCCAGTGTTGAGGGTCAGTGTGGGGGATGTGTTGTTACCTACCCTCACCACCTGGAGTCCTGGATCCAGTTGCAGATGGAGGTGTTTAGTCCCAGGGTCTTTAGCATAGTGATGAGCTTTAAGGGCACTATGGTGTTGAACGCTGAGCTGCAGTCAATGAACAACATTCTCACATAGGTGTTCCTTTTGTCCAGGTGGGAAAGGGCAGTGTGGAGTGCAGTAGAGATTGCATCATCTGTGGAACTGTTGGGGCGGTACACGAATTGGAGTGGGTCCAGGGTGTCTGGGATGATGGTGTTGATGTGAGCCATGACCAGCCTTTCATGGCCCTCTCCTCTCCTCCCCACCCCATCCACCACATGGTGTACAGCAGTATTATGACTAGCTCTACCCTGTGGCTCTCCTCTCCTCGGAGCTAACACCAGCAAGCCTCTAATACATTCTTCTCCAGGATTCATCCTCTCTCTGTTAATAGGGGAATGCTGTCAGACTCCCTGACACCCAACCCCCAGCTGTCACCCCCAGCCTGGCCTCTCTCTCTTTCTCTTTCTCCCTCTCTCTGGCATTCTTGGCTCAATGCCCAGATTAGCAAATTTAGGCATGACATGCCAGCAACAATTGCTGACACTACACATCCAAGTATATCTGACAAAATTATGAAAGACAAGCACTGTAAATTTAGAATTCTGTAAAGTGAGTGTGGAAGAGGTGAAAAAAGTATTGTTGTCTATTAACAATGACAAGCCACCGAGGTCTGACAACTTGGATATAAAATTGCTGAGGATAATAGTGGACGATATTGCCACTCCTATTTGCCATATTTTCAATTTAAGCCTACTAGAAAGTGTCTGCCCTGCCCTCAGGCTTGGAGGGAAGCAAAAGTCATTCTGCTACCAAAGAATAGTAAAGCCCCCTTTACTGGCTCAAATAGCCGACCAATCAGCCTGTTACCAACCCTTCGTAAACTATTGGGGAAAATGGTGTTTGACCAGATACAATGCTATTTTACTGTAAACAAATTGACAACAAACTTTCAGCATGCTTATAGAGAAGGACATTCAACAAGCACAGCACTTACACAAAGGACTGATGATTGGCTGAGAGAAATTGATGATAAAAAAGATTTTGGGGGCTGTTTTGTTAGACTTCAGTAACGTTTGTGTTATGGCTTTACACCCCCTGCTATATTGTGGATAAAGAGTTAATTGTCTAACAGAACACAGAGGGTGTTCTTTAATGGAAGCCTCTCCAACACAATCCAGGTAGAATCAGGAATTCCCCAGGGCAGCTGTCTAGGCCCCTTGCTTTTTTCCATCTTTACTAACGACATGCCACTGGCTTTGAGTAAAGCCAGAGTGTCTATGTATGCGGATGACTCAACACTATACACGTCAGCTACTACAGCGACTGAAATAACTGCAACACTTAACAAAGAGTTGCAGTTAGTTTCGGAATGGGTGGCAAGGAATAAGTTAGTCCTGAATAATATTTCCAAAACTAAAAGCATTGTATTTGGGTCAAATCATTCACTAAACCCTAAACCTCAACTACATCTCGTAATGAATAATGTGGAAATTGAGCAAGTTGAGGAGACTAAACTGCTTGGAGTAACCCTGGATTGTAGACTGTCATGGTCAAAACATATTGATACAACAGTAGCTAAGATGGGGAGAAGTATGTCCATAATAAAGCGCTGCTCTGCCTTCTTAACAACACTATCAACAAGGCAGGTCCTACAGGCCCTAGTTTTGTCGCACCTAGACTACTGTTCAGTAGTGTGGTCAGGTGCCACAAAGAGGGATTTGGGAAAATTGCAGTTGGCTCAGAACAGGGCAGCACGGCTGGCCCTTAAAAGTACACGGAGAGCTAACATTACTGACATGCATGTCAGTCTCTCCTGGCTCAGAGTGGAAGAGAGATTGACTTCATCACTATTTGTATTTGGGAGAGGTGTTGACAAGCTGAATGTACCGAGCTGTCTGTTTAAACGACTGGCACACAGCTCAGACACCCATGCATACCCCACAAGACATGCCACCAGAGGTCTCTTCACAGTCCCCAAGTCCAGAACAGACTATGGGAGCCGCACAGTACTACATAGAGCCATGACTACATGGAACTCTATTCCACATCAAGTAACTGATGCAAGCAGTAGAATCAGATTTTAAAAACAGGTAAAAATACACTTTATGGAACAACGGGGACTGTGAAGAGACACACACAAGGGTATAGACACATGCATACGCACACATTGTGATATTGTTGTATGGTGGTATTATACATTTTGTATTGTAGATATGTAGTGGTGTAATAATGTCATATGATGTACTGTTTTATATTTTGTTTTATATGTAATGTAAGTGCTTTAATATGTTTGGACTCCAGGAAGAGTAGCTGCTGCCTTAGCAACAGCTAATGGGGTTCGCTAATAAATACAAAAAAATTAATAAATACAATACTCACACTCACCCAGAAATATCCTCTCTCCCCTGCCCCTCTCCCTCCCTCCCACCTTCCTGTATCCCATAGCTCAACAGATAAGCTTCCACCGTGCTGAATGACATTGGTTTGTTCTCTCCACAACCCACAAAGAGAGGGAGGGAGAGAAGGCGGGAGAGAGGGAGGGAGAGAAGGAGGGAAAGAGAGAGGGAGAGAGAGGAGGGAGAGAGGGAGGGAGAGAAGGAGGGAGAGAGGGAGGGAGAGAAGGCGGGAGAGAGGGAGGGAGAGAGGGAGGGAGAGAAGGAGGGAGAGAGGGAGGGAGAGAAGGCGGGAGAGAGGGAGGGAGAGAGGGAGGGAGAGAAGGAGGGAAAGAGAGAGGGAGAGAGAGGAGGGAGAGAGAGAGGGAGAGAGAGGAGGGAGAGAGGGAGGGAGAGAAGGAGGGAGAGAGGGAGGGAGAGAAGGCGGGAGAGAGGGAGGGAGAGAGGGAGGGAGAAAAGGAGGGAGGGAGAGAGGGAGAGAGAGGAGGGAAAGAGAGAGGGGGGGAAAGAGAGAGGGAGAGAGAGAGGGAGAGTTGGAAAGAAGAAAACAGTTTCCCACTCTGTACTTAAACCATTACAGAGCACAATATGTATCTACAGTAAATCAAATAGGCTAACATGTTTTGATGATGGATGTGCTTTGCAGAACTTCTGACATCCATCCTCCTTGGATCGAAACAGAAAACGAGTTGAGTCATTACAGCATGTCAATGGTAAGAGAGACCATGTGGGGATATGCCACAAATAGTGACTTGGTGTACAGAGAGAACAGGAGAGGACCTAGAACCCAACCCTGGGGGACAGCAGTTGTAAGATATTAAAGAGGACCTAGTACTGAGCCCTGGGGGACACCAGTAGTCATCTGCCATTCAACTGTATTAGGGCAGAATTATGGCGTGACAGTGGAATCAACCAAACACATTTTGACTTGTAATGGGTGGGACAGGTTTTACAAAAACGTATGCAAACTTCTGCCTTCTCGAAGGCAGACATGTCTCTGCGCAATAGCAAGCAGTAGTTTTTCCACGGTCTAGCTAGCTGGCTTTTGTTGTAGGCTAGTGGGCTAATGGGCGGTGACCATGGCCGTGGATTCCCCCTTGGCTGTAATGCCCCCTACCATGGCCGTGGATTCCCCCTTGGCTGTAATGCCCCCTACCATGGCCGTGGATTCCCCCTTGGCTGTAATACCCCCTACCATGGCCGTGGATTCCCCCTTGGCTATAATGCCCCCTACCATGGCCGTGGATTCCCCCTTGTGTGGCTGTAATGCCCCCTACCATGGCCGTGGATTCCCCCTTGGCTGTAATGCCCCCTACCATGGCCGTGGATTCCCCCTTGTGTGGCTGTAATGCCCCCTACCATGGCCGTGGATTCCCCCTTGGCTGTAATGCCCCCTACCATGGCCGTGGATTCCCCCTTGGCTGTAATGCCCCCTACCATGGCCGTGGATTCCCCCTTGGCTGTAATGCCCCCTACCATGGCCGTGGATTCCCCCTTGGCTGTAATGCCCCCTACCATGGCCGTGGATTCCCCCTTGTGTGGCTGTAATGCCCCCTACCATGGCCGTGGATTCCCCCTTGGCTGTAATGCCCCCTACCATGGCCGTGGATTCCCCCTTGTGTGGCTGTAATGCCCCCTACCATGGCCGTGGATTCCCCCTTGGCTGTAATGCCCCCTACCATGGCCGTGGATTCCCCCTTGGCTGTAATGCCCCCTACCATGGCCGTGGATTCCCCCTTGGCTGTAATGCCCCCTACCATGGCCGTGGATTCCCCCTTGTGTGGCTGTAATGCCCCCTACCATGGCCGTGGATTCCCCCTTGTGTGGCTGTAATGCCCCCTACCATGGCTGTGGATTCCCCCTTGGCTGTAATGCCCCCTACCATGGCCGTGGATTCCCCCTTGGCTGTAATGCCCCCTACCATGGCCGTGGATTCCCCCTTGGCTGTAATGCCCCCTACCATGGCCGTGGATTCCCCCTTGGCTGTAATGCCCCCTACCATGGCCGTGGATTCCCCCTTGGCTGTAATGCCCCCTACCATGGCCGTGGATTCCCCCTTGGCTGTAATGCCCCCTACCATGGCCGTGGATTCCCCCTTGGCTGTAATGCCCCCTACCATGGCCGTGGATTCCCCCTTGGCTGTAATGCCCCCTACCATGGCCGTGGATTCCCCCTTGGCTGTAATGCCCCCTACCATGGCCGTGGATTCCCCCTTGGCTGTAATGCCCCCTACCATGGCCGTGGATTCCCCCTTGGCTGTAATGCCCCCTACCATGGCCGTGGATTCCCCCTTGGCTGTAATGCCCCCTACCATGGCCGTGGATTCCCCCTTGGCTGTAATGCCCCCTACCATGGCCGTGGATTCCCCCTTGGCTGTAATGCCCCCTACCATGGCCGTGGATTCCCCCTTGGCTGTAATGCCCCCTACCATGGCTGTGGATTCCCCCTTGTGTGGCTGTAATGCCCCCTACCATGGCCGTGGATTCCCCCTTGGCTGTAATGCCCCCTACCATGGCCGTGGATTCCCCCTTGGCTGTAATGCCCCCTACCATGGCCGTGGATTCCCCCTTGGCTGTAATGCCCCCTACCATGGCCGTGGATTCCCCCTTGGCTGTAATGCCCCCTACCATGGCCGTGGATTCCCCCTTGGCTGTAATGCCCCCTACCATGGCCGTGGATTCCCCCTTGGCTGTAATGCCCCCTACCATGGCCGTGGATTCCCCCTTGGCTGTAATGCCCCCTACCATGGCCGTGGATTCCCCCTTGGCTGTAATGCCCCCTACCATGGCCGTGGATTCCCCCTTGGCTGTAATGCCCCCTACCATGGCCGTGGATTCCCCCTTGGCTGTAATGCCCCCTACCATGGCCGTGGATTCCCCCTTGGCTGTAATGCCCCCTACCATGGCCGTGGATTCCCCCTTGGCTGTAATGGCCCCTAAATACATAATGTCGTTATGCTCTTGGGCTGAATATAATCATTATCATTACCTTCTCCCTGCTGCCAATCGCTGTGCTCCGAAGCCACCTCTCACTCACATGGCTGTCTCAGATATCGGAATTCTTAAAAAGCAATGCCCGTCACGTGATCGGGTCCTTCTCAGGCTACGCAGCTCCGAAGTAGGCTACTAGTGAAGACAGACACATCAAAGTAATAATAATAATAATAATATGCCATTTAGCAGACGCTTTTATCCAAAGCGACTTACAGTCATGCGTGCATACATTTTTGTATATGGGTGGTCCCGGGGATCGAACCCACTACCTTGGCGTTACAAGCGCCGTGCTCTACCAGCTGAGCTACAGAGGACCACAAAGTAGGCTACTAGTGAAGACAGACACAGCGTGTGTCCTTCTTATCGAATTCCAAGGCGATGTAAGAACTGTACTTTTCATCAGTCAGCTAGATGAGTAACGAACAGCAAAAGCACTACGTCAATCTACTATCCCCATAGTATAAAAGTCTAGCCAACCTATTCTATTGGTCAGCTTGATGGAATTTGGCAAATTTACTTTGACAGAAGGTAAGACATGCCTCATGGAATTACCAAAAACATCCAGGTTTTAAACAATTACGTTTATGGTTAAATATTTTCAAAATGTTGACCGCCTCTGCTCAGATTGCAAGGTGGGTGATGTTGTGGTGTGCAACAGGCACTGGCCTTTCTCTCCTAACGAACAGCGCCTCCAGTATGTCGACAGAATCAAGCCTTTAGACGTTAATATTAATTATCCTACATTATATTTGTCAAACCTGACTGCCGTTAAGACTATATACTATATCTATATATACTGAACACAAATATAAACGCAACATGCTACAATTTCAACGATTTTACTGAGTTACAGTTCAGATACGGAAATCAGTCAATTGAAATACATTCATTAGGCCCTAATCTATGTATTTCACATGACTAGGAATGCAGATATGCATCTGTTGGTCACAGATACCTTCAAAAAAGGTAGGGGTGTGGATCAGAAAATTAGTCAGTATCGGTGTGACCACCATTTTCCTCACTCAGCACGCCACATCTCAATGGGTGACATGTCTGGTGAGTATGCAGGCCATGGAAGAACTGGGACATTTTCAGCTTCCCAGAATTTTGTACAGATCCTTGTGACATGGGACATGAGGTGATGGCGGTGGATGAATGGCACGAAAATGGGCCTAAGGATCTCATCACGGTATCTCTGTGCATTCAAATTGCCATCGATAAAATGCAATTGTGTTCGTTGTCCGTAGCTTATGCCTGCCCATACTATAACCCCACCACCACCATGGGACACTCTGTTCACAGTGTTGACATCAGCAAACCGCTCGCCCACACGACGCCATACACGTGGTTTGCAGTTGTGAGGCCGGATGGACATACTGCCAAATTCTCTAAAACAACATTGGAGGTGGCTTATGGTAGAGAAAATAACATTTCATTATTTGGCAACAGCTCTGGTGGACATTCCTGCAGTCAGCATGCCAATTGCACGTTCCGTCAAAACTTGATACATCTGTGGCATTGTGTTGTGTGACAAAACTGTACATGTTAGTGGCTTTTTATTGTCCCCAGCACAAGGTGCACCTGTGTAATGATCATACTGTTTAATCAGCTTCTTGATATGCCACACCTGTCAGGTAGATGGATTATCTTGGCAATGGAGAAATGCTCACTAACAGGGATGTAAGCAAATTTGTGCACAAAATTGGAGAGAAATATGCTTGTTGTGCGTCTGGAAAATGTCTGGGGTCTTTTAGTTCAGCTCAATGAAACATGGGAACCAACACTTTACATGTTGCATTTATATTTTTGTTCAGTGTACATTTACATACACTTATGTTTTTACTTAACAGAAGAGCTAGTGTTTTTCGGTTTTAAAATACATTTAATTGGCTGTTTTGGTTAATGGCCTTGGTGCTCTGGCAGATGGCCTTGGTGATCTGGCAGATGGCCTTGGTGCTCTGGCAGATGGCCTTGGTGCTCTGGCAGATGGCCTTGGTGATCTGGCAGATGGCCTTGGTGCTCTGGCAGATGGCCTTGGTGCTCTGGCAGATGGCCTTGGTGCTTTGGCAGATGGCCTTGGTGCTCTGGCAGATGGCCTTGGTGCTCTGGCAGATGGCCTTGGTGCTCTGGCAGATGGCCTTGGTGATCTGGCAGATGGCCTTGGTGCTCTGGCAGATGGCCTTGGTGCTCTGGCAGATGGCCTTGGTGCCCTGGCAGATGGCCTTGGTGCTCTGGCAGATGGCCTTGGTGCCCTGGCAGATGGCCTTGGTGCCCTGGCAGATGGCCTTGGTGCTCTGGCAGATGGCCTTGGTGCCCTGGCAGATTGGGCACCTCTTGAAGGCCAAAAGGCCTTGCCCCTAAAATCTCAAAAATTCCAGGCCTGTTGCTGTCCTCGTGCTACTAGACCTTAGTGCTGCCTTTGACACCATCGATCACCACATTCTTTTGGAGAGACTGGAAACCCAAATTGGTCTACACGGACAAGTTCTGGCCTGGTTTAGATCTTACCTGTCGGAAAGATATCAGTTTGTCTCTGTGAATGGTCTGTCCTCCGACAAATCAACTGTACATTTCGGTGTTCCTCAAGGTTCCGTTTTAGGACCACTATTGTTTTCACTATATATTTTACCTCTTGGGGATGTTATTCGAAAACATAATGTTAACTTTCACTGCTATGCGGATGACACACAGCTGTACATTTCAATGAAACATGGTGAAGCCCCAAAATTGCCCTCGCTAGAAGCCTGTGTTTCAGACATAAGGAAGTGGATGGCTGAAAACGTTCTACTTTTAAACTCGGACAAAACAGAGATGCTTGTTCTAGGTCCCAAGAAACAAAGAGATCTTCTGTTAAATCTGACAATTCATCTTGATGGTTGTAAAGTCGTCTCAAATAAAACTGTGAAGGACCTCGGCGTTACTCTTGACCCTGATCTCTCTTTTGACGAACATATCAAGACTGTTTCAAGGACAGCTTTTTTCCATCTACGTAACATTGCAAAAATCAGAAATTTTCTGTCCAAAAATGATGCAGAAAAATTAATCCATGCATTTGTTACTTCTAGGTTAGACTACTGCAATGCTCTACTTTCCGGCTACCCGGATAAAGCACTAAATAAACTTCAGTTAGTGCTAAATACGGCTGCTAGAATCCTGACTAGAACCAAGAAATTTGATCATATTACTCCAGTGCTAGCTTCCCTACACTGGCTTCCTGTTAAGGCAAGGGCTGATTTCAAGGTTTTACTGTTAACCTATAAAGCGTTACATGGGCTTGCTCCTACCTATCTTTCCGAGTTGGTCCTGCCGTACATACCAATACGTACGCTACGGTCACAAGACGCAGGCCTCCTAATTGTCCCTAGAATTTCTAAGCAAACAGCGGGAGGCAGGGCTTTCTCCTATAGATCTCCATTTTTATGGAACAGTCTGCCTACCCATGTGAGAGACGCAGACTCGGTCTCAACCTTTAAGTCTTTACTGAAGACTTATCTCTTCAGTAGGTCATATGATTGAGTGTAGTCTGGCCCAGGAGTGTGAAGGTGAACGGAAAGGCTCTGGAGCAACGAACAGCCCTTGCTGTCTCTGCCAGGCCGGTTCCCCTCTCTCCACTGGGGTTCTCTGCCTCTAACCCTGTTACAGGGGCTGAGTCACTGGCTTGCTGGTGCTCTTTCATGCCATCCCTAGGAGGGGTGCGTCACTTGAGTGGGTTGAGTTACTGACGTGATCTTCCTGTCTGGGTTGGCGCCCCCCCTTGGTTTGTGCTGTGGTGGAGACCTCTGTGGGCTATACTCGGCCTTGTCTCAGGATTGTAAGTTGGTGGTTGAGGATATCCCTCTAGTGGTGCGGGGGCTGTGCTTTGGCAGAGTGGGTGGGGTTATATCCTTCCTGTTTGGCCCTGTCCGGGGGTTTCTTCGGATGGGGCCACAGTGTCTCCGGACCGCTCCTGTCTCAGCCTCCAGTATTTATGCTGCAGTAGTTTATGTGTCGGGGGGCTGGGGTTAGTTGGTTATACCTGGAGTACTTCTCCTGTCTTATCCAGTGTCCTGTGTGAATTTAAGTATGCTCTCTCTAATTCTCTCGTTCTCTCTTTCTCTCTGAGAACCTGAGCCCTAGGACCATACGTCAGGACTACCGGGCATGATGACACCTTGCTGTCCCCAGTCCGCCTGGCCTTGCTGCTATTCCAGTTTCAACTGTTCTGCCTGCGGTTACGAAACCCCTACCTGTCCCAGACCTGCTGTTTTCAACTCTTAATGATCGGCTATGAAAAGCCAACTGAGAGACCTGAGCCCTAGGACCATACGTCGGGACTACCGGCCGTGGTGACTCCTTGCTGTCCCCAGTCCGCCTGGCCTTGCTGCTATTCCAGTTTCAACTGTTCTGCCTGCGGTTATGGAACCCCTACCTGTCCCAGACCTGCTGTTTTCAACTCTTAATGATCGGCTATGAAAAGCCAACTGAGATTTATTCCTGATTATTATTTATTCCTGATTATTATTTGACCATGCTTGTCACTTATGAACATTTTTGAACATCTTGGCATGGTTCTGTTATAATCTCCACCCGGCACAGCCAGAAGAGGACTGGCCACCCCTCATAGCCTGGTTCCTCTCTAGGTTTCTTCCTAGGTTTTGGCCTTTCTAGGGAGTTTTTCCTAGCCACCGTGCTTCTACACCTGCATTACTAGCTGTTTGGGGTTTTAGGCTGGGTTTCTGTACAGCACTTCGAGATATTAGCTGATGTAAGAAGGGCTATATAAAATAAAATTGATTGAAATTGATTGATTGTTTGAGATCTCTTTGATTTAACCTTTAGATTACCAGTTACTTTGTGTGATGAATATGAAAACGATATTTGCAATGGGAAGTAATAGTTGTACATTTCTATTGGGAAATGCTTAGCCTAATGGTTGTGGTTTGTATACTAATGATTGGGACCTACTGGCTTATTATGTCAGAGTGAATGGGCTGCTTATCCTTTCACATCATGCTGTGTGTGACTGCTGTCTATCTATCAAACCTGTGTGTTTTACAATCAGTGCGATCTCCTACATGGAGCATTACTCACATCCTGTTGTTGTGGTGAGAGACACGTCTCCCTCTGTCCTGTTATCACTGGAGAGGAGATTTACAGACACGTCTCCCTCTGTCCTGTTATCACTGGAGAGGAGATTTACAGACACGTCTCCCTCTGTCCTGTTATCACTGGAGAGGAGGTAAACAGACACGTCTCCCTCTGTCCTGTTATCACTGGAGAGGAGGTAAACAGACACGTCTCCCTCTGTCCTGTTATCACTGGAGAGGAGGTCTACAGACACGTCTCCCTCTGTCCTGTTATCACTGGAGAGGAGGTCTACAGACACGTCTCCCTCTGTCCTGTTATCACTGGAGAGGAGGTCAACAGACACGTCTCCCTCTGTCCTGTTATCACTGGAGAGGAGGTCTACAGACACGTCTCCCTCTGTCCTGTTATCACTGGAGGGGAGGTCTACAGACACGTCTCCCTAACCTCTGTCCTGTTATCACTGGAGAGGAAGTCTACAGACACGTCTCCCTCTGTCCTGTTATCACTGGAGAGGAGGTCTACAGACACGTCTCCCTCTGTCCTGTTATCACTGGAGAGGAGGTCAACAGACACGTCTCCCTCTGTCCTGTTATCACCGGAGAGGAAATTTACAGACACGTCTCCCTCTGTCCTGTTATCACTGGAGAGGAGGTCAACAGACACGTCTCCCTCTGTCCTGTTATCACTGGAGGGGAGGTCTACAGACACGTCTCCCTCTGTCCTGTTATCACTGGAGAGGAGGTCTACAGACACGTCTCCCTAACCTCTGTCCTGTTATCACTGGAGAGGAGGTCAACAGACACGTATCCCTCTGTCCTGTTATCACTGGAGAGGAGGTCAACAGACACGTCTCCCTCTGTCCTGTTATCACTGGAGAGGAGGTCTACAGACACGTCTCCCTCTGTCCTGTTATCACTGGAGAGGAGGTCTACAGACACGTCTCCCTCTGTCCTGTTATCACTGGAGAGGAGGTCTACAGACACGTCTCCCTCTGTCCTGTTATCACTGGAGAGGAGGTCTACAGACACGTCTCCCTCTGTCCTGTTATCACTGGAGAGGAGATTTACACTCACGTCTCCCTCTGTCCTGTTATCACTGGAGAGGAGATAAACAGACACGTCTCCCTCTGTCCTGTTATCACTGGAGAGGAGGTCAACAGACACGTCTCCCTAACCTCTGTCCTGTTATCACTGGAGAGGAAGTCTACAGACACGTCTCCCTCTGTCCTGTTATCACTGGAGAGGAGGTAAACAGACACGTCTCCCTCTGTCCTGTTATCACTGGAGAGGAGGTCTACAGACACGTCTCCCTCTGTCCTGTTATCACTGGAGAGGAGGTCTACAGACACGTCTCCCTCTGTCCTGTTATCACTGGAGAGGAGGTCTACAGACACGTCTCCCTCTGTCCTGTTATCACTGGAGAGGAGATAAACAGACACGTCTCCCTCTGTCCTGTTATCACTGGAGAGGAGGTCAACAGACACGTCTCCCTCTGTCCTGTTATCACTGGAGAGGAGGTCTACAGACACGTCTCCCTCTGTCCTGTTATCACTGGAGGGGAGGTCTACAGACACGTCTCCCTAACCTCTGTCCTGTTATCACTGGAGAGGAAGTCTACAGACACGTCTCCCTCTGTCCTGTTATCACTGGAGAGGAGGTCTACAGACACGTCTCCCTCTGTCCTGTTATCACTGGAGAGGAGGTCAACAGACACGTCTCCCTCTGTCCTGTTATCACCGGAGAGGAAATTTACAGACACGTCTCCCTCTGTCCTGTTATCACTGGAGAGGAGGTCAACAGACACGTCTCCCTCTGTCCTGTTATCACTGGAGGGGAGGTCTACAGACACGTCTCCCTCTGTCCTGTTATCACTGGAGAGGAGGTCTACAGACACGTCTCCCTAACCTCTGTCCTGTTATCACTGGAGAGGAGGTCAACAGACACGTATCCCTCTGTCCTGTTATCACTGGAGAGGAGGTCAACAGACACGTCTCCCTCTGTCCTGTTATCACTGGAGAGGAGGTCTACAGACACGTCTCCCTCTGTCCTGTTATCACTGGAGAGGAGGTCTACAGACACGTCTCCCTCTGTCCTGTTATCACTGGAGAGGAGGTCTACAGACACGTCTCCCTCTGTCCTGTTATCACTGGAGAGGAGGTCTACAGACACGTCTCCCTCTGTCCTGTTATCACTGGAGAGGAGATTTACACTCACGTCTCCCTCTGTCCTGTTATCACTGGAGAGGAGATAAACAGACACGTCTCCCTCTGTCCTGTTATCACTGGAGAGGAGGTCAACAGACACGTCTCCCTAACCTCTGTCCTGTTATCACTGGAGAGGAAGTCTACAGACACGTCTCCCTCTGTCCTGTTATCACTGGAGAGGAGGTAAACAGACACGTCTCCCTCTGTCCTGTTATCACTGGAGAGGAGGTCTACAGACACGTCTCCCTCTGTCCTGTTATCACTGGAGAGGAGGTCTACAGACACGTCTCCCTCTGTCCTGTTATCACTGGAGAGGAGGTCTACAGACACGTCTCCCTCTGTCCTGTTATCACTGGAGAGGAGATAAACAGACACGTCTCCCTCTGTCCTGTTATCACTGGAGAGGAGGTCAACAGACACGTCTCCCTAACCTCTGTCCTGTTATCACTGGAGAGGAAGTCTACAGACACGTCTCCCTCTGTCCTGTTATCACTGGAGAGGAGGTAAACAGACACGTCTCCCTCTGTCCTGTTATCACTGGAGAGGAGGTCTACAGACACGTCTCCCTCTGTCCTGTTATCACTGGAGAGGAGGTCTACAGACACGTCTCCCTCTGTCCTGTTATCACTGGAGAGGAGGTCTACAGACACGTCTCCCTCTGTCCTGTTATCACTGGAGAGGAGATTTACAGACACGTCTCCCTCTGTCCTGTTATCACTGGAGAGGAGATCAACAGACACGTCTCCCTCTGTCCTGTTATCACTGGAGAGGAGGTCAACAGACACGTCTCCCTCTGTCCTGTTATCACTGGAGGGGAGGTCTACAGACACGTCTCCCTCTGTCCTGTTATCACCGGAGAGGAGATTTACAGACACGTCTCCCTCTGTCCTGTTATCACTGGAGAGGAGGTCAACAGACACGTCTCCCTCTGTCCTGTTATCACTGGAGGGGAGGTCTACAGACACGTCTCCCTCTGTCCTGTTATCACTGGAGAGGAGGTCTACAGACACGTATCCCTAACCTCTGTCCTGTTATCACTGGAGAGGAGGTCAACAGACACGTATCCCTCTGTCCTGTTATCACTGGAGAGGAGGTCAACAGACACGTCTCCCTCTGTCCTGTTATCACTGGAGAGGAGGTCTACAGACACGTCTCCCTCTGTCCTGTTATCACTGGAGAGGAGGTCTACAGACACGTCTCCCTCTGTCCTGTTATCACTGGAGAGGAGGTAAACAGACACGTCTCCCTCTGTCCTGTTATCACTGGAGAGGAGATTTACAGACACGTCTCCCTCTGTCCTGTTATCACTGGAGAGGAGGTCAACAGACACGTCTCCCTCTGTCCTGTTATCACTGGAGAGGAGGTCTACAGACACGTCTCCCTCTGTCCTGTTATCACTGGAGAGGAGGTAAACAGACACGTCTCCCTCTGTCCTGTTATCACTGGAGAGGAGATTTACACTCACGTCTCCCTCTGTCCTGTTATCACTGGAGAGGAGATCAACAGACACGTCTCCCTCTGTCCTGTTATCACTGGAGAGGAGGTCAACAGACACGTCTCCCTAACCTCTGTCCTGTTATCACTGGAGAGGAGATTTACAGACACGTCTCCCTCTGTCCTGTTATCACTGGAGAGGAGGTCAACAGACACGTCTCCCTCTGTCCTGTTATCACTGGAGGGGAGGTCTACAGACACGTCTCCCTCTGTCCTGTTATCACTGGAGAGGAGGTCAACAGACACGTCTCCCTCTGTCCTGTTATCACTGGAGAGGAGGTCTACAGACACGTCTCCCTCTGTCCTGTTATCACTGGAGAAGAAGTCTACAGACACGTCTCCCTCTGTCCTGTTATTACTGGAGAGGAGGTAAACAGACACGTCTCCCTCTGTCCTGTTATCACTGGAGAGGAGGTCAACAGACACGTCTCCCTCTGTCCTGTTATCACTGGAGAGGAGGTCAACAGACACGTCTCCCTCTGTCCTGTTATCACTGGAGAGGAGGTCAACAGACACGTCTCCCTCTGTCCTGTTATCACTGGAGAGGAGGTCAACAGACACGTCTCCCTCTGTCCTGTTATCACTGGAGAGGAAGTCTACAGACACGTCTCCCTCTGTCCTGTTATTACTGGAGAGGAGGTCAACAGACACGTCTCCCTAACCTCTGTCCTGTTATCACTGGAGAGGAGGTCAACAGACACGTCTCCCTCTGTCCTGTTATCACTGGAGAGGAGGTCAACAGACACGTCTCCCTCTGTCCTGTTATCACTGGAGAGGAGGTCAACAGACACGTCTCCCTCTGTCCTGTTATCACTGGAGAGGAAGTCTACAGACATGTCTCCCTCTGTCCTGTTATCACTGGAGAGGAGGTCAACAGACACGTCTCCCTCTGTCCTGTTATCACTGGAGAGGAAGTCTACAGACACGTCTCCCTCTGTCCTGTTATCACTGGAGAGGAGGTCTACAGACACGTCTCCCTAACCTCTGTCCTGTTATCACTGGAGAGGAGGTCAACAGACACGTCTCCCTCTGTCCTGTTATCACTGGAGAGGAGGTCAACAGACACGTCTCCCTCTGTCCTGTTATCACTGGAGAGGAGGTCAACAGACACGTCTCCCTCTGTCCTGTTATCACTGGAGAGGAGGTCTACAGACACGTCTCCCTCTGTCCTGTTATCACTGGAGAAGAAGTCTACAGACACGTCTCCCTCTGTCCTGTTATTACTGGAGAGGAGTTAAACAGACACGTCTCCCTCTGTCCTGTTATCACTGGAGAGGAGGTCTACAGACACGTCTCCCTCTGTCCTGTTATCACTGGAGGGGAGGTCTACAGACACGTCTCCCTCTGTCCTGTTATCACTGGAGAGGAGATTTACAGACACGTCTCCCTCTGTCCTGTTATCACTGGAGAGGAGGTCTACAGACACGTCTCCCTAACCTCTGTCCTGTTATCACTGGAGGGGAGATTTACAGACACGTCTCCCTCTGTCCTGTTATCACTGGAGAGGAGGTAAACAGACACGTCTCCCTCTGTCCTGTTATCACTGGAGAGGAGGTCTACAGACACGTCTCCCTCTGTCCTGTTATCACTGGAGAGGAGGTCTACAGACACGTCTCCCTCTGTCCTGTTATCACTGGAGAGGAGGTCTACAGACACGTCTCCCTCTGTCCTGTTATCACTGGAGGGGAGGTCTACAGACACGTCTCCCTCTGTCCTGTTATCACTGGAGAGGAGGTAAACAGACACGTCTCCCTCTGTCCTGTTATCACTGGAGAGGAGGTCAACAGACACGTCTCCCTCTGTCCTGTTATTACTGGAGAGGAGGTCTACAGACACGTCTCCCTCTGTCCTGTTATCACTGGAGGGGAGGTCTACAGACATGTCTCCCTCTGTCCTGTTATCACTGGAGAGGAGGTCTACAGACACGTCTCCCTCTGTCCTGTTATCACTGGAGAGGAGGTCTACAGACACGTCTCCCTCTGTCCTGTGGGAGAGATAAGAGCAGGAGGAGGGTGGTGGTGGGGGGGGGGGGGGGGGTGGGGGGTGGTGGGGGGGGTGGTGGTTGTGGGGGTATTTCTGTTTACTTGGTGGTGAGGGGGGGTGGTTGTGGGGGTATTTCTGTTTACTCGGTGGTGGGGGGGGGGGGGGGTTGTGGGGGTATTTCTGTTTACTTGGTGGTGGGGGGGGGGGTTTAAGCTTTAGCTGAAAATGTCTCCCAGAATGCTTTGCAACCCCTGTGTGTGCTCTGCCACATACTCTAGTGCTGTGGGATTCCTGGAGAGAGTGGTGTGGAAGTGCTGACATGCCAGGCAAAGAGAGAGAGTTTATACTGCACACAACTAATCTTCTCCTTTCCCCCTTCTGATAACCAGATGGCGAATCGCATCTCTGCATGTCGGGCAGACATATCAGTGTGGATGACGGATCACCACCTCAAACTGAACCTCGGCAAGACGGAGCTGCTCTTCCTCCCGGGGAAGGACTTCCCGTTCCATGATCTCGCCATACGGTTGACAACTCCGTTGTGTCCTCCTCCCAGAATGCAAAGAGCCTTGGTGTGACCCTGGACAACACTCTGTCATTCTCCGCTAACATCAAGGCGGTGACCCGATCCTGTAGGTTCATGCTCTACAACATTCGCAGAGTACGACCCTGCCTTACACAGGAAGCGGCACAGGTCCTAATCCAGGCACTTGTCATCTCCCATCTGGATTACTGCAACTCGCTGTTGGCTGGGCTCCCTGCCTGTGCCATTAAACCCCTGCAACTCATCCAGAACGCTGCAGCCCGTCTGGTGTTCAAACTTCCCAAGTTCTTTCACGTCACCCCACTCCTCCGCACACTCCACTGGCTTCCAGTTGAAGCTCGCATCTGCTACAAGACCATGGTGCTTGCCTACGGAGCAGTGAGGGGAACGGCACCTCCGTACCTTAAGGCTGTGATCAGTCCCTACACCCAAACGAGGACATTGCGTTCATCCACCTCTGGCCTGCTGGACCCCTACCTCTGCGGAAGCACAGTTCCCGCTCAGCCCAGTCAAAACTGTTGTTCCACCTCTGGCACGCCAATGGTGGAACAAGCTCCCTCGCGACGCCAGGACAGCGGAGTCTCTCACCACCTTCCGGAGACAATTGAAACCCCACCTCTTTAAGGAATACCTGGGATAGGATAAAGTAATCCTTCTACGCCCCCCCTTACCCCACCCCCAAAAAAAACAAAAAAAACCAACAACAAAAAAAACATATTGTAAAGTGGTTATCCCACTGGCTATAAGGTGAATGCACCAATTTGGAAGTCGCTCTGGATAAGAGCGTCTGCTAAATGACGAAAATGTAAAAAAAAAATGTAAAATCTTATTTTAACGAATACACCAGAGAAATATGTTTCTACTGGTGTCTTCGCCCAAGACATTAGTGACCGTTGCCCAGTTGTTTGTGATAGAGACGTGAGAATACAAACATCTAAGCCTCGTGTCGTCACAAAGAGGAACTTTAAACACTTCAGTGAACAGGCTTTTTTACATGATCTTTATTTTAGTGACCTTGATTGTATTTCAGCTATCCCTGAACCTGATTTAGCTTTCAACCTTTTTTCAGATGTCTTCAATACTATTGTGGATAATCATGCTCCTTTCAAAAAATTAAGGGTTAAAGATAGATCTAATGCTTGGTACACTACGGAATTATCCGAAGTCATTCATAAAAGAGATGATGCTTGGATAAATGCCAGGAACACATGCTTAGGCCCAGACAGGCAAGATTTTAAGCAACTAAGGAATCATTTTGTAAGACAAATCAGAAAGGCTAAATCTGATTATTATGTAACCGCTCTTTCAGATTGTAATGGGAAACCGGCTAAATTTAGGAAAACTGTAAAATCCCACAACAAATAAATTCAGACACTGGCCTCATTATGGAAAAATATAGCATTGATGTATTTAATCACCATTTTATTTTAGCAGGCTATCTCTTTGAAATAACATCTAAGCCTATTCACAATGATGTTGGGCTGGATGCTGATAGGGGAAACTTGCTGAATGATCAGAGAAATTATAGTCAAAGCTTTTTTTTGTGACTATTTAAAGGAAAATAAGTCCTGGATGCTTTGCTAGTAATAGACGACAAGAGATCCACAAAGGCCGACCAATTGGATTATGGTCTGCTTAAGTGTGCAGTGCCCATAATTGCTGGCTCAATAACCCACATTTTTAAATTAACATTATCAGGAAATATTCAAAAAGTATGGAAATCAGCTCTTGTGCTGCTACTCCATAAGGGCGGGGATAGTAGTGATCGTAATAATTATTACCCCATTTCAAGGCTTCCTTGTCTAGCTAAGATTCTTGAATCCTTGGTAAATGTACAACTTTGCTTGCTTGGGCATAAAGTGCCTTGTAAAGTATTCATCCCCCTTGGCATTTTTCCTATTTTGTTGCATTACAACCTGTAATTTAAATAGATTTTTATTTGGATTTCATGTAATGGACATACACAAAATAGTCCAAATTGGTGAAGTGATATTAAAAAAATTACTTGTTTCAAAAAAATCTATAACGGAAAAGTAGTGCGTGCATATGTATTCACCCCCTTTGCTATGAAGCCCCTAAATAAGATCTATGTAAGGTGGCTCTACAAAGTATTGACTTTGGGGGGTGAATAGTTATGCACGCTTAAGTTTTCAGTTTTTTTGTCTTATTTCTTGTTTGTTTCACAATAACAATATTTTGCATCTTCAAAGTGGTAGGCATGTTGTGTAAATCAAATGACACAACCCCCCCCAAAAAACCATTTTAATTCCAGGTTGTAAAATAGGAAAAATGCCAAGGGGGGGTGAATACTTTCACAAGCCACTGTATACAGAATATAGCCCTATTTGGTAAAAGACCAAGTCCATATTATGGCAAGAACAGCTCAAATAAGCAAAGAGAAAGAACAGTCCATCATTACTTTAAGACATGAAGGTCAGTCAATCAGGGAAATTTCAAGAATTTTGAAAGTTTCTTCAAGTGTAGTCGCAAAAACCATCAAGCGCTATGATGAAATTGTCTCTCATGAGGACCGCCACAGGAAAGGAAGACCCAGAGTTACCTCTGCTGCAGAGGATAAATTCATCCGTGTTAACTGCACCTCAGATTGCAGCCCAAATAAATGCTTCAAGGAGTTCAAGTAACAGACACATCTCAACATCAACTGTTCAGAGGAGACTGCATGAATCAGGCCTTCATGTTCGAATTGCTGTGAAGAAACCACTACTAAAAGACACCAATAAGAAGAAGAGACCTGCTTGGGCCAAGAAACACGAGCAATGGACATTAGACTGGTGGAAATCTGTCCTTTGGTCTGGAGTCCAAATTGGAGATTTTTGGTTCCAAACGCCGTGTCTTTGTGAGACGCAGAGTAGGTGAACGGATGATCTCCGCATATGTGTTTCCCACCGTGAAGCATGGAGGAGGAGGTGTGATGGTGTGGGGGTGCTTTGCTGGTGACACTGTCAGTGATTTATTTAGAATTCAAGGCACACTTAACCAGCATGGCTACCACAGCATTCAGCAGCAATACGCCATCCCATCTGGTTTGCGCTTAGTGGGAGTATCAATTGTTTTTCAACAGGACAATGACCCAACACACCTCCAGGCTGTGTAAGGGCTATTTTACCAAGAAGGAGAGTGATGGAGTGCTGCATCAGATGACCTGGCCTCCACAATCACTCAACCTCAACCCAATTGAGACGGTTTGGGATGAGTTGGACCGCAGAGTGAAAGAAAAGCAGCCAACAAGTGCTCAGCATATGTGGGGACTCCTTCAAGACTGTTGGAAAAGCATTCCTCATGAAGCTGTTTGAGAGAATGCCAAGAGTGTGCAAAGCTTTCATCAAGGCAATGGGGGGCTACTTTGAAGAATCTAAAATCTAAAAAATATTTTAATTTGTTAACACTTTTTTGGTTACTACTTTATTCCATATGTGTTATTTTCATAATTTTGATGTTTTCACTATTATTCTAGAATGTAGAAAATAGTAAAATAGTAAAGAAAAACCCTTGAGTAGGTGTGTCCAAACTTTTGACTGGTACTGTACGTTACTCTTACAGAATGGGAAAGGATATTGGACATTTAATCTATTAAATGACAACTTGTTGGATGACAACTTATTTTTAACCAGGACAAAATAATTTATGTGACTTTCTCTGACATAACATAGATACTGCAGATCCCCTTATTGTATTGGACACTTACATCTGCCTTTAGAGGCCATTTAATTCAATACTTAAAAACTAAAACAAAAGCAATTTAGGTCGAAAGAGTCCATGTTGATAAAGGAAATAGAGGGACTAACAGTACAGATACACTGCATGACCAAAAGTATGTGGACACCTGCTCGTCAAACATCTCATTCCAAAATCATGAGCATTACTATGGAGTTTGTCCCCCCTTTGCTGCTATAACAGCCTCCACTCTTCTGGGAAGGCTTTCCACTAGATGTTGGAACATTGCTGGGGGGGACTTGCTTCCATTCAGCCACAAGAGCATTAGTGAGGTCGAGCACTGATGTTGGGCGACTAGTCTTGGCTCGCCATCAGTGTTTTTCGATTCATACCAAAGGTGTTTGATTGGTTTGAGGTCAGGGTTCTGTGCAGGCCAGTCAAGTTCTTCCACACCGATCCCGACAAACCATTTCTTTGTGCACAGGGGCATTGTCATGCTGAAACAGGAAAGGGCCTTCCCCAATCTGTTGCCACAAAGTTGGAAGCACAGAATAATCTAGAATGTCATTGTATGCTGTAGCGTTACAATTTCCCTTCACTGGAACTAAGGGGCCTAGCCTGAACCATGAAAAACAGCCCCAGACCATTATTTCTCCTCCACCAAACTTGATGGTTGGCACTATGCATTCTGGCAGGTAGCGTTCTCCTGGCATCCACCAAACCCAGATTCGTCCGTCAGACTTCCAGATGCTGAAGCGTGATTCATCACTCCAGAGAACGCGTTTCCACTGCTCCAGAGTCCAATGGCGGCGAGCTTTACACCACTCCAGCGGACGCTCCAGAGTCCAATGTCTGCTCGGCCATGGAAACACATTTCATGAACCACCCGACGAACAGTTATTGTGCTGACGTTGCTTCCAGGGGCAGTTTGGAACTTGGTAGTGAGTATTGCAACTGAGGACAGATGATTTTTACACGCTTCAGCACTCGGTGGTCCTGTTCTGTGAGCTTGTGTAGCCTACCACTTCGCGGCTGAGCCGTTGTTACTCCTAGATGTTTCCACTTACAGTTGACCGGGGCAGCTCTAGCAAGGCAGACATTTGATGAACTGACTTGTTGGAAAGGTGGCATCCTATGACGGTGGTACGTTGAAAGTCACTGAGCTCTTCAGTAAGGCCATTCTACTGCCAATGTTTGTCTATGGAGATTGCATGGCTTTGTGCTCAATTTTGTACACCTGTCAGCAACGGGTGTGGCTGAAATAGCCAAATCCACTAATTTGAAGTGGTGTCCACATACTGCTGTATATAGAGTGTAGATAGCAATAAAAACTGTGCACACAACAAGTTAGAGGAAAAACTAAAAGAAATGGAGGAACTTATTCAAGAAAGATGAGCTGTAATATATTATACAAATCAAGCGAACTGTATGGAATATGGGGGGAAAAAATGTAACATATAAATGCTACCAAAAATAATGTATTCAAATTTGTTGACAGTCACCCATGGTTCACCAAACAATATTTTGAAAGAGAAAGCAAAGTACATTAAGCATATGTTTTTGTTTCAGTTTCCTCCATCTCCACTAACTGAAGTTAATTTTTTTATATTAATAATGTAACATTTAAAGCTGTACAGAAAGACTAATGTGAAGGCCAAAATCCCAGGGCTGGATGGCATACCAGTTGAGGTATACCAAAAATAAAATGATGTACTCAGAGGACTGTTATTCGCAGGTTTTATCCACTCCTATAAATAGATACTCAACAAGAAGGTCTGATTTCACTATTACTGAAACAGGACCCAGGTGGTAAATATAAAGATCCATTCCCTTACATTTCAGTGTTGTGATGCAAAAAATCTAGGAAAGTACATAAAATAAAAAAGTTATTGTCGTATATTATTAATCCTAATCAGACAGGTTTTTAACATGGACGATATATTGGAGATATGAGACAAGTACTGGAAAAAATAGAACACCATGAAAAATCGAGGAAACCAGGTCTGGTATTCATAGCTGACGTTGATAAACTACGACTGGAATTTATATATAAATGCCTGGAATAATTCAATTTAAGAGAATCTGTTACCCATTATATAATGGGTTAAAGTTATGTAGAGTAACCCTAGGTGTAAAATAGTAAATAATGGCTACTTCTCAGAAAGTATTAAACTGTCAAGATGAGTAAAACGTTGTCCACTATCGGCATATCTATTTATTATGGCCATCGAAATGTTAGCTATTAAAATCAGATTCAACACATATATCAAGGGGCTAGAAATCCATGGCTTGAAAACAAAGGTGTCATTGTGATGCTGATGATTCATGTTCTTTTAAATCTACAATTTGGATCCCTCTACAGCCTCAGAGGATCTAGATACTATTTCTGTTAGTTTAGTAGAGGAGTGGCGGAGAGAGTTCTGGGCATATTCTGCCCATGGCAAAAACACCAACCAGGGCCGTGGGGAGACCGGGCAGAGGAAGGAGGCGGCAGGACTTGGGGAAGTGGTCCACAACGACCAGGATGGTGGTGTTACCTTGGGAGAGAGGAAGATCAGTCAAAAAATCAATACTAAGGTGAGACCATGGTCGTTGTGGAACTGGTAAAGGTTGTAACTTACCCGCTGGGAGGTGCCTAGGTGCCTTACTCTGGGTGTGCACCAAGCAGGAGGAGACATACACCCTCACGTCCTTAGACAAGGTAGGCCACCAGTACTTTCCGATCAAGCAGCGCACTGTACGACTGATACCTGGGTGACCAGAGGAGGGTGACGTGTGTGCCCAGAAGATCAGACGATCACGGATAAGAGCAGGCACGTACTGCAGCCCATCTGGACACTGAGGTGGAGATGGATCTGTGCGTAATGCCTGCGCTATATCTGCGTCCATCGCCCATTCTACCGGCGCCACAATGCAGGAGGCCGGGAGTATGGGGGTGTTGTCTTTGGGCCTCTCCTCTGTGTCATACAGCCGGGACAGTGCGTCTGCCTTCACATTCTTCGTACCCGGAATGTATGACAGTGTAAAATCTAACCGGGTGAAGAATAGGGCCCACCTGGCCTGGCGAGGATTCAGCCTCCTCGCTGCCCGGATGTACTCCAGGTTACGGTGGTCCGTCCAGACGAGGAAAGGGTGTTTCACCCCTTCAAGCCAATGCCTCCACACGGTCAAAGCTCGGACAACAGCCAACAGCTCCCGATCACCAACGTCGTAGTTCTGCTCCGCCGGGCTGAGCTTCTTAGAGAAGAAGGCACAGGGGCGGAGCTTGGGTGGCGTGCCCGAGCATTGGGACAGGACAGCACCTATCCCTACCTCGGACGCATCCACCTCCACTTCGAACGGTAGTGATGGATCAGGATGTGCCAGTACCGGAGATGAGGTGAATTGACCCCGCAGTCTCCTGAAGACCAGGTCAGCCTCAGCAGACCAGCGGAGCCGGGACGGTCCACCCTTCAACAGGGATGTAATAGGAGCTGCGACCTTGCCAAAGCCCCGGATAAACCGTTGATAGTAGTTGGCAAAGCCAAGGAATCGCTGCACCTCCTTAACCGTGGTTGGAGTCGGCCAATTACGCACGGCTGAAATGCGATCTCCCTCCATCTCCACACCTGAGGTGATAATGCGATATCCGAGGAAGGAGACGGACTGCTAGAAAAACATACACTTCTCTGCCTTTGTCATGGGCCTCTCACTCCACCGGGTTACCACCTTAATTTTCTTCCACTCTGCTCACCACTCTCTCTACTCAGCCTAACTAGCTCCACCTGTCCCTGCTCTGCTCTGCTCTAATTACTCTGCCAGCTGCGCTGCATTACCCACTACCTCTCCCAGTATTTAAGGCCCTGTCTTTCAGCTCTCCGGTGTCAGATCGTCTGCAAAGCTCACACCCGGAACCTGTTTGCTCGCGCTTCTGGCTCACCCTGGTTTTGTGACCCCGGACCTGCCTGTTTTTTGGATACTCTTCTGCCTCAGGAGATCCAGACCTGCTTCTGCCATTACGACTCCTGACTACTCTTCAATCCCGGTAACTCTGACCAGCCTTCTGCCTTGCTACTACGTATTTTGGATTTCCCTTGTACTGTACTGCTGCCTGGTTTCATTCCGCCCTGTTGTGTCTGTGTCTCCCCCCCCCAGGACTTCTGGACCACCCACCACCGGCTTCATAGGACGCATCGCTGCCACTGGGGGGGGCACAGACCCAGCGCATTGGACGGGACCCCTGTTACCCCTGGAGCCTTCATTCACTCCCTACTTCCCTTTTCCCTTAAGTTTAATAAACTTTCTGGTGTGACGCAATTGTGGTCCTCTGGTCGTCTGTCTGAACCGTGACAGTACGATCTGACCATTATGGACTCAGCGCACACTTTCCCCGACATGGAAACCGATGAGCATGAGCAGCAGTTCCAGCAGCCGCAACAACAACTCGCCATGATCATTCAACTCCTCACCAACCTTACCCCAGCCAGTCTGCCCACCAGCCCAGCCCCCGAGTTACCTGCCCCGGTCATTGCAGCCGCTGCTCCGGAACCCAAGATTGGAAACCCCGAGCGGTTCAACGGCGATTCAACCCAGGTCCGGCCATTCCTGACTAGCTGCCGACTTCAGTTCTCCTTGCAGCCAAGGACCTTCGCCACGGAGGGGGCTAAAGTTGGGTATGCCATCACTCACCTGACGGGCCGAGCTCGACTCTGGGGAACAGCAGAGTTCGAACGTCAAACCCCCGCATGTGCAACCTTCGACCTGTTTGCTGAGGAGATGCTGAAGGTGTTTGACCTGGATTCACCCACCGCAGAGGCGTCTCGTGAACTGTTCAGTATTCGACAAGGCAGACGTACAGTCGCAGACCATTCCATCGACTTCCGAACCCTGGCTAGACGAAGTTCTTGGAACACACCATCGTTGGTGGACGCGTTCTTCCATAGTTTGGCTGACTATATCAAGGACGAGTTGGTCTCCCATGAACTGCCTTCCACTCTTGATGAAGCCATCGCACTGACTGTCAGGATCGACAGAAGGATACAGACCCGTCGTCGTGAGAGGGGGCGCCAAGGTCCACCTACTACCGGCATTCGGAGAGATCCGACTGGGCTCCTGTCATCTACTGCCACTCACCCAGGTCAGCTTGATCAGTCTGAGCCTATGGAGATTGGGCGAGCCTCCCTCACTCCTGCAGAGCGCCAGCGCCGCTTCACCTCAAACCTCTGCCTCTATTGTGGAGGTGATGGACATCGTGTGGTAACCTGCCCTTTAAAGGGCCGAAGCTCACCGGGCATAGGGGGAGTCCGGTTGAGTTCAATGACCATCCAGTCCTCCGACCGCAAACCCCTGCTGCAAGTTCACCTCCGCCTCTCTGACTCAACTCACACCCTGGCTGCTCTGGTGGATTCTGGCGCCGAAGCCAACATAATGGACATCAAGCTGGCACGCCAACTGGGACTGGAGAACCTCCGTTTGACACCTCCTATTCCTGCCCGGGCACTGGACGGACACTTACTCGGATCGGTCACTCATGTCACGGCCCCGGTCTCGATGGGTCTGTCCGGAAACCATCAAGAAACTATCCAGTTTCACCTGCTCCCCTCTCCAGGCCAACCCCTCATCCTGGGTTACCCATGGCTCCGCCGGCACAACCCTCAGCTCGACTGGGTGACCGGGGTGATCAGGGAGTGGGGAGAGGACTGCCACCGAACCTGCCTGCTTGCTGCCGCACTACCCCCTCGGCCAGTACCTACTAACTCCGCTCCTGACCTCTCCAATGTCCCAGAATGCTACCATGGTCTCAGAGAGGTGTTTAACAAAGCAAGAGCCACATCTCTGCCCCCTCACCGACCGTACGACTGTGCCATCGACCTCCTCCCTGGAACAGCTCCTCCAAGGGGTCGTCTTTATTCGTTGTCTGCTCCTGAAAGAAAGTCCATGGAGGACTATATCAATGGCTCTCTGTCCGCAGGATTAATCCGTTCATCTTCATCTCCTGCTGGTGCTGGCTTCTTCTTTGTGGGGAAGAAGGACGGATCTCTTCGCCCCTGCATCGACTACAGGGGACTCAACGACATCACAGTGAAAAACCGTTACCCTCTGCCTCTGCTCACCTCTGCTTTTGAGTTGCTCCAGGGAGCCACTGTTTTTACCAAGTTGGATCTCAGAAACGCTTACCACCTAGTGCGGATCCGGGAGGGAGATGAATGGAAAACCGCATTCAATACACCAACAGGCCACTACGAGTATCTGGTTATGCCTTTTGGCCTCACCAATGCTCCTGCTGTGTTCCAGGCTCTAGTGAATGATGTACTGCGGGACATGTTAAACAAGTTTGTCTTCGTTTACCTGGATGACATCTTAATCTACTCCAGAAACCTGTCTGAACACACCCGCCATGTCCAGCAAGTCCTTCATCGTCTTCTGGAGAATTCCCTCTACGCCAAGGCAGAGAAATGTGAGTTTCACGTCAAGACAGTGGCCTTCCTGGGGTACATAGTGGCAGAGGGAAGTATCCAAATGGATCCTGCCAAGGTATCAGCAGTCACTTCATGGCCAGTTCCGGAGAACAGAAAGAAGCTGCAACAGTTTCTGGGGTTTGCTAACTTCTATAGGAAGTTTATCCGGAACTACAGTACTGTTGCTGCCCCTCTCACTGCTCTAACCAGCACCAAGCAACCCTTCACCTGGACCCCAGCAGCCGACAAAGCCTTCAGTACCCTCAAGGTGAGGTTCACCTCCGCTCCCATCCTCCAGATGCCTGATGTGGACCGGCAATTCATTGTGGAGGTGGACGCCTCGGATGTGGGAGTTGGTGCTGTGATTTCTCAGTGGGCTGCGGAGGATAGGAAGCTCCATCCCTGTGCCTTTTTCTCACGTCGGTTGTCCCCCTCTGAGTGCAATTACGACATAGGGAACCGTGAGCTGCTGGCTGTGAAGCTTGCCTTGGAGGAGTGGCGTCACTGGCTGGAGGGGTCCACCATTCCATTTCTCGTTTGGACCGATCATAAGAACTTGGAGTACATCCGCACGGCCAAACGGTTGAACTCCAGGCAGTCCCGCTGGGCCCTGTTCTTCACCAGGTTTAATTTCACTCTGTCATACCGGCCTGGATCACGCAACACCAAGCCAGACGCCCTCTCCCGTCAATTCCAGAAGGATGACACCCCCTCCAAGGACCCTGTGTCGATTCTGCCAAGTCCCTGCATCGTTGCAGCTCTGACCTGGGCTGTTGAGGAACAGGTGCTGGAGGCTCTCCGTAACCAGCCAGGTCCCAGCACTTGCCCAGCTGACCGCCTTTTTGTCCCCGAAGACCTGAGGTCCCAGGTCGTTCAGTGGGGACATGACTCCCGCCTAGCTTGTCACCCTGGCTCCACCCGCACTTACAACCTGCTCGCCCAGAGGTTCTGGTGGCCCTCTCTGAGGAAGGATGTACGGGAATTCGTCCAAGCCTGCCCCATCTGCAACCAACACAAGTCGTCCTGCCAGCCCCCAGCCGGATTGCTGCAGCCCCTGCCTGTGCCCAGACGTCCCTGGTCTCACATCGCCCTTGACTTTGTCACGGGGCTGCCCCCTTCAAGTGGCATGACCGTCATTCTCACCATCGTTGACCGTTTCAGCAAGATGGCACACTTCATTCCCCTCCCCAAGCTCCCAACCGCCAAGGAGACCGCCCAGGTGGTCCTGGAACACGTCTTCCGGATCCACGGACTGCCAAAGGATGTAGTTTCTGACCGTGGTCCACAATTCTCCTCCGCTTTTTGGAAGGAGTTCTGTCACCTGCTGGGAGCCACAGTCAGTCTGACTTCCGGATTCCATCCCCAATCCAATGGGCAGTCAGAGCTGGCTAATCAGGAGCTCGAGAAGGCACTGCGATGCATGACTTCACGCAACCCCCACTCCTGGTCGCAGCAATTGACATGGGTGGAGTACGCACACAATTCTCTGACCTGCTCTGCCATCGGTATGTCCCCTTTCCAATGTGTTTATGGATACCAGCCTCCTCTATTTGCCAGCCAGGAGGAGGAGGTTACTTGCCCATCTGCACTTGCTTTTGCCCGTCGATGTCGCCGCACCTGGTCACAAGCCCGAGCCACACTCCTCAGATCCGTTGCCAGCTACACTACCGGGGCCAACCGTCGGAGAATTCCTGCTCCCACCTACCATGTTGGTCAAAGGGTGTGGTTGTCATCGAAGAACCTGCCACTCAGGGTGGAGTCGCAGAAGCTGGCACCTCGGTTCATTGGCCCATTCCCTATCATAAGAGTGATTAGCCCAACTGCTGTCCGGCTCCAACTGCCTAATTCCCTGAGGGTGCACCCCACTTTCCATGTGTCTAAGATTAAGCCCATCCATGAGAGTCCGCTGGTCCCTGCTGCGCCTGGTCCTCCTCCTCCACGGCTCGTCGATGGTGGTCTGGTTTACACCGTCCGCCGCCTGCTTCGGTCCAGACGGAGGGGTAGGGGTCTCCAGTACCTCATTGACTGGGAGGGCTATGGACCTGAGGAAAGGACCTGGGTGCCAGCTAGTCGGATTGTGGATAGGACTCTCATCACCGCTTTCCACCAACGGCATCCTGATCAACCTGCAATCCGTAGGGGCCGCCCCAGAGGGGTCCCTAACCGTCCGGCCCGCTCGGCTTCCTGTCCTGTGCCTGATCCTGTCTCGGGACCTGTCCCATCTCCCGACCACGGCCCTCCGGCTTCCTCCGAGGATGAGGACGTTCACTCGGACCGTTCGGAGGAGTTCTAGCCCTCCTCCGGCTCCCCTCCTCCCGCCCGGCGTGGTGTTGCTCTTGGGACTTCTGGGGCCGTCCCTTGGGGGGGGGGTTCTGTCATGGGCCTCTCACTCCACCGGGTTACCACCTTAATTTTCTTCCACTCTGCTCACCACTCTCTCTACTCAGCCTAACTAGCTCCACCTGTCCCTGCTCTGCTCTGCTCTAATTACTCTGCCAGCTGCGCTGCATTACCCACTACCTCTCCCAGTATTTAAGGCCCTGTCTTTCAGCTCTCCGGTGTCAGATCGTCTGCAAAGCTCACACCCGGAACCTGTTTGCTCGCGCTTCTGGCTCACCCTGGTTTTGTGACCCCGGACCTGCCTGTTTTTTGGATACTCTTCTGCCTCAGGAGATCCAGACCTGCTTCTGCCATTACGACTCCTGACTACTCTTCAATCCCGGTAACTCTGACCAGCCTTCTGCCTTGCTACTACGTATTTTGGATTTCCCTTGTACTGTACTGCTGCCTGGTTTCATTCCGCCCTGTTGTGTCTGTGTCTCCCCCCCCCAGGACTTCTGGACCACCCACCACCGGCTTCATAGGACGCATCGCTGCCACTGGGGGGGGCACAGACCCAGCGCATTGGACGGGACCCCTGTTACCCCTGGAGCCTTCATTCACTCCCTACTTCCCTTTTCCCTTAAGTTTAATAAACTTTCTGGTGTGACGCAATTGTGGTCCTCTGGTCGTCTGTCTGAACCGTGACAGCCTTGGCATAAAGGTCATTTTCCAACAGTCGGGCCAGCATGCGCAAGTAGCGGAATACACCAGGATGTCATCGATGTAGACCACCACACCACGACCAAGCATGTCCCGAAACACCTCGTTCACAAAGGACTGGAAGACGGATGGAGCATTCATTAAACCGTACGTCATCACCAGGTATTCATAATGCCCCGTGGTTGTGCTGAATGCTGTCTTCCACTCATCCCCCTCTCGGACACGCACCAGGTTGTATTCACTCCTGAGATCTAGCTTAGTGAAGAAGCGCGTCCCATGCATTGACTCAATCCCTGAAGAAATGAGGGGGAGAGGATAACTAAATCTAATAATCTCCTTGTTCAGTGATCGATAATCAATGCACGGGCGCAGACCGCCGTCTTTCTTCTTCACAAAGAAGAAACTTGAGGAGGCTGGTGAAGTGGAGGGACGTATATAGGCCTGGCCCAGGGACTCTGAGACTCATGTTTCCATAGCCTCCGTTTCAGCCTGTGACAGGGGGTACACATGACTCCCGGGATGTACAGTGTCTACCTGAAATCGCGCAATCCACCGCCCGATGAGGTGGTAATTTAGCCAAATCGAGGTATTCGGGGGGAATGCGCACGGTGGAGGTAGAGCCCTCTGCGGCCATGAGAAGGTGGGGTTGTGGAGTGCTAGCCAAGGGATACCTAATACCACAAGGAAAGCAGGAGACTCAATAATCGAAAAAATAACCTGCTATATATTGTCTATTGTCTGTAGTCCAGGACTTGGTTATTATTATATTGTCTATGGTCCAGGACTTGGTTATTATTATATTGTCTGTAGTCCAGGACTTGGTTATTATTATATTGTCTATAGTCCAGGACTTGGTTATTATTATATTGTCTATAGTCCAGGACTTGGTTATTATTATATTGTCTGTAGTCCAGGACTTGGTTATTATTATATTGTCTATAGTCCAGGACTTGGTTATTATTATATTGTCTGTAGTCCAGGACTTGGTTATTATTATATTGTCTGTAGTCCAGGACTTGGTTATTATTATATTGTCTATAGTCCAGGACTTGGTTATTATTATATTGTCTATAGTCCAGGACTTGGTTATTATTATATTGTCTATAGTCCAGGACTTGGTTATTATTATATTGTCTATGGTCCAGGACTTGGTTATTATTATATTGTCTATAGTCCAGGACTTGGTTATTATTATATTGTCTATAGTCCAGGACTTGGTTATTATTATATTGTCTGTAGTCCAGGACTTGGTTATTATTATATTGTCTATAGTCCAGGACTTGGTTATTATTATATTGTCTATAGTCCAGGACTTGGTTATTATTATATTGTCTATAGTCCAGGACTTGGTTATTATTATATTGTCTATGGTCCAGGACTTGGTTATTATTATATTGTCTATAGTCCAGGACTTGGTTATTATTCTATTGTCTATAGTCCAGGACTTGGTTATTATTATATTGACTATAGTCCAGGACTTGGTTATTATTATATTGTCTATAGTCCAGGACTTGGTTATTATTATATTGTCTGTAGTCCAGGACTTGGTTATTATTATATTGTCTATAGTCCAGGACTTGGTTATTATTATATTGTCTGTAGTCCAGGACTTGGTTATTATTATATTGTCTATATTGACAGTGTGTATGGCTTGGTGTGGGCGAGCGGTTTGCTGATGTCAACGTTGTGAACAGAGTGCCCCATGGTGGCGGTGGGGTTATGGTATGGGTAGGCAGAAGTTACGGACAACGAACACAATTATCGATGGCAATTTGAATGCACAGAGATACCGTGATGAGATCCTGAGGACCATTGTCGTGCCATTCATCCACTGCCATCACCTCATATTTCAGCATGAAAATGCACGGCCCCATGTCGCAAGGATCTGTACACAATTCCTGGAAGCTGAAAATGTCAAATTTCTTCCATGGCCTGCATACTCACCAGATATGTCACCCATTGAGCATGTTTGGGATGCTCTGGATCGACGTGTACGACAGGGTGTTTTGCACAGCCGTTGAAGATGAGTGGGACAACATTCTACAAGCCACAATCAACAGCCTGATCAACTCTATGCAAAGGAGAAATGTTGCGCTGCATGAGCCAAATGGTCACATCAGATACTGGCTGGTTTTCTGATCCACGCCCCTACCCTTTTGTTAAGGTATCTGCGACCAACAGATTTATAGCTGTATTCCCAGTCATGTGAAATACATAGATTAGGGCCTAATGAATTCATTTCAATTGACTGATTTCCTTATATGAACTGGAACTCAGTAAAATCTTTGAAATTGTTGCATGTTGCTCTTATATATTTGTTCAGTGTAATATACTGATAATATGTCCGTTTATTATACAAAAAGCAGTGCATTGTAAAGTGCTGAGTTTTATGTGTAGGCCAGGGTGACTGTCTGACTAACTCTTAACTAGGCCTGACCATAACAGAAAACATGTTGTGGTGTGCTGAGGCCATGGGGTGATGCCTCTGCAACCTTATGTAGAGGGCAGGGGGAGGGGGGAGGAAAAAGAAGGGCGACAGAGGGAGGGGGGAGGAAAAAAGAAGGGCGACAGAGGGAGGGGGGAGGAAAAAGAAGGGCGACAGAGGGAGGGGGGAGGAAAAAAGAAGGGCGACAGAGGGAGGGGGGAGGAAAAAGAAGGGCGACAGAGGGAGGGGGGAGGAAAAAGAAGGGCGACAGAGGGAGGGGGGAGGTAAAAGAAGGGCGACAGAGGGAGGGGGGAGGAAAAAGAAGGGCGACAGAGGGAGGGGGGAGGAAAAAGAAGGGCGACAGAGGGAGGGGGGAGGAAAAAGAAGGGCGACAGAGGGAGGGGGAGGAAAAAGAAGGGCGACAGAGGGGGGAGGAAAAAGAAGGGCGACAGAGGGGGGAGGAAAAAGAAGGGCGACAGAGGGAGGGGGGAGGAAAAAGAAGGGCGACAGAGGGGGGAGGAAAAAGAAGGGCGACAGAGGGGGGAGGAAAAAGAAGGGCGACAGAGGGAGGGGGGAGGAAAAAGAAGGGCGACAGAGGGGGGAGGAAAAAGAAGGGCGACAGGGGGGGGGGGAGGAAAAAGAAGGGCGACAGAGGGGGGAGGAAAAAGAAGGGCGACAGAGGGGGGGGGGAGGAAAAAGAAGGGCGACAGAGGGAGGGGGGAGGAAAAAGAAGGGCGACAGAGGGAGGGGGGAGGAAAAAGAAGGGCGACAGAGGGAGGGGGAGGAAAAAGAAGGGCGACAGAGGGGGGAGGAAAAAGAAGGGCGACAGAGGGGGGAGGAAAAAGAAGGGCGACAGAGGGAGGGGGGAGGAAAAAGAAGGGCGACAGAGGGGGGAGGAAAAAGAAGGGCGACAGAGGGAGGGGGGAGGAAAAAGAAGGGCGACAGAGGGGGGAGGAAAAAGAAGGGCGACAGAGGGGGGGGGAGGAAAAAGAAGGGCGACAGAGGGGGGAGGAAAAAGAAGGGCGACAGAGGGGGGAGGAAAAAGAAGGGCGACAGAGGGAGGGGGGAGGAAAAAGAAGGGCGACAGAGGGGGGAGGAAAAAGAAGGGCGACAGAGGGGGGAGGAAAAAGAAGGGCGACAGAGGGGGGAGGAAAAAGAAGGGCGACAGAGGGGGGAGGAAAAAGAAGGGCGACAGAGGGGGGAGGAAAAAGAAGGGCGACAGAGGGAGGGGGAGGAAAAAGAAGGGCGACAGAGGGAGGGGGGAGGAAAAAGAAGGGCGACAGAGGGAGGGGGGAGGAAAAAGAAGGGCGACAGAGGGAGGGGGGAGGAAAAAGAAGGGCGACAGAGGGAGGGGGGAGGAAAAAGAAGGGCGACAGAGGGAGGGGGGAGGAAAAAGAAGGGCGACAGAGGGAGGGGGGAGGAAAAAGAAGGGCGACAGAGGGAGGGGGGAGGAAAAAGAAGGGCGACAGAGGGAGACAGGGGAAGAGAAGAGAGTCATGTCGGTTATGAACCACAACATGACAAATGTCCTGCAATGGACGTTGTCACGCCGACTGATGACAGTAGAGGAAGTGGTGTTGGTGGTTGGAATGGGTGCTGCTGGGTAGTGAGGCACGCGGTCTTTATACACGCACACACACTCACACACTTTAGCTACAGAAGTCCTCTCTCTGTTCTCTGAAAGATAAACGGCCATGGTGACAACACAGACAGAATTCAGACATTTGCTGTAGAGCCTACAGTATATATGGTGTAGAGCCTGCAGTATATATGGTGTAGAGCCTACAGTATATATGGTGTAGAGCCTGCAGTATATATGGTGTAGAGCCTACAGTATATTTGGTGTAGAGCCTACAGTATATTTGGTGTAGAGCCTGCAGTATATATGGTGTAGAGCCTACAGTATATTTGGTGTAGAGCCTGCAGTATATATGGTGTAGAGCCTACAGTATATTTGGTGTAGAGCCTACAGTATATATGGTGTAGAGCCTGCAGTATATATGGTGTAGAGCCTACAGTATATATGGTGTAGAGCCTGCAGTATATATGGTGTAGAGCCTACAGTATATATGGTGTAGAGCCTACAGTATATTTGGTGTAGAGCCTACAGTATATTTGGTGTAGAGCCTGCAGTATATATGGTGTAGAGCCTACAGTATATATGGTGTAGAGCCTACAGTATATATGGTGTAGAGCCTGCAGTATATATGGTGTAGAGCCTACAGTATATATGGTGTAGAGCCCACAGTATATATGGTGTAGAGCCTACAGTATATTTGGTGTAGAGCCTACAGTATATTTGGTGTAGAGCCTGCAGTATATATGGTGTAGAGCCTACAGTATATATGGTGTAGAGCCTACAGTATATATGGTGTAGAGCCTGCAGTATATATGGTGTAGAGCCTACAGTATATATGGTGTAGAGCCTACAGTATATTTGGTGTAGAGCCTACAGTATATTTGGTGTATGTGGGATAGACATCTACATTCTGTACATTACCTTGAAAATGATGGACGACCCAGAGGCAGGAGGCGAGTCTCTTTGCTGAGTTCATCTTTCCAAGGTAATATACAGAACGGAGGCGTTTATCCCACAGCTGCCAGGGAAAACAATAGGAAAGCACACATCTACTGGTAGAAATACTTATTTTTAGTTGATATTACCATTTGTATAAGCAAATATAAGCTAGAGACGCGACCCAGTCGTTCGTTCTTAAATGTTCTGTTGCCATGCTCGCTGGTAACATTCCTATCCCTTGCTTGCTATCTAGCTATGGCTAACACAGGCAAGACCTCTGCATGCAAAATAACAGCAAAGTAGCTGTTTTCTATTGATGTTCATTTGGATACATTCATAACAATGAGCTGATAATGCCAGATTTTTGCCTGGTATAGCTTGAAAAGTTAGCCTTCTCGTCAGGACAATCATCGACACTGACTATTAATTATGAGGAGATCACATTGCATATCAAACACTAGGCTAGACGCTAGCTAAATAGTTTGTTGCTAACAAACCTGCCAATATGACACCCCAAAAAATAAAAATACTAGTTGCTGAAAACAGCTGGTCAAACTAGAAACATGACAAATTCATGTTCATCAAATTCAGACAAATTCATGTTCATCACTCACCACGTTAGGTCATCAGATGCTCCAAAAAAATATGTCTCTGCCAAAAACTAATCAATGCTAACTAGCTACGGTTTTTCCTCGCTGGACCTGCGTTTACAATGTATCCAATTCCAGTTTGTGTAGTTGTTGATTTGGCTTTCTGGGACTTTGTAGCAAGTACGGTCTGCATGTGTTGGCGCTTATTGCGTCATGACTGCAAGGCGTCCCCATATCTTTTCCAACTGTCCCGTTATCTGGTTTTAATGTCCATTCTAGAATTGGTGTGGAGCCCTAGAGTATATCATTTATATTTGGTGTGGAGCCCTAGAGTATATCATTTATATTTGGTGTGGAGCCCTAGAGTATATCATTTATATTTGGTGTGGAGCCCTAGAGTATACTAACTAACTAACCTAGTAAATAACCTAGTATACTAACCCTAACCTAAGGTGTAACATCACCATCCTATCTGCTGAGGTCTCTGGGCTGTGGGTGTCAGCTCAGGCAGATGGTAGGAACATGTTAGCATCCAAACTGGATACAAGTGCTATCTACAGCCTATAATCTACAATGTAACAATAGACGTACAAAGACCAGTAATCAGTCATGTGTTAGTGTCTGTGTCTGGGAATGATGACAGTTTTTCCAGAGAGGAATGAGAACTGCAGGGTAAAGTGACTCCACTCCTTCCACCGGCAGAAGTGGGTAGATTTGTGCTCATATGCAGAGGATGACTAAGAGATTGTGGTCATTGTGAGGGTGAGCATTTATGTGGATGCAGGTGTAAACCAGTTTATGGGTGAGTCCCAAATGGCACGGTTTTCCCTATGGGCCGTTGGTCAAAAGTAGTGCACTGTATAGGGAATAGGGTTCCATTCTCTGGTCTAAAGTAGTGCACTGTATAGGGAATAGGGTGCCATTCTCTGGTCTAAAGTAGTGCACTGTATAGGGAATAGGGTGCCATTCTCTGGTCTAAAGTAGTGCACTATATAGGGAATAGGGTGCTATTCTCTGGTCTAAAGTAGTGCACTATATAGGGAATAGGGTGCCATTCTCTGGTCTAAAGTAGTGCACTAAATAGGGAATAGGGTGCCATTCTCTGGTCTAAAGTAGTGCACTATATAAGGAATAGGGTGCCATTCTCTGGTCTAAAGTGGAGCACTATATAGGGAATAGGGTGCCATTCTCTGGTCTAAAGTAGTGCACTATATAGGGAATAGGGTACCATTCTCTGGTCTAAAGTAGTGCACTATATAGGGAATAGGGTGCCATTCTCTGGTCTAAAGTAGTGCACTAAATAGGGAATAGGGTACCATTCTCTGGTCTAAAGTAGTGCACTATATAAGGAATAGGGTGCCATTCTCTGGTCTAAAGTGGTGCACTATATAGGGAATAGGGTGCCATTCTCTGGTCTAAAGTAGTGCACTATATAGGGAATAGGGTACCATTCTCTGGTCTAAAGTAGTGCACTATATAGGGAATAGGGTGCCATTCTCTGGTCTAAAGTAGTGCACTATATAGGGAATAGGATGCCATTCTCTGGTCTAAAGTAGTGCACTAAATAGGGAATAGGGTGCCATTCTCTGGTCTAAAGTAGTGCACTAAATAGGGAATAGGGTACCATTCTCTGGTCTAAAGTAGTGCACTATATAGGGAATAGGGTGCCATTCTCTGGTCTAAAGTAGTGCACTAAATAGGGAATAGGGTGCCATTCTCTGGTCTAAAGTAGTGCACTAAATAGGGAATAGGGTACCATTCTCTGGTCTAAAGTAGTGCACTATATAGGGAATAGGGTGCCATTCTCTGGTCTAAAGTAGTGCACTAAATAGGGAATAGGGTACCATTCTCTGGTCTAAAGTAGTGCACTATATAGGGAATAGGGTGCCATTCTCTGGTCTAAAGTAGTGCACTATATAGGGAATAGGGTGCCATTCTCTGGTCTAAAGTAGTGCACTAAATAGGGAATAGGGTAACATTCTCTGGTCTAAAGTAGTGCACTATATAGGGAATAGGGTGCCATTCTCTGGTCTAAAGGAGTGCACTATATAGGGAATAGGGTGCCATTCTCTGGTCTAAAGTAGTGCTCTATATAGGGAATAGGGTGCCATTCTCTGGTCTAAAGTAGTGCACTAAATAGGGAATAGGGTGCCATTCTCTGGTCTAAAGTAGTGCACTATATAGGGAATAGGGTGCCATTCTCTGGTCTAAAGTAGTGCACTATATAGGGAATAGGGTGCCATTCTCTGGTCAAAAGTAGTGCTCTATATAGAGAATAGGGTGCCATTCTCTGGTCTAAAGTAGTGCTCTATATAGGGAATAGGGTGCCATTCTCTGGTCTAAAGTAGTGCTCTATATAGGGAATAGGGTGCCATTCTCTGGTCTAAAGTAGTGCACTATATAGGGAATAGGGTGCCATTCTCTGGTCTAAAGTAGTGCACTATATAGGGAATAGGGTGCCATTCTCTGGTCTAAAGTAGTGCACTATATAGGGAATAGGGTGCCATTCTCTGGTCTAAAGTAGTGCACTATATAGGGAATAGGGTGCCGTTCTCTGGTCTAAAGTAGTACACTATATAGGGAATAGGGTGCCATTCTCTGGTCTAAAGTAGTGCACTATATAGGGAATAGGGTGCCATTCTCTGGTCTAAAGTAGTGCACTATATAGGGAATAGGGTGCCATTCTCTGGTCTAAAGTAGTGCACTATATAGGGAATAGGGTGCCATTCTCTGGTCTAAAGTAGTGCACTATATAGGGAATAGGGTGCCATTCTCTGGTCTAAAGTAGTGCACTATATAGGGAAAAGGGTGCTGTTCTCTGGTCTAAAGTAGTACACTATATAGGGAATAGGGTGCCATTCTCTGGTCTAAAGTAGTGCACTATATAGGGAATAGGGTGCCATTCTCTGGTCTAAAGTAGTGCACTATATAGGGAATAGGGTGCCATTCTCTGGTCTAAAGTAGTGCACTATATAGGGAATAGGGTGCCGTTCTCTGGTCTAAAGTAGTGCACTATATAGGGAATAGGGTGCCGTTCTCTGGTCTAAAGTAGTACACTATATAGGGAATAGGGTGCCATTCTCTGGTCTAAAGTAGTGCACTATATAGGGAATAGGGTGCCATTCTCTGGTCTAAAGTAGTGCACTATATAGGGAATAGGGTGCCATTCTCTGGTCTAAAGTAGTGCACTATATAGGGAATAGGGTGCCATTCTCTGGTCTAAAGTAGTGCACTATATAGGGAATAGGATGCCATTCCCTGGTCTAAAGTAGTGCACTATATAGGGAATAGGATGCCATTCTCTGGTCTAAAGTAGTGCACTATATAGGGAATAGGGTGTCATTCTCTGGTCTAAAGTAGTGCACTATATAGGGAATAGGGTGCAATTCTCTGGTCTAAAGTAGTGCACTATATAGGGAATAGGGTGTCATTCTCTGGTCTAAAGTAGTGCACTATATAGGGAATAGGGTGCCATTCTCTGGTCTAAAGTAGTGCACTATATAGGGAATAGGGTGCCATTCTCTGGTCTAAACTAGTGCACTATATAGGGAATAGGGTACCATTCTCTGGTCTAAAGTAGTGCACTATATAGGGAATAGGGTGCCATTCTCTGGTCTAAAGTAGTGCACTATATAGGGAATAGGGTGCCATTCTCTGGTCTAAAGTAGTGCACTATATAGGGAATAGGGTGCCATTCTCTGGTCTAGAGTAGTGCTCTATATAGGGAATAGGGTGTCATTCTCTGGTCTAAAGTAGTGCTCTATATAGGGAATAGGGTTCCATTCTCTGGTCTAAAGTAGTGCACTATATAGGGAATAGGGTGCCATTCTCTGGTCTAAAGTAGTGCTCTATATAGAGAATAGGGTACCATTCTCTGGTCTAAAGTAGTGCACTATATAGGGAATAGGATGCCATTCTCTGGTCTAAAGTAGTGCACTATATAGGGAATAGGGTGCCATTCTCTGGTCTAAAGTAGTGCACTATATAGGGAATAGGGTGCCATTCTCTGGTCTAAAGTAGTGCACTATATAGGGAATAGGGTGCCATTCTCTGGTCTAAAGTAGTGCACTATATAGGGAATAGGGTGCCATTCTCTGGTCTAAAGTAGTGCACTATATAGGGAATAGGGTGCCATTCTCTGGTCTAAACTAGTGCACTATATAGGGAATAGGGTACCATTCTCTGGTCTAAAGTAGTGCACTATATAGGGAATAGGGTGCCATTCTCTGGTCTAAAGTAGTGCACTATATAGGGAATAGGGTGCCATTCTCTGGTCTAAAGTAGTGCACTATATAGGGAATAGGGTGCCATTCTCTGGTCTAGAGTAGTGCTCTATATAGGGAATAGGGTGTCATTCTCTGGTCTAAAGTAGTGCTCAATATAGGGAATAGGGTTCCATTCTCTGGTCTAAAGTAGTGCACTATATAGGGAATAGGGTGCCATTCTCTGGTCTAAAGTAGTGCTCTATATAGGGAATAGGGTACCATTCTCTGGTCTAAAGTAGTGCACTATATAGGGAATAGGATGCCATTCTCTGGTCTAAAGTAGTGCACTATATAGGGAATAGGGTGCCATTCTCTGGTCTAAAGTAGTGCACTATATAGGGAATAGGGTGCCATTCTCTGGTCTAAAGTAGTGCACTATATAGGGAATAGGGTGCCATTCTCTGGTCTAAAGTAGTGCACTATATAGGGAATAGGATGCCATTCTCTGGTCTAAACTAGTGCACTATATAGGGAATAGGGTGCCATTCTCTGGTCTAAAGTAGTGCACTATATAGGGAATAGGATGCCATTCTCTGGTCTAAAGTAGTGCACTATATAGGGAATAGGGTGCCATTCTCTGGTCTAAAGTAGTGCACTATATAGGGAATAGGGTGCCATTCTCTGGTCTAAAGTAGTGCACTATATAGGGAATAGGATGCCATTCTCTGGTCTAAAGTAGTGCACTATATAGGGAATAGGGTGCCATTCTCTGGTCTAAAGTAGTGCACTAAATAGGGAATAGGGTGCCATTCTCTGGTCTAAAGTAGTGCACTAAATAGGGAATAGGGTACCATTCTCTGGTCTAAAGTAGTGCACTATATAGGGAATAGGGTGCCATTCTCTGGTCTAAAGTAGTGCACTATATAGGGAATAGGATGTCATTCTCTGGTCTAAAGTAGTGCACTATATAGGGAATAGGGTGCCATTCTCTGGTCTAAAGTAGTGCACTAAATAGGGAATAGGGTGCCATTCTCTGGTCTAAAGTAGTGCACTAAATAGGGAATAGGGTGCCATTCTCTGGTCTAAAGTAGTGCACTACATAGGGAATAGGGTGCCATTCTCTGGTCTAAAGTAGTGCACTATATAGGGAATAGGATGTCATTCTCTGGTCTAAAGTAGTGCACTATATAGGGAATAGGATGCCATTCTCTGGTCTAAACTAGTGCACTATATAGGGAATAGGGTGCCATTCTCTGGTCTAAAGTAGTGCACTATATAGGGAATAGGATGCCATTCTCTGGTCTAAAGTAGTGCACTATATAGGGAATAGGGTGCCATTCTCTGGTCTAAAGTAGTGCACTATATAGGGAATAGGGTGCCATTCTCTGGTCTAAAGTAGTGCACTATATAGGGAATAGGATGCCATTCTCTGGTCTAAAGTAGTGCACTAAATAGGGAATAGGGTGCCATTCTCTGGTCTAAAGTAGTGCACTATATAGGGAATAGGGTGCCATTTGGGACATAACCTATGACATAAACATCCTGGATGCATGTGAGGTCAGGAGGAGGGAGATGAGAAGGTTAGAGCAAATATTCTCCTTCTATGGTGATGTGTAGGCTACTGTGCTCAACCCAGCCATATATCTGTTCTACTGTGCTCAACCCAGCCATATATCTGTTCTACTGTGCTCAACCCAGCCATATATCTGTTCTACTGTGCTGTCCCTCCTCAATCCAGCCATATATCTGTTCTACTGTGCTGTGCCTCCTCAATCCAGCCATATATCTGTTCTACTGTGCTGTGCCTCCTCAATCCAGCCATATATCTGTTCTACTGTGCTGTGCCTCCTCAATCCAGCCATATATCTGTGCTACTGTGCTGTGCCTCCTCAATCCAGCCATATATCTGTTCTACTGTGCTGTGCCTCCTCAATCCAGCCATATATCTGTTCTACTGTGCTGTGCCTCCTCAATCCAGCCATATATCTGTTCTACTGTGCTGTGCCTCCTCAATCCAGCCATATATCTGTTCTACTGTGCTGTGCCTCCTCAATCCAGCCATATATCTGTGCTACTGTGCTGTGCCTCCTCAATCCAGCCATATATCTGTTCTACTGTGCTGTGCCTCCTCAATCCAGCCATATATCTGTTCTACTGTGCTGTGCCTCCTCAATCCAGCCATATATCTGTGCTACTGTGCTGTGCCTCCTCAATCCAGCCATATATCTGTTCTACTGTGCTGTGCCTCCTCAATCCAGCCATATATCTGTTCTACTGTGCTGTGCCTCCTCAATCCAGCCATATATCTGTTCTACTGTGCTGTGCCTCCTCAATCCAGCCATATATCTGTTCTACTGTGCTGTCCCTCCTCAATCCAGCCACATATCTGTTCTACTGTGCTGTCCCTCCTCAATCCAGCCATATATCTGTTCTACTGTGCTGTCCCTCCTCAATCCAGCCATATATCTGTTCTACTGTGCTGTCCCTCCTCAATCCAGCCATATATCTGTTCTACTGTGCTGTCCCTCCTCAATCCAGCCATATATCTGTTCTACTGTGCTGTCCCTCCTCAATCCAGCCATATATCTGTTCTACTGTGCTGTCCCTCCTCAATCCAGCCATATATCTGTTCTACTGTGCTGTACCTCCTCAATCCAGCCATATATCTGTTCTACTGTGCTGTGCCTCCTCAATCCAGCCATATATCTGTTCTACTGTGCTGTGCCTCCTCAATCCAGCCATATATCTGTTCTACTGTGCTGTACCTCCTCAATCCAGCCATATATCTGTTCTACTGTGCTGCACCTCGTCAATCCAGCCATATATCTGTTCTACTGTGCTGTCCCTCCTCAATCCAGCCATATATCTGTTCTACTGTGCTGTACCTCCTCAATCCAGCCATATATCTGTTCTACTGTGCTGTACCTCCTCAATCCAGCCATATATCTGTGCTACTGTGCTGTACCTCGTCAATCCAGCCATATATCTGTTCTACTGTGCTGTACCTCCTCAATCCAGCCATATATCTGTTCTACTGTGCTGTACCTCCTCAATCCAGCCATATATCTGTTCTACTGTGCTGTACCTCCTCAATCCAGCCATATATCTGTTCTACTGTGCTGTACCTCCTCAATCCAGCCATATATCTGTTCTACTGTGCTGTACCTCCTCAATCCAGCCATATATCTGTTCTACTGTGCTGTACCTCCTCAATCCAGCCATATATCTGTTCTACTGTGCTGTACCTCCTCAATCCAGCCATATATCTGTTCTACTGTGCTGTACCTCCTCAATCCAGCCATATATCTGTTCTACTGTGCTGTACCTCCTCAATCCAGCCATATATCTGTGCTACTGTGCTGTACCTCCTCAATCCAGCCATATATCTGTGCTACTGTATGTAAGTATGCGTTTTGTTTAGAGTTTGAAACAGAGTTAAGAGGGATCCAGCTCGAAAGACCAATCCAGGGGGTGCTGGGGCAAGTACTGTAAACTATATATCAGGGGTGCTAAACTGACAAATAAGGGAAAGCTTTTATGACCGTGTTTCCTGTTTCCTCAGAGTCACTCAGAGCCATGTCATCAGAAGGCTCCTGAAACGCTCAGACAGAAAGGTCCTGAAAGAGCAGTGGTGGACTAGTCTACTGACTGAATAGAAATAAGGTCCTCTACTGTCTAGCTCAGGCCTGGGCCGTATGCGGCCCGCGACCTGATTCAATACGGCCCGCGACCTGATTCAATATGGCCCAGACCTGATTCAATACGGCCTGCGACCTGATTCAATATGGCCCAGACCTGATTCAATATGGCCCAGACCTGATTCAATACGGCCCGCGACCTGATTCAATACGGCCCGCGACCTGATTAAATACGGCCCGCGACCTGATTCAATACGGCCCGCGACCTGATTCAATATGGCCCAGACCTGATTCAATATGGCCCGCGGAATCATGCTCAAATCACATAAAGAATTTGTGATAGTAAAGTTTTGTAAAACATTTGTTAAAGCCCAACGAATACTCACCTTTGTGTAATGATTTAACTCCCACCGTTTGTGGGACATTTCTTTTGAAGGCACGTATAAATAAGAACTGTATGAGGCCAGACAGCGCCTGACATTCTGACACGTCACAGTTACAAATAGTAGCTAGCTAGAAAAAAGCGCAAAAATTCGTTTTTCAAAAATGTCAAAGAAATATAAAGTAGAAAGTGAATGTAGGGTGTTCCAGCGAGAGTGGACATCGAAATATTTCTTTATTGAGGTGTCAGAGAAATATGTCTGCTTAGTGTGCAAAGACAGGGAAAGACAGGGAAAGATGTCTGCTTAGTGTGCAAAGACAGGGAAAGACAGGGAAAGATGTCTGCTTAGTGTGCAAAGACAGGGAAAGATGTCTGCTTAGTGTGCAAAGACAGGGAAAGATGTCTGCTTAGTGTGCAAAGACAGGGAAAGATGACTGCTTAGTGTGCAAAGACTGTCTAGAAAGACTACGACTTGTCCCGATACTTCCAGACGAAGCATGCAGAGAAATATAGGAATATGTCTTCTGAGCAGAGATTAAGTGCATCGAAAGAGTTGCTTTCTCAGTTGCAAAAGCAGCAAGGACTTTTCACAAAACTGCATTCAGAATTGCGAGAGCTAGCTATGTACTGTCCCACAAAATAGCTAAACATAGCAAGCCATTCACTGAGGGGGCGAATTCATTAAAGAATGTTTAAATTGACTCTGCAGCAGTACTTTGCCCCGACAAGAAAGAGCTGTTTGAAAATGTTTCCCTGTCAAGATGAACAGTGACGTGTTGAGGACATCGCAGAGAATATGGAACAACAGTTGAAAGATTTCACCTATTTCTCCTTGGCCCTGGATGAGAGCAGTGATACCCGGCACAGTTGTTGATATTCTCACGATGTCACGCCCTGACCTATATGACTCTAGTTAGTTTGGTCAGGGTGTGCATGTTGAGTTCTATGTGGTGGTAGGTCTAGGTTTAGATCTAGGTGTTGTATATCTATGTTGGCCGGGTGTGATTCCCAATCAGAGGCAGCTGTCACTCGTTGTCTCTGATTGGGGATCATACTTAGGCAGCCAGTTTTCCTGCCTGTGTTGTGGGATCTTGTTTGTGTTCGGTGAGTTTTGGGCTTGTTAGTGTATAGCCTTCCGACGTCACGGTTCGTTGCCGTTTGTTGTTTTGTATGTTTATTCAGTTTAATAAACACATATGCATATCACGCTGCGCCTTGGTCTGACCCGTCCTTCAACGACCGTGACACACAAGGCATCAGTCAGTGAAGAGCACAACCACAGGGAAATATTTATTGGAGGAGGCTAATAAGTGTGTGGCAAAGCTGGGACTCAGTTTTGAAAAGTTATCCAGTGTGACCACTGATGGGTGCCCAAACTTGACAGGAAAAAAACGTTGGCCTTTTGAAAAGGATACAAGATCAAGTAGCCGAGCTGAGCCCAGATCAAACATTTTTTTTCCTGCATTGCATTATTCATCAGGAGGTGCTCTGTAAATGTGTTCTGAAAATGAGCCATGTTGTGGATACAGTCACTAAAGTGGTAAACTTCATAAGAGCAAACTCTTTAAACCACAGGCAGTTTGTCTCACTGTTGGAAGAGACAGGGGAGATCTGGCCATGCAGATCTCCCCTACCACAACCTACCACCAAACGTGAGATGGCTGAGTTTGGGGAAGGTCCTTAAAAGGGTGTGGGACCTGAAGTCGGAGATTGCTGAGTTTTTGCAAATGAAAGGAAAATATGTGGATTTCCCTCAAATGCAAGATAAAGAATGGTTGGCTGATTTTGCCTTCACCGTGGACATCATGGCCCTCATGAATGAACTGAATTCCAAACTACAAGGGAAGGGTCTTTTTGTCCATCAGATGTACAGCCTTGTCAAAGCCTTCAAGGGAAAATTACTCCTCCTGACCCACCTAGTAGAAGCCAACAATCTCACCCACCTTCCAACACTACTAGTCTGTTCCCTATCAGATGACCAGCGGGAGAAGTATACATCGCTGCTGCGTGCTTTGAACAGTGAGTTTTCTCGTCGTTTTGAGGATTTCAAAGTGTTGGAAAATGACATGCTGTTGGTTTCCTCTCCTTTCCCCCTTCAATGTGGATAACGCTCCCACTGACCTGGATAACGCTCCCACTGACCTGGATAACGCTCCCACTGACCTGGATAACGCTCCCACTGACCTGGATAACGCTCCCACTGACCTGGATAACGCTCCCACTGACCTGGATAACGCTCCCACTGACCTGGATAACGCTCCCACTGACCTGGATAACGCTCCCACTGACCTGGATAACGCTCCCACTGACCTGGATAACGCTCCCACTGACCTGGATAACGCTCCCACTGACCTGGATAACGCTCCCACTGACCTGGATAACGCTCCCACTGACCTGAATAACGCTCCCACTGACCTGGATAACGCTCCCACTGACCTGGATAACGCTCCCACTGACCTGGATAACGCTCCCACTGACCTGGATAACGCTCCCACTGACCTGGATAACGCTCCCACTGACCTGGATAACGCTCCCACTGACCTGGATAACGCTCCCACTGACCTGGATAACGCTCCCACTGACCTGAATAACGCTCCCACTGACCTGGATAACGCTCCCACTGACCTGGATAACGCTCCCACTGACCTGGATAACGCTCCCACTGACCTGGATAACGCTCCCACTGACCCGGATAACGCTCCCACTGACCCGGATAACGCTCCCACTGACCCGGATAACGCTCCCCCTGACCCGGATAACGCTCCCACTGACCCGGATAACGCTCCCTCTGACCTGGATAACGCTCCCACTGACCTGGATAACGCTCCCACTGACCTGGATAACGCTCCCACTGACCCGGATAACGCTCCCACTGACCCGGATAACGCTCCCACTGACCCGGATAACGCTCCCACTGACCCGGATAACGCTCCCACTGACCCGGATAACGCTCCCACTGACCCGGATAACGCTCCCTCTGACCTGGATAACGCTCCCACTGACCTGGATAACGCTCCCACTGACCTGGATAACGCTCCCACTGACCTGGATAACGCTCCCACTGACCTGGATAACGCTCCCACTGACCTGGATAACGCTCCCACTGACCTGGATAACGCTCCCACTGACCTGGATAACGCTCCCACTGACCTGCAACTTGAGCTTATCGATCTTCAGTCTGATGCAGCAGTGATTGGAGAACTATTCAAAACAATGTCGCTGACGAGGTTCTATGCATCTCTCGATGAAACAAAACTTTCCAAAGATTAGGAGTCATGCTCAGAAGATGTTTGTTTGGGTCAACCTATGTATGTGAACAGACATTTTAAGTGATGAAATATAACAAGTCAAGGCACAGATCATCTCTTACTCTGACCTCTGACCTCTCAGAGATCCTGCGCATAGCGACGTCAGAAACTATACCTGACTTCACTGCTCTAGTCAACGCCCATCAGAGACTTCACTCCTCACACTGATTGAGGAGTTTAAACGTAATGTTGAGCTCTCTTTCTTTCTTGTGTTTTTGTGCGTACCTGTTAACAAGAGTTATGTCCGTGGTGCTGAACGCTGTGTACTTTTCCCTCCATGTAGGTCATTGCACGTTTAATAATGAAAATAACTATCAAAAGGAGAACATGGATGTGGTTTATTTCTGTGCATGTTAAAAAAAGTAAAATAAGTAGCATATCTGGACGTGATTTACAGTGGATATATCTGTCAACACAGTCATACACATGATGTATAATTCTGTAATATGATTCTGGGCCGCGATGGCAAAACTATATTCTAATGTGGCCCTCCATTGGAAAGTTATTGCCCAGGCCTGGTCTAGCTCCATCCTGAGTTGAGCCTCTCAAGGCAATTAGATCCGAGTGGTTCTTGTTGAAGATATCCAAAAGTAATCGGTGCTATCGCTCTTTGCCCAAAATAAGTGTGTGTGTAGAGAGAGAGTGTGTGTGTGCATAGAGAGTGTGTGTGTGTGTGTGTGTGTGTGTGTGTGTGTAGAGAGAGTATGTGTCTGTGTCTGTGTGTGTGTGGGTGTGTCTGTGTCTGTGTGTGTCTGTGTGTGTGTAGAGAGAGTGTGTGTGTGTGTGTGTCTGTGTGTGTGTGTGTGTATGTCTGTGTATGTCTGTGTGTGTGTGTGTGTGTGTGTGTGTGTGTGTGTGTGTGTGTGTGTGTAGAGAGAGTGTGTGTGTGTGTGTGTGTCTGTGTGTGTGTGTGTGTATGTCTGTGTATGTCTGTGTGTGTGTGTGTGTGTGTGTGTGTGTGTGTGTGTGTGTGTGTGTGTGTGTGTAGAGAGAGTGTGTGTGTGTGTGTGTGTGTGTGTGTGTGTGTGTGTGTGTGTGTGTGTAGAGAGTGTGTGTGTGTGTGTGTGTGTGTGTGTGTGTGTGTGTGTGTGTGTGTGTGTGTGTGTGTGTGTAGAGAGAGTGTGTGTGTGTGTGTGTGTGTGTGTAGAGAGAGTGTGTGTGTGTGTGTGTGTGTGTGTGTGTGTGTGTGTGTGTGTAGAGAGAGTGTGTGTGTGTGTGTGTGTGTGTGTCTCAGCAGCTTACTACTTCATGACCTTCTTATGATTCCATCGGCACGGTAACAGCGAACAGCGGATGGCGGAATGTGGAACTCGACGCCGTGGACGTGGCGTCACTAGAACACGCATGATGAATACTTATGTAAGCTACACATCAACCCTTTCACTCAGTCAGTCTCAATGACAACCTGCAGCAGCATTCCAGAAAACGTCTCCTCTATTTCTCCTGTCCTAGCTGAAGTAGGGATGTTTCCATGGAAACAGGGTGGGAATCGTAGCGGAGCTCTGATGAGAGAGAAATCCGTAGTCACAAAACAACTCCACATCCACAAAATTCCAATTGGATTTTGTAGGATGGCAGAGGTGGAACCGAGTCACTGCTTTTGGAGCCTCAAGTCACAAGGTCTGAGTCCCAAGTAGAACGGGCCGAGCCTGGGGTCGAGTCCAGTAGAACGGGCCGAGCCTGGGGTCAAGTCCAAGTTGTGCGTTCTAAGAGTCGAAGTCACATTTTTTTTCAAGTCAAGTAAAAAAAAAAGTAATCTACTGTATACATGCAATGACTTGTTAAACTACACCTCTTTGTCTGTTTGAGGCTACCAGACAGCCCTTTGTCTGTTTGAGGCTACCAGACAGCCCTTTGTCTGTTTGAGGCTACCAGACAGCCCTTTGTCTGTTTGAGGCTACCAGACAGCCCTTTGTCTGTTTGAGGCTACCAGACAGCCCTTTGTCTGTTTGAGGCTACCAGACAGCCCTTTGTCTGTTTGAGGCTACCAGACAGCCCTTTTCATTATTAGTCTTCAACACATTATGTCATAATTAATTAATTTTAATAACAAATTCCAAATTGAAGCTTCATAAGTAAATGATCAATTTCAAGCAATTTTGACAACCAGAAGGCCTATGCTAGTAATTGTTGGTTGATGCCCCATTGCTTGCAATATTTATTACGGCAGTCCTCTCGCTGCAGCTGATCCTCTCGCTGTACAGCACATCAGCACTCTGTTCGCTAGCTCACCTGATTTGTGTTGATTGACAGTTTGTTTGTCCAATCAGAGGGCCGAGTGTGGGCAGAGTTTGCGTTTCACTAGCCAATCTGTTGCACGTTTTCTGTAAGGGCTACTGTCTCTGGCTGCGTGGAGACTCTGTGCCACCTGATCATTTCAAGTCATCAGTCTCAAGTCAAAGTCGAGTCTCGAGTCTCAAACTCCAACTCAAGTCTCAAGTAATTTTATTTTCTATCAAGTTGAGTCTCAAGTCAGACTGGAGTCCAAGACATGTGACTGGAGTCCAAGACATGTGACTGGAGTCCAAGACATGTGACTGGAGTCCACACCACTGTAGGATGGTACTGTAGTAAAAACATGATGCAGCATATGATAGACGTTGTTCAAACATACAGCTAGTATTATTAGAGTAATGTGGGGGAGCCACTTCCTCCTCCTCTGTGACTGTAGTGCACCAACAACTACAGCCCTTGTTTCCTCTGTGACTGTAGTGTTCCACCAACTACAGCCCTTGTTTCCTCTGTGACTGTAGTGCTCCACTAACTACAGCCCTGGTTTCCTCTGTGACTGTAGTGTTCCACCAACTACAGCCCTGGTTTCCTCTGTGACTGTAGTGTTCCACCAACTACAGCCCTGGTTTCCTCTGTGACTGTAGTGCTCCACTAACTGCAGCCCTGGTTTCCTCTGTGACTGTAGTGTTCCACCAACTACAGCTTTGGTTTCCTCTGTGACTGTAGTGTTCCACCAACTACAGCCCTGGTTTCCTCTGTGACTGTAGTGTTCCACCAACTACAGCCCTTGTTTCCTCTGTGACTGTAGTGTTCCACTAACTACAGCCCTTGTTTCCTCTGTGACTGTAGTGTTCCACTAACTACAGCCCTTGTTTCCTCTGTGACTGTAGTGTTCCACTAACTACAGCCCTTGTTTCCTCTGTGACTGTAGTGTTCCACTAACTACAGCCCTGGTTTCCTCTGTGACTGTAGTGTTCCACTAACTACAGCCCTTGTTTCCTCTGTGACTGTAGTGCTCCACCAACTACAGCCCTGGTTTCCTCTGTGACTGTAGTGTTCCACTAACTACAGCCCTGGTTTCCTCTGTGACTGTAGTGCTCCACCAACTACAGCCCTGGTTTCCTCTGTGACTGTAGTGTTCCACTAACTACAGCCCTGGTTTCCTCTGTGACTGTAGTGCTCCACCAACTACAGCCCTGGTTTCCTCTGTGACTGTAGTGTTCCACTAACTACAGCCCTGGTTTCCTCTGTGACTGTAGTGCTCCACCAACTACAGCCCTGGTTTCCTCTGTGACTGTAGTGCTCCACCAACTACAGCCCTGGTTTCCTCTGTGACTGTAGTGCTCCACTAACTACAGCCCTGGTTTCCTCTGTGACTGTAGTGCTCCACCAACTACAGCCCTGGTTTCCTCTGTGACTGTAGTGTTCCACTAACTACAGCTCTTGGTCTTCCAGTTTGCTGTCATTGTCAGGTCCTTACTGCAAGGCCCCACTACTTCCACAAAACAGCATTCATCATGTTGCATCATTCAGCACAGAGCAGTTGGTGGTTCTGGCAGACATTTTCTCCATATCTGCCGTTGTTGTGAAACTTCCTTAATAACCTGTCACTATGACAACCCTAACTAAAAACCCCTGCTGTCTCTGCCTCATGTCTGTTTGGATGCAGAAGGTGTTTAAACGGTAGCTCCACTAACCCAGGACATACAGCGCCTTCAGAAAGTATTCACACCCCTTGACTTTTTTCCACATTTTGTTGTTACAGGCTTTGCTTTTTCCAATTATATTTTTCAAGGTTGACCGTTAGCACGTTGGGCGCACCGCTTGGTATCACCTCATTAGTCAATATGGGTTTCACCTGTGCTGGTCCAGGTGATATTTAAGAGTGGCTGGCTCAGTGCTTCAGTTGTCTTGAGAGATGTGGAGGGTCAACACCTTTAGTTGGCTCTCCCTAGTAGATTTTTTAAATTTTTTTAAACAATCCTGTTATTTATTTATTGTTTGTTTATTTATTCTTCTTGGGCAAATTTAGTGGCTCATGGTGGGTGTCTTTTAGGTCCCAGTTGTTGTTGTTAGTTAACTTTCAGTGGACACCAGTGGACACCACGATGAGTGTCTTTCAGAACCCCACCTGTTTCGTTTTGGTTGTTGTTAGTGACTCTTTGTTACTGTAGTTTCCCCTTCAGTTTGAGCGGCAATTTTCAGTTTCTTGCTGAGGAACGAAACACAGCCTCAATTTTAAATGGATTTAATTGAGATTTTTCATCACTGGCCTACACACAATACCCCATAATGTCTGTGGAATTATATTTTTCGAAAATGTTCAAAATAATTAAAAATGAAAAGTTGAAATGTCTTGAGTGAAATGTTCAACCCCTTTTGTTATGGCAAGCCTAAATAGGTTCAGGAGTAAAAATGTGCTTAACAAGTCACATAATGGGGGCCTCCCGAGTGGAGCAGTGGTCTAAGGCACTGCAGCGCTTGAGGCGTCTCTACAGATCCGGGTTGGACCCCGGGCTGTGTTGCAGCCGACTGGAAGACCCATGAGGCGACGCAGAATTGGCCCAGCGTCGTCTGGGTTAGGGGAGGGTTTGGCCAACCGGGATGTCCTTGTCCCATCGCGCTCTAGCGACTCCCTGTGGCGGGCCGGGCACATGCAAGCTGACTTCGGTCGCCAGTTGTACGGTGTTTCCTCCGACACATTGGTGCGGCTGGCTTCTGGGTTAAGGCAGCAGTGTGTCAAGAAGCAGTGCGGCTTGGCAGGGTCTTGTTTCGGAGGACGCATGGCTCTCTGCCTTCACCTCTCCCGAGTCCGTAGGGGAGTTGCAGCGATGGGACAAGACTGTAACTACCAATTGGAAATCACGAAATTGGGGAGAAAAAGGGTAAAAAAATAAAAGTTTAATGGACTCTGTGTGCAATAATAGTGTTTAACATGAGATTTGAATGACTACCTCATCTCTGTACCCCACATATACAATTATCTGATGTGGGAACATTGCCTTAAAAAGCTTCATTGTCGACAGCACGTGATCAGACTGAGTGTTTTATAAAGGTAGCTACACTGCTTAGCCCATGACATACCACATCTTTAAAAAAAGGAGAGACTGGGTGAAACTGTGTCCTGACTGTTTATTTGTGTTGAGAGACTGGGTGAAACTGTATCCTGACTGTTTATTTGTGTTGAGAGACTGGGTGAAACTGTATCCTGACTGTTTATGTCACCATCGTTGAACGGAGTAGACCAAGGCGCAGCGTGATGAGCGAACATACTTTATTATCTTTAGTGATAACAAGAACAAAACAATAAACGATAACGTGACGTCCTAGGTTAAACAACCAACACGGAACAAACCAACTGGAACAAGATCCCACAACACCTGTGGGAACACAGCCTGTCTAAATATGGCTCCCAATCAGAGACAACCAGCAACAGCTGACACTCGTTGCCTCTGATTGGGAACCACTCTGGCCAACATAGAAATACAATACTAGACTACCGACATAGAACAAGAACACATAGAATCTACACACCCTGGCTCAACATATAGAGTCCCCAGAGCCAGGGTGTGACAGTACCCCCCCCCAAAGGCGCGGACTGCGACCGCGCCTCAACATAAACCAAACAGGGGAGGGCTGGGTGGGCATTCCTCCTCGGAGGCGGTTCCGGCTCCGGGCTTGCCCACCATCCTCCAATAATCCCCCCGTAGCGCCCCTGGTCTGGTCCCGCTGGCTGGAGCTGGACTGGACATCGTAGGAGCGGATTGCTTAAGCTCCGGTGTGGAGCAGCTGACCGGTACCTGACCAGGCACCGGTGACCCAGGCACGGGTTGTGCCGGACTGACGACGCGCACCCCTGGCTTGGTGCGTGGAGCAGGAACGGGCCGGACCGGGCTGGCGATGCGCACCCCTGGCTTGGTGCGTGGAGCAGCAACGGGCCGGACCGGGCTGACGATGCGCACCCCTAGCTTGGTGCGTGGAGCAGGAACGGGCCGGACCGGGCTGACGTTGCGCACCCCTGGCTTGGTGCGTGGAGCAGGAACGGGCCGGACCGGGCTGACGATGCGCACCCCTGGCTTGGTGCGTGGAGCAGCAACGGACCGGACCGGGCTGACGATGCGCACCCCTGGCTTGGTGCGTGGAGCAGGAACGGGCCGGACCGGGCTGACGATGCGCACCCCTGGCTTGGTGCGTGGAGCAGCAACGGGCCGGACCGGGCTGACGATGCGCACCCCTGGCTTGGTGCGTGGAGCCGGAACGGGCCGTACCGGGCTGACGATGCGCACCCCTAGCTTGGTGCGTGGAGCAGGAACGGGCCGGACCGGGCTGACGATGCGCACCCCTGGCTTGGTGCGTGGAGCAGCAACGGGCCGGACCGGGCTGACGATGCGCACCCCTGGCTTGGTGCGTGGAGCAGGAACGGGCCGGACCGGGCTGACGATGCGCACCCCTGGCTTGGTGCGTGGAGCAGGAACGGGCCGGACCGGGCTGACGATGCGCACCCCTGGCTTGGTGCGTGGAGCAGCAACGGACCGGACCGGGCTGACGATGCGCACCCCTGGCTTGGTGCGTGGAGCAGGAACGGGCCGGACCGGGCTGACGATGCGCACCCCTGGCTTGGTGCGTGGATCAGCAACGGGCCGGACCGGGCTGACGATGCGCACCCCTGGCTTGGTGCGTGGAGCCGGAACGGGCCGTACCGGGCTGACGATGCGCACCCCTAGCTTGGTGCATGGAGCAGGAACGGGCCGGACCGGGCTGACGATGCGCACCCCTGGCTTGGTGCGTGGAGCAGCAACGGGCCGGACCGGGCTGGCGACGCGCACCATAGGCTCGGTGCGGGGAGCAGGAACAGGCTGGGCCGGGCTGGCGATGCCCACCATAGGCTTGGTGCGGGGAGCAGGAACAGGCCGGACCGGGCTGGCGACGCGCACCATAGGCTTGGTGCGGGGAGCAGGAACAGGCCGGGCCGGGCTGGCGATGCGCACCATAGGCTTGGTGCGGGGAGCAGGAACAGGCCGGACCGGGCTGGCGACGCGCACCACAGGCTCGATGCGAGGAACAGGAACAGGCCGGACCGTACTGGGGACACACACCACTGGCCCTACGCAGGGATCAGGAACGGGCCGGACCGGACTGTTAACACACCCCAGTACCTCTCGCCGTGCCTCCACACTTTCCCTCTCCTCTGTGACCAGTGGCCCCCTTAACCTGGCGGCCTCCTCTGCAAACCCGCTGGACCGCTCCATCGCGGCCTCCTGCTGCCCCGTCGTCCACGGCGTGAGCCCCCCCCTAAAAAAATTCTGGGGGTCTCTCCTCCCCGTGGGCCAGGCCTCTATAGTTCTCGCCCAACTCTCGCTCTTCAGCTTCCAACTCCAGCCTCTCTCCTCCTCACATGGCTTGACCCAGTCGAGACTCTTCCTCCACTGCTCCCAAGTCCACCCTCTCTGCTCTTCACTAGGCTTGACCCAGTCGAGGTTGCCACGGAGATCCGCTAGCGATTCCCCTGGCGATGGCTCCTGGACACGCTGCTTGGTCCAGTTTTGGTGGGATCTTCTGTCACGATCGTTGAACGGAGTAGACCAAGGCGCAGCGTGATGGGCGAACATACTTTATTATCTTTAGTGATAACAAGAACAAAACAATAAACGATAACGTGACGTCCTAGGTTAAACAACCAACACGGAACAAACCAACTGGAACAAGATCCCACAACACCTGTGGGAACACAGCCTGTCTAAATATGGCCCCCAATCAGAGACAACCAGCAACTGCTGACACTCGTTGCCTCTGATTGGGAACCACTCTGGTCAATATAGAAATACAATACTAGACTACCGACATAGAACAAGAACACATAGAATCTACACACCCTGGCTCAACATATAGAGTCCCCAGAGCCAGGGTGTGACAGTTTATTTGTGTTGAGAGACTGGGTGAAACTGTGTCCTGACTGTTTATTTGTGTTGAGAGACTGGGTGAAACTGTATCCTGACTGTTTATTTGTGTTGAGAGACTGGGTGAAACTGTTTCCTGACTGTTTATTTGTGTTGAGAGACTGGGTGAAACTGTATCCTGACTGTTTATTTGTGTTGAGAGACTGGGTGAAACTGTGTCCTGACTGTTTATTTGTGTTGAGAGACTGGGTGAAACTGTATCCTGACTGTTTATTTGTGTTGAGAGACTGGGTGAAACTGTGTCCTGACTGTTTATTTGTGTTGAGAGACTGGGTGAAACTGTATCCTGACTGTTTATTTGTGTTGAGAGACTGGGTGAAACTGTATCCTGACTGTTTATTTGTGTTGAGAGACTGGGTGAAACTGTATCCTGACTGTTTATCTGTGTTGAGAGACTGGGTGAAACTGTATCCTGACTGTTTATTTGTGTTGAGAGACTGGGTGAAACTGTGTCCTGACTGTTTATTTGTGTTGAGAGACTGGGTGAAACTGTGTCCTGACTGTTTATTTGTGTTGAGAGACTGGGTGAAACTGTATCCTGACTGTTTATTTGTGTTGTGAGACTGGGTGAAACTGTATCCTGACTGTTTATCTGTGTTGAGAGACTGGGTGAAACTGTATCCTGACTGTTTATTTGTGTTGAGAGACTGGGTGAAACTGTATCCTGACTGTTTATTTGTGTTGAGAGAGACTGGGTGAAACTGTATCCTGACTGTTTATCTGTGTTGAGAGACTGGGTGAAACTGTATCCTGACTGTTTATTTGTGTTGAGAGACTGGGTGAAACTGTATCCTGACTGTTTATTTGTGTTGAGAGAGACTGGGTGAAACTGTATCCTGACTGTTTATCTGTGTTGAGAGACTGGGTGAAACTGTATCCTGACTGTTTATCTGTGTTGAGAGACTGGGTGAAACTGTATCCTGACTGTTTATTTGTGTTGAGAGACTGGGTGAAACTGTATCCTGACTGTTTATTTGTGTTGAGAGACTGGGTGAAACTGTATCCTGACTGTTTATCTGTGTTGAGAGACTGGGTGAAACTGTGTCCTGACAGTTTATTTGTGTTGTGAGACTGGGTGAAACTGTATCCTGACTGTTTATCTGTGTTGAGAGACTGGGTGAAACTGTATCCTGACTGTTTATTTGTGTTGAGAGACTGGGTGAAACTGTATCCTGACTGTTTAATTGTGTTGAGAGACTGGGTGAAACTGCATCCTGACTGTTTATCTGTGTTGAGAGACTGGGTGAAACTGTATCCTGATTGTTTATCTGTGTTGAGAGACTGGGTGAAACTGTATCCTGACTGTTTATTTGTGTTGAGAGACTGGGTGAAACTGTATCCTGACTGTTTATTTGTGTTGAGAGACTGGGTGAAACTGTATCCTGACTGTTTATCTGTGTTGAGAGACTGGGTGAAACTGTGTCCTGACTGTTTATTTGTGTTGAGAGACTGGGTGAAACTGTGTCCTGACTGTTTATCTGTGTTGAGAGACTGGGTGAAACTGTGTCCTGACTGTTTATTTGTGTTGAGAGACTGGGTGAAACTGTGTCCTGACTGTTTATTTGTGTTGAGAGACTGGGTGAAACTGTGTCCTGACTGTTTATTTGTGTTGAGAGACTGGGTGAAACTGTATCCTGACTGTTTATTTGTGTTGAGAGACTGGGTGAAACTGTATCCTGACTGTTTATTTGTGTTGAGAGACTGGGTGAAACTGTATCCTGACTGTTTATCTGTGTTGAGAGACTGGGTGAAACTGTATCCTGACTGTTTATTTGTGTTGAGAGACTGGGTGAAACTGTGTCCTGACTGTTTATTTGTGTTGAGAGACTGGGTGAAACTGTGTCCTGACTGTTTATTTGTGTTGAGAGACTGGGTGAAACTGTATCCTGACTGTTTATTTGTGTTGTGAGACTGGGTGAAACTGTATCCTGACTGTTTATCTGTGTTGAGAGACTGGGTGAAACTGTATCCTGACTGTTTATTTGTGTTGAGAGACTGGGTGAAACTGTATCCTGACTGTTTATTTGTGTTGAGAGAGACTGGGTGAAACTGTATCCTGACTGTTTATCTGTGTTGAGAGACTGGGTGAAACTGTATCCTGACTGTTTATTTGTGTTGAGAGACTGGGTGAAACTGTATCCTGACTGTTTATTTGTGTTGAGAGAGACTGGGTGAAACTGTATCCTGACTGTTTATCTGTGTTGAGAGACTGGGTGAAACTGTATCCTGACTGTTTATCTGTGTTGAGAGACTGGGTGAAACTGTATCCTGACTGTTTATTTGTGTTGAGAGACTGGGTGAAACTGTATCCTGACTGTTTATTTGTGTTGAGAGACTGGGTGAAACTGTATCCTGACTGTTTATCTGTGTTGAGAGACTGGGTGAAACTGTGTCCTGACAGTTTATTTGTGTTGTGAGACTGGGTGAAACTGTATCCTGACTGTTTATCTGTGTTGAGAGACTGGGTGAAACTGTATCCTGACTGTTTATTTGTGTTGAGAGACTGGGTGAAACTGTATCCTGACTGTTTAATTGTGTTGAGAGACTGGGTGAAACTGTATCCTGACTGTTTATCTGTGTTGAGAGACTGGGTGAAACTGTATCCTGATTGTTTATCTGTGTTGAGAGACTGGGTGAAACTGTATCCTGACTGTTTATTTGTGTTGAGAGACTGGGTGAAACTGTATCCTGACTGTTTATTTGTGTTGAGAGACTGGGTGAAACTGTATCCTGACTGTTTATCTGTGTTGAGAGACTGGGTGAAACTGTGTCCTGACTGTTTATTTGTGTTGAGAGACTGGGTGAAACTGTGTCCTGACTGTTTATCTGTGTTGAGAGACTGGGTGAAACTGTGTCCTGACTGTTTATTTGTGTTGAGAGACTGGGTGAAACTGTGTCCTGACTGTTTATTTGTGTTGAGAGACTGGGTGAAACTGTGTCCTGACTGTTTATCTGTGTTGAGAGACTGGGTGAAACTGTGTCCTGACTGTTTATCTGTGTTGAGAGACTGGGTGAAACTGTATCCTGACTGTTTATCTGTGTTGAGAGACTGGGTGAAACTGTATCCTGACTGTTTATCTGTGTTGAGAGACTGGGTGAAACTGTGTCCTGACTGTTTATTTGTGTTGAGAGACTGGGTGAAACTGTATCCTGACTGTTTATCTGTGTTGAGAGACTGGGTGAAACTGTATCCTGACTGTTTATCTGTGTTGAGAGACTGGGTGAAACTGTATCCTGACTGTTTATTTGTGTTGAGAGACTGGGTGAAACTGTGTCCTGACTGTTTATTTGTGTTGAGAGACTGGGTGAAACTGTGTCCTGACTGTTTATTTGTGTTGAGAGACTGGGTGAAACTGTATCCTGACTGTTTATTTGTGTTGTGAGACTGGGTGAAACTGTATCCTGACTGTTTATCTGTGTTGAGAGACTGGGTGAAACTGTATCCTGACTGTTTATTTGTGTTGAGAGACTGGGTGAAACTGTATCCTGACTGTTTATTTGTGTTGAGAGAGACTGGGTGAAACTGTATCCTGACTGTTTATCTGTGTTGAGAGACTGGGTGAAACTGTATCCTGACTGTTTATTTGTGTTGAGAGACTGGGTGAAACTGTATCCTGACTGTTTATTTGTGTTGAGAGAGACTGGGTGAAACTGTATCCTGACTGTTTATCTGTGTTGAGAGACTGGGTGAAACTGTATCCTGACTGTTTATCTGTGTTGAGAGACTGGGTGAAACTGTATCCTGACTGTTTATTTGTGTTGAGAGACTGGGTGAAACTGTATCCTGACTGTTTATTTGTGTTGAGAGACTGGGTGAAACTGTATCCTGACTGTTTATCTGTGTTGAGAGACTGGGTGAAACTGTGTCCTGACTGTTTATCTGTGTTGAGAGACTGGGTGAAACTGTATCCTGATTGTTTATCTGTGTTGAGAGACTGGGTGAAACTGTATCCTGACTGTTTATCTGTGTTGAGAGACTGGGTGAAACTGTATCCTGACTGTTTATCTGTGTTGAGAGACTGGGTGAAACTGTGTCCTGACTGTTTATTTGTGTTGAGAGACTGGGTGAAACTGTATCCTGACTGTTTATCTGTGTTGAGAGACTGGGTGAAACTGTATCCTGACTGTTTATTTGTGTTGAGAGACTGGGTGAAACTGTGTCCTGACTGTTTATTTGTGTTGAGAGACTGGGTGAAACTGTATCCTGACTGTTTATCTGTGTTGAGAGACTGGGTGAAACTGTGTCCTGACTGTTTATCTGTGTTGAGAGACTGGGTGAAACTGTATCCTGACTGTTTATCTGTGTTGAGAGACTGGGTGAAACTGTGTCCTGACTGTTTATTTGTGTTGAGAGACTGGGTGAAACTGTATCCTGACTGTTTATCTGTGTTGAGAGACTGGGTGAAACTGTATCCTGACTGTTTATCTGTGTTGAGAGACTGGGTGAAACTGTATCCTGACTGTTTATCTGTGTTGAGAGACTGGTTGAAACTGTGTCCTGACTGTTTATTTGTGTTGAAAGACTGGATGAAACTGTATCCTGACTGTTTATCTGTGTTCAGAGACTGGGTGAAACTGTATCCTGACTGTTTATCTGTGTTGAGAGACTGGGTGAAACTGTGTCCTGACTGTTTATTTGTGTTGAGAGACTGGATTAAACTGTATCCTGACTGTTTATCTGTGTTGAGAGACTGGGTGAAACTGTGTCCTGACTGTTTATGTGTGTTGTGAGACTGGGTGAAACTGTGTCCTGACCGTTTATTTGTGTTGTGAGACTGGGTGAAACTGTGTCCTGACTGTTTATCTGTGTTGAGAGACTGGGTGAAACTGTATCCTGACTGTTTATTTGTGTTGAGATACTGGGTGAAACTGTATCCTGACTGTTTATCTGTGTTGAGAGACTGGGTGAAACTGTATCCTGACTGTTTATCTGTGTTGAGAGACTGGGTGAAACTGTGTCCTGACTGTTTATTTGTGTTGAGAGACTGGATGAAACTGTATCCTGACTGTTTATCTGTGTTGAGAGACTGGGTGAAACTGTGTCCTGACTGTTTATGTGTGTTGTGAGACTGGGTGAAACTGTGTCCTGACCGTTTATTTGTGTTGTGAGACTGGGTGAAACTGTGTCCTGACTGTTTATCTGTGTTGAGAGACTGGGTGAAACTGTGTCCTGACTGTTTATCTGTGTTGAGAGACTGGGTGAAACTGTATCCTGACTGTTTATCTGTGTTGAGAGACTGGGTGAAACTGTGTCCTGACTGTTTATTTGTGTTGAGAGACTGGGTGAAACTGTATCCTGACTGTTTATCTGTGTTGAGAGACTGGGTGAAACTGTATCCTGACTGTTTATCTGTGTTGAGAGACTGGGTGAAACTGTATCCTGACTGTTTATCTGTGTTGAGAGACTGGTTGAAACTGTGTCCTGACTGTTTATTTGTGTTGAAAGACTGGATGAAACTGTATCCTGACTGTTTATCTGTGTTCAGAGACTGGGTGAAACTGTATCCTGACTGTTTATCTGTGTTGAGAGACTGGGTGAAACTGTGTCCTGACTGTTTATTTGTGTTGAGAGACTGGATGAAACTGTATCCTGACTGTTTATCTGTGTTGAGAGACTGGGTGAAACTGTGTCCTGACTGTTTATGTGTGTTGTGAGACTGGGTGAAACTGTGTCCTGACCGTTTATTTGTGTTGTGAGACTGGGTGAAACTGTGTCCTGACTGTTTATCTGTGTTGAGAGACTGGGTGAAACTGTATCCTGACTGTTTATTTGTGTTGAGATACTGGGTGAAACTGTATCCTGACTGTTTATCTGTGTTGAGAGACTGGGTGAAACTGTATCCTGACTGTTTATCTGTGTTGAGAGACTGGGTGAAACTGTGTCCTGACTGTTTATTTGTGTTGAGAGACTGGATGAAACTGTATCCTGACTGTTTATCTGTGTTGAGAGACTGGGTGAAACTGTGTCCTGACTGTTTATGTGTGTTGTGAGACTGGGTGAAACTGTGTCCTGACCGTTTATTTGTGTTGTGAGACTGGGTGAAACTGTGTCCTGACTGTTTATCTGTGTTGAGAGACTGGGTGAAACTGTATCCTGACTGTTTATTTGTGTTGAGATACTGGGTGAAACTGTATCCTGACTGTTTATCTGTGTTGAGAGACTGGGTGAAACTGTATCCTGACTGTTTATTTGTGTTGAGAGACTGGGTGAAACTGTATCCTGACTGTTTATTTGTGTTGAGAGACTGGGTGAAACTGTATCCTGACTGTTTATCTGTGTTGAGAGACTGGGTGAAACTGTGTCCTGACTGTTTATTTGTGTTGAGAGACTGGGTGAAACTGTGTCCTGACTGTTTATCTGTGTTGAGAGACTGGGTGAAACTGTGTCCTGACTGTTTATTTGTGTTGAGAGACTGGGTGAAACTGTGTCCTGACTGTTTATTTGTGTTGAGAGACTGGGTGAAACTGTATCCTGACTGTTTATCTGTGTTGAGAGACTGGGTGAAACTGTATCCTGACTGTTTATCTGTGTTGAGAGACTGGGTGAAACTGTATCCTGACTGTTTATTTGTGTTGAGAGACTGGGTGAAACTGTATCCTGACTGTTTATTTGTGTTGAGAGACTGGGTGAAACTGTATCCTGACTGTTTATCTGTGTTGAGAGACTGGGTGAAACTGAGAGACTGGGTGAAACTGTATCCTGACTGTTTATCTGTGTTGAGAGACTGGGTGAAACTGTGTCCTGACTGTTTATCTGTGTTGAGAGACTGGGTGAAACTGTATCCTGACTGTTTATCTGTGTTGAGAGACTGGGTGAAACTGTGTCCTGACTGTTTATTTGTGTTGAGAGACTGGGTGAAACTGTATCCTGACTGTTTATCTGTGTTGAGAGACTGGGTGAAACTGTATCCTGACTGTTTATCTGTGTTGAGAGACTGGGTGAAACTGTATCCTGACTGTTTATCTGTGTTGAGAGACTGGTTGAAACTGTGTCCTGACTGTTGATTTGTGTTGAGAGACTGGATGAAACTGTATCCTGACTGTTTATCTGTGTTCAGAGACTGGGTGAAACAGTATCCTGACTGTTTATCTGTGTTGAGAGACTGGGTGAAACTGTGTCCTGACTGTTTATTTGTGTTGAGAGACTGGATGAAACTGTATCCTGACTGTTTATCTGTGTTGAGAGACTGGGTGAAACTGTGTCCTGACTGTTTATGTGTGTTGTGAGACTGGGTGAAACTGTGTCCTGACCGTTTATTTGTGTTGTGAGACTGGGTGAAACTGTGTCCTGACTGTTTATCTGTGTTGAGAGACTGGGTGAAACTGTATCCTGACTGTTTATTTGTGTTGAGATACTGGGTGAAACTGTATCCTGACTGTTTATCTGTGTTGAGAGACTGGGTGAAACTGTATCCTGACTGTTTATTTGTGTTGAGAGACTGGGTGAAACTCTATCCTGACTGTTTATCTGTGTTGAGAGACTGGGTGAAACTGTATCCTGACTGTTTATCTGTGTTGAGAGACTGGGTGAAACTGTATCCTGACTGTTTATCTGTGTTGAGAGACTGGGTGAAACTGTATCCTGACTGTTTATTTGTGTTGAGAGACTGGGTGAAACTGTATCCTGACTGTTTATTTGTGTTGAGAGACTGGGTGAAACTGTATCCTGACTGTTTATTTGTGTTGAGAGACTGGGTGAAACTGTATCCTGACTGTTTATTTGTGTTGAGAGACTGGGTGAAACTGTATCCTGACTGTTTATCTGTGTTGAGAGACTGGGTGAAACTGTATCCTGACTGTTTATTTGTGTTGAGAGACTGGGTGAAACTGTATCCTGACTGTTTATTTGTGTTGAGAGACTGGGTGAAACTGTATCCTGACTGTTTATCTGTGTTGAGAGACTGGGTGAAACTGTATCCTGACTGTTTATCTGTGTTGAGAGACTGGGTGAAACTGTATCCTGACTGTTTATTTGTGTTGAGAGACTGGGTGAAACTGTATCCTGACTGTTTATTTGTGTTGAGAGACTGGGTGAAACTGTATCCTGACTGTTTATCTGTGTTGAGAGACTGGGTGAAACTGTGTCCTGTGTGTTTATTTGTGTTGAGAGACTCGGTGAAACTGTATCCTGACTGTTTATCTGTGTTGAGAGACTGGGTGAAACTGTATCCTGACTGTTTATCTGTGTTGAGAGACTGGGTGAAACTGTATCCTGACTGTTTATCTGTGTTGAGAGACTGGGTGAAACTGTATCCTGACTGTTTATTTGTGTTGAGAGACTGGGTGAAACTGTGTCCTGACTGTTTATTTGTGTTGAGAGACTGGGTGAAACTGTGTCCTGACTGTTTATCTGTGTTGAGAGACTGGGTGAAACTGTGTCCTGACTGTTTATTTGTGTTGAGAGACTGGATGAAACTGTATCCTGACTGTTTATCTGTGTTGAGAGACTGGGTGAAACTGTATCCTGACTGTTTATCTGTGTTGAGAGACTGGGTGAAACTGTGTCCTGACTGTTTATTTGTGTTGAGAGACTGGATGAAACTGTATCCTGACTGTTTATCTGTGTTGAGAGACTGGGTGAAACTGTGTCCTGACTGTTTATTTGTGTTGTGAGACTGGGTGAAACTGTGTCCTGACTGTTTATCTGTGTTGAGAGACTGGGTGAAACTGTGTCCTGACTGTTTATTTGTGTTGAGAGACTGGGTGAAACTGTGTCCTGACTGTTTATCTGTGTTGAGAGACTGGGTGAAACTGTGTCCTGACTGTTTATCTGTGTTGAGAGACTGGGTGAAACTGTATCCTGACTGTTTATTTGTGTTGAGATACTGGGTGAAACTGTATCCTGACTGTTTATCTGTGTTGAGAGACTGGGTGAAACTGTATCCTGACTGTTTATTTGTGTTGAGAGACTGGGTGAAACTGTATCCTGACTGTTTATTTGTGTTGAGAGACTGGGTGAAACTGTATCCTGACTGTTTATTTGTGTTGAGAGACTGGGTGAAACTGTATCCTGACTGTTTATTTGTGTTGAGAGACTGGGTGAAACTGTATCCTGACTGTTTATCTGTGTTGAGAGACTGGGTGAAACTGTATCCTGACTGTTTATTTGTGTTGAGAGACTGGGTGAAACTGTATCCTGACTGTTTATTTGTGTTGAGAGACTGGGTGAAACTGTATCCTGACTGTTTATCTGTGTTGAGAGACTGGGTGAAACTGTATCCTGACTGTTTATCTGTGTTGAGAGACTGGGTGAAACTGTATCGTGACTGTTTATTTGTGTTGAGAGACTGGGTGAAACTGTATCCTGACTGTTTATTTGTGTTGAGAGACTGGGTGAAACTGTATCCTGACTGTTTATCTGTGTTGAGAGACTGGGTGAAACTGTGTCCTGTGTGTTTATTTGTGTTGAGAGACTCGGTGAAACTGTATCCTGACTGTTTATCTGTGTTGAGAGACTGGGTGAAACTGTATCCTGACTGTTTATCTGTGTTGAGAGACTGGGTGAAACTGTATCCTGACTGTTTATCTGTGTTGAGAGACTGGGTGAAACTGTATCCTGACTGTTTATTTGTGTTGAGAGACTGGGTGAAACTGTGTCCTGACTGTTTATTTGTGTTGAGAGACTGGGTGAAACTGTGTCCTGACTGTTTATCTGTGTTGAGAGACTGGGTGAAACTGTGTCCTGACTGTTTATTTGTGTTGAGAGACTGGATGAAACTGTATCCTGACTGTTTATCTGTGTTGAGAGACTGGGTGAAACTGTATCCTGACTGTTTATCTGTGTTGAGAGACTGGGTGAAACTGTGTCCTGACTGTTTATTTGTGTTGAGAGACTGGATGAAACTGTATCCTGACTGTTTATCTGTGTTGAGAGACTGGGTGAAACTGTGTCCTGACTGTTTATTTGTGTTGTGAGACTGGGTGAAACTGTGTCCTGACTGTTTATCTGTGTTGAGAGACTGGGTGAAACTGTGTCCTGACTGTTTATTTGTGTTGAGAGACTGGGTGAAACTGTGTCCTGACTGTTTATCTGTGTTGAGAGACTGGGTGAAACTGTGTCCTGACTGTTTATCTGTGTTGAGAGACTGGGTGAAACTGTATCCTGACTGTTTATTTGTGTTGAGATACTGGGTGAAACTGTATCCTGACTGTTTATCTGTGTTGAGAGACTGGGTGAAACTGTATCCTGACTGTTTATTTGTGTTGAGAGACTGGGTGAAACTGTGTCCTGACTGTTTATCTGTGTTGAGAGACTGGGTGAAACTGTATCCTGACTGTTTATCTGTGTTGATAGACTGGGTGAAACTGTATCCTGACTGTTTATTTGTGTTGAGAGACTGGGTGAAACTGTGTCCTGACTGTTTATTTGTGTTGAGAGACTGGGTGAAACTGTATCCTGACTGTTTATCTGTGTTGAGAGACTGGGTGAAACTGTATCCTGACTGTTTATTTGTGTTGAGAGACTGGGTGAAACTCTATCCTGACTGTTTATCTGTGTTGAGAGACTGGGTGAAACTGTATCCTGACTGTTTATCTGTGTTGAGAGACTGGGTGAAACTGTATCCTGACTGTTTATCTGTGTTGAGAGACTGGGTGAAACTGTATCCTGACTGTTTATCTGTGTTGAGAGACTGGGTGAAACTGTGTCCTGACTGTTTATTTGTGTTGAGAGACTGGGTGAAACTCTATCCTGACTGTTTATCTGTGTTGAGAGACTGGGTGAAACTGTATCCTGACTGTTTATTTGTGTTGAGAGACTGGGTGAAACTGTATCCTGACTGTTTATCTGTGTTGAGAGACTGGGTGAAACTGTGTCCTGTGTGTTTATTTGTGTTGAGAGACTCGGTGAAACTGTATCCTGACTGTTTATCTGTGTTGAGAGACTGGGTGAAACTGTATCCTGACTGTTTATCTGTGTTGAGAGACTGGGTGAAACTGTATCCTGACTGTTTATCTGTGTTGAGAGACTGGGTGAAACTGTATCCTGACTGTTTATTTGTGTTGAGAGACTGGGTGAAACTGTGTCCTGACTGTTTATTTGTGTTGAGAGACTGGGTGAAACTGTGTCCTGACTGTTTATCTGTGTTGAGAGACTGGGTGAAACTGTGTCCTGACTGTTTATTTGTGTTGAGAGACTGGATGAAACTGTATCCTGACTGTTTATCTGTGTTGAGAGACTGGGTGAAACTGTATCCTGACTGTTTATCTGTGTTGAGAGACTGGGTGAAACTGTGTCCTGACTGTTTATTTGTGTTGAGAGACTGGATGAAACTGTATCCTGACTGTTTATCTGTGTTGAGAGACTGGGTGAAACTGTGTCCTGACTGTTTATTTGTGTTGTGAGACTGGGTGAAACTGTGTCCTGACTGTTTATCTGTGTTGAGAGACTGGGTGAAACTGTGTCCTGACTGTTTATTTGTGTTGAGAGACTGGGTGAAACTGTGTCCTGACTGTTTATCTGTGTTGAGAGACTGGGTGAAACTGTGTCCTGACTGTTTATCTGTGTTGAGAGACTGGGTGAAACTGTATCCTGACTGTTTATTTGTGTTGAGATACTGGGTGAAACTGTATCCTGACTGTTTATCTGTGTTGAGAGACTGGGTGAAACTGTATCCTGACTGTTTATTTGTGTTGAGAGACTGGGTGAAACTGTGTCCTGACTGTTTATCTGTGTTGAGAGACTGGGTGAAACTGTATCCTGACTGTTTATCTGTGTTGATAGACTGGGTGAAACTGTATCCTGACTGTTTATTTGTGTTGAGAGACTGGGTGAAACTGTGTCCTGACTGTTTATTTGTGTTGAGAGACTGGGTGAAACTGTATCCTGACTGTTTATCTGTGTTGAGAGACTGGGTGAAACTGTATCCTGACTGTTTATCTGTGTTGAGAGACTGGGTGAAACTGTATCCTGACTGTTTATTTGTGTTGAGAGACTGGGTGAAACTCTATCCTGACTGTTTATCTGTGTTGAGAGACTGGGTGAAACTGTATCCTGACTGTTTATCTGTGTTGAGAGACTGGGTGAAACTGTATCCTGACTGTTTATCTGTGTTGAGAGACTGGGTGAAACTGTATCCTGACTGTTTATCTGTGTTGAGAGACTGGGTGAAACTGTGTCCTGACTGTTTATTTGTGTTGAGAGACTGGGTGAAACTCTATCCTGACTGTTTATCTGTGTTGAGAGACTGGGTGAAACTGTATCCTGACTGTTTATTTGTGTTGAGAGACTGGGTGAAACTGTATCCTGACTGTTTATCTGTGTTGAGAGACTGGGTGAAACTGTATCCTGACTGTTTATCTGTGTTGAGAGACTGGGTGAAACTGTATCCTGACTGTTTATCTGTGTTGAGAGACTGGGTGAAACTGTGTCCTGACTGTTTATTTGTGTTGAGAGACTGGATGAAACTGTATCCTGACTGTTTATCTGTGTTGAGAGACTGGGTGAAACTGTGTCCTGACTGTTTATGTGTGTTGTGAGACTGGGTGAAACTGTGTCCTGACCGTTTATTTGTGTTGTGAGACTGGGTGAAACTGTGTCCTGACTGTTTATCTGTGTTGAGAGACTGGGTGAAACTGTATCCTGACTGTTTATTTGTGTTGAGATACTGGGTGAAACTGTATCCTGACTGTTTATCTGTGTTGAGAGACTGGGTGAAACTGTATCCTGACTGTTTATTTGTGTTGAGAGACTGGGTGAAACTGTATCCTGACTGTTTATTTGTGTTGAGAGACTGGGTGAAACTGTATCCTGACTGTTTATCTGTGTTGAGAGACTGGGTGAAACTGTGTCCTGACTGTTTATTTGTGTTGCGAGACTGGGTGAAACTGTGTCCTGACTGTTTATCTGTGTTGAGAGACTGGGTGAAACTGTGTCCTGACTGTTTATTTGTGTTGAGAGACTGGGTGAAACTGTGTCCTGACTGTTTATTTGTGTTGAGAGACTGGGTGAAACTGTATCCTGACTGTTTATCTGTGTTGAGAGACTGGGTGAAACTGTATCCTGACTGTTTATCTGTGTTGAGAGACTGGGTGAAACTGTATCCTTACTGTTTATTTGTGTTGAGAGACTGGGTGAAACTGTATCCTGACTGTTTATTTGTGTTGAGAGACTGGGTGAAACTGTATCCTGACTGTTTATCTGTGTTGAGAGACTGGGTGAAACTGAGAGACTGGGTGAAACTGTATCCTGACTGTTTATCTGTGTTGAGAGACTGGGTGAAACTGTGTCCTGACTGTTTATCTGTGTTGAGAGACTGGGTGAAACTGTATCCTGACTGTTTATCTGTGTTGAGAGACTGGGTGAAACTGTGTCCTGACTGTTTATTTGTGTTGAGAGACTGGGTGAAACTGTATCCTGACTGTTTATCTGTGTTGAGAGACTGGGTGAAACTGTATCCTGACTGTTTATCTGTGTTGAGAGACTGGGTGAAACTGTATCCTGACTGTTTATCTGTGTTGAGAGACTGGTTGAAACTGTGTCCTGACTGTTGATTTGTGTTGAGAGACTGGATGAAACTGTATCCTGACTGTTTATCTGTGTTCAGAGACTGGGTGAAACAGTATCCTGACTGTTTATCTGTGTTGAGAGACTGGGTGAAACTGTGTCCTGACTGTTTATTTGTGTTGAGAGACTGGGTGAAACTGTATCCTGACTGTTTATCTGTGTTGAGAGACTGGGTGAAACTGTATCCTGAGTGTTTATTTGTGTTGAGAGACTGGGTGAAACTCTATCCTGACTGTTTATCTGTGTTGAGAGACTGGGTGAAACTGTATCCTGACTGTTTATCTGTGTTGAGAGACTGGGTGAAACTGTATCCTGACTGTTTATCTGTGTTGAGAGACTGGGTGAAACTGTATCCTGACTGTTTATCTGTGTTGAGAGACTGGGTGAAACTGTGTCCTGACTGTTTATTTGTGTTGAGAGACTGGGTGAAACTCTATCCTGACTGTTTATCTGTGTTGAGAGACTGGGTGAAACTGTATCCTGACTGTTTATTTGTGTTGAGAGACTGGGTGAAACTGTATCCTGACTGTTTATCTGTGTTGAGAGACTGGGTGAAACTGTGTCCTGTGTGTTTATTTGTGTTGAGAGACTCGGTGAAACTGTATCCTGACTGTTTATCTGTGTTGAGAGACTGGGTGAAACTGTATCCTGACTGTTTATCTGTGTTGAGAGACTGGGTGAAACTGTATCCTGACTGTTTATCTGTGTTGAGAGACTGGGTGAAACTGTATCCTGACTGTTTATTTGTGTTGAGAGACTGGGTGAAACTGTGTCCTGACTGTTTATTTGTGTTGAGAGACTGGGTGAAACTGTGTCCTGACTGTTTATCTGTGTTGAGAGACTGGGTGAAACTGTGTCCTGACTGTTTATTTGTGTTGAGAGACTGGATGAAACTGTATCCTGACTGTTTATCTGTGTTGAGAGACTGGGTGAAACTGTATTCTGACTGTTTATCTGTGTTGAGAGACTGGGTGAAACTGTGTCCTGACTGTTTATTTGTGTTGAGAGACTGGATGAAACTGTATCCTGACTGTTTATCTGTGTTGAGAGACTGGGTGAAACTGTGTCCTGACTGTTTATTTGTGTTGTGAGACTGGGTGAAACTGTGTCCTGACTGTTTATCTGTGTTGAGAGACTGGGTGAAACTGTGTCCTGACTGTTTATTTGTGTTGAGAGACTGGGTGAAACTGTGTCCTGACTGTTTATCTGTGTTGAGAGACTGGGTGAAACTGTGTCCTGACTGTTTATCTGTGTTGAGAGACTGGGTGAAACTGTATCCTGACTGTTTATTTGTGTTGAGATACTGGGTGAAACTGTATCCTGACTGTTTATCTGTGTTGAGAGACTGGGTGAAACTGTATCCTGACTGTTTATTTGTGTTGAGAGACTGGGTGAAACTGTGTCCTGACTGTTTATCTGTGTTGAGAGACTGGGTGAAACTGTATCCTGACTGTTTATCTGTGTTGATAGACTGGGTGAAACTGTATCCTGACTGTTTATTTGTGTTGAGAGACTGGGTGAAACTGTGTCCTGACTGTTTATTTTTGTTGAGAGACTGGGTGAAACTGTATCCTGACTGTTTATCTGTGTTGAGAGACTGGGTGAAACTGTATCCTGACTGTTTATCTGTGTTGAGAGACTGGGTGAAACTGTATCCTGACTGTTTATTTGTGTTGAGAGACTGGGTGAAACTCTATCCTGACTGTTTATCTGTGTTGAGAGACTGGGTGAAACTGTATCCTGACTGTTTATCTGTGTTGAGAGACTGGGTGAAACTGTATCCTGACTGTTTATCTGTGTTGAGAGACTGGGTGAAACTGTATCCTGACTGTTTATCTGTGTTGAGAGACTGGGTGAAACTGTGTCCTGACTGTTTATTTGTGTTGAGAGACTGGGTGAAACTCTATCCTGACTGTTTATCTGTGTTGAGAGACTGGGTGAAACTGTATCCTGACTGTTTATTTGTGTTGAGAGACTGGGTGAAACTGTATCCTGACTGTTTATCTGTGTTGAGAGACTGGGTGAAACTGTATCCTGACTGTTTATCTGTGTTGAGAGACTGGGTGAAACTGTGTCCTGACTGTTTATCTGTGTTGAGAGACTGGGTGAAACTGTATCCTGACTGTTTATCTGTGTTGAGAGACGGGTTGAAACTGTGTCCTGACTGTTTATTTGTGTTGAGAGACTGGATGAAACTGTATCCTGACTGTTTATCTGTGTTGAGAGACTGGGTGAAACTGTATCCTGACTGTTTATCTGTGTTGAGAGACTGGGTGAAACTGTATCCTGACTGTTTATTTGTGTTGAGAGACTGGGTGAAACTCTATCCTGACTGTTTATCTGTGTTGAGAGACTGGGTGAAACTGTATCCTGACTGTTTATCTGTGTTGAGAGACTGGGTGAAACTGTATCCTGACTGTTTATCTGTGTTGAGAGACTGGGTGAAACTGTATCCTGACTGTTTATTTGTGTTGAGAGACTGGGTGAAACTGTATCCTGACTGTTTATTTGTGTTGAGAGACTGGGTGAAACTGTATCCTGACTGTTTATTTGTGTTGAGAGACTGGGTGAAACTGTATCCTGACTGTTTATTTGTGTTGAGAGACTGGGTGAAACTGTATCCTGACTGTTTATCTGTGTTGAGAGACTGGGTGAAACTGTATCCTGACTGTTTATTTGTGTTGAGAGACTGGGTGAAACTGTATCCTGACTGTTTATTTGTGTTGAGAGACTGGGTGAAACTGTATCCTGACTGTTTATTTGTGTTGAGAGACTGGGTGAAACTGTATCCTGACTGTTTATTTGTGTTGAGAGACTGGGTGAAACTGTATCCTGACTGTTTATTTGTGTTGAGAGACTGGGTGAAACTGTATCCTGACTGTTTATCTGTGTTGAGAGACTGGGTGAAACTGTATCCTGACTGTTTATCTGTGTTGAGAGACTGGGTGAAACTGTATCCTGACTGTTTATCTGTGTTGAGAGACTGGGTGAAACTGTATCCTGACTGTTTATCTGTGTTGAGAGACTGGGTGAAACTGGGTGAAACTGTATCCTGAGAGACTGTGGCATGTAGGGCTCCTCTCTTGAACGGTAAATATGTCTGTAGCACACAGAGGCAACACATTAAAGCCCCCAGACATGGTAAATATGTCTGTAGCACACAGAGGCAACACATTAAAGCCCCCAGACATGAGTCACAACCCAACCAGCTGGAGGAGAGAAGGAGGAACGTTCTTCATTTCATCAAGCTGCCTTATCTACAGTATTACTCATCTGAGCTACATGCCTCTAGTCTTCATCTTCCAGTAACTTTGAAGTGAAAGTTCATCATGTTTTCGTTTTGACTGAAGTAGAAATCACCCTGTTTGAACATGTTGTAATTCCCCCATGATAGGAGAGCCAGTCTGTGTGTAATATCATTTCCCCACGTTCTATAGCGAAAGGCCAGCAAGATGTCACTACATGTCTACCAGGGTATATTTAGGCTCCACATCAGTTGAGACATGCAGAAATCTGATGATGGGGTTTATCTGATGGAGAGATTCTCTCTGACGCTTTCGAAACTAAAGACTGTCACTTTCAAACAAGCCACATTTTTTACCAGTGTCACAAAGCTAATCTAGGTCAGAAAGGAAAGCCCATTGTTTTATAGTATGCTGTCCATGTGGGCAGACGGACAGAGGAGGAAAGATTGAGATCGACTCAGTTCTAAGAACAGACTGAGGTTGCATGGTAACGTGGCTGAACGCCATATCTGTCGTTGTTCACATTCAATCACACCTCCCTTCCCTTTGTTAGTTGTGTTTAGAGGAAATGTAGCTCTAGTTGTCATCACCACCCACCAGCTCTTATCAACCTCCCAGGCTTCCCTCTACTCTCCACACTCTGCAGAGAGTTGGATAATTATAACCTGTCAACTGCTCAAACCATAGCCACCTTCTGAAAATAAAATAAGAACTCTCTCAAAAGCCCCGTCTCTCCTCGTGTCTGGGTTGGCAGGATGGAGAGTGGCACCCTATAAATGCCATTTCGGACGCAAACTTGTTGATCTACCACTCGATCTGTGACGTAACAAAACGTCTAGTTCGTACCAAGCTAGTCTGCGACACCAGGACTTGGGATGTGTTTGATATTATGACACCCTATTCACCATGTAGTGCACTTATTTTGACCAAAGGCCAGAGATCAGTTGGTCTGCTAGTTTTATTCCGCTGTCTAGTATCAAGCCGGTTTACACCGTAGATTGCCAGTTTGCTTGTCCAATCAGTGGGCCAAGCGTGTGATTCACTCACGGCTACTGTCTCTGGCTGCGTGGAGAGTAATCCACAGAGACTCTGTGCCACAAAATGAGTGACAAAATGTTACAACACCTGGACAGATCATTTCAAGTCATCGGTCTCAAGTCAAAGTCGAGTCTCGAGTCTTGGGGCTTATTGGGAAAATGTTCTCAACTCCTGTGGCTGGACGCCGCTCGGGCCAAATGGATGTTTCCCCATCATCTGTCCCTATCCGAACGGCCTGTGCTACCTGGAACTCACCTGCCAAGGAAGTCATCTCCATCTGCTTCTCCTCCTCCATCCTGTAGTGGAGTAGACAGAGAACAGCAAGAAGAAGGTTCCAATCAGCGCTGGTCCCATGTCACAAGTCGTGCTGCTAAGCGGACGTGCTAGCAGCGAGAGGTTCAGAGCAGATTGACATAAGGAATAGCTTCGCTGCACTGGTGCCTGATCTACCTGCGCCTTCATCTCTGGGACTGCCTGTGTCTGGGACTGCCTGTGTCTGGTACTGCCTGTGTCTGGGACTGCCTGTGTCTGGGACTGCCTGTGTCTGGGTCGGTGGTGCTGACTCCAACTACGCTGACTCCAGGAGCGGCTTCGTCGTTGAGTTCGGCTCCTTTCCCTATCTCTGTATCTGACGGGGCACTGCCTGCTGTGGGAGGTCTGGACCTATATATAATAGCTCAAAATATAGCTTTTTGGTCTAAACTCCACTCACCGTGTTTGGAGGAAGAAGAAGGATGAGTACAACCCCATGAACACCATCCCAACCGTAAAGCATGGAGGTGGAAACTTCATTCTTTGGGGATGCTTTTCTGCAAAGGGGACAGGACGACTGCACCGTATTGAGGGGAGGATGGATGGGGCCATGTATCGCGAGATCTTGGCCAACAACCTCCTTCCCTCAGTAAGAGCATTGAAGATGGGTCGTGGCTGGGTCTTCCAGCATGACAACGACCCGAAACACACAGCCAGGGCAACTAAGGAGTGGCTCCGTAAGAAGCATCTCAAGGTCCTGGAGTGGCCTAGCCAGTCTCCAGACCTGAACCCAAGAGAAAATCTGGGGAGGGAGCTGAAAGTCCGTATTGCCCAGCGACAGCCCCGAAACCTGAAGGATCTGGAGAAGGTCTGTATGGAGGAGTGGGCCAAAATCCCTGCTGCAGTGTGTGCAAACCTGGTCAAGACCTACAGGAAACGTATGATCTCTGTAATTGCAAACAAAGGTTTCTGTACCAAATATTAGGCTCTGCTTTTCTGATGTATCAAATACTTATGTCATGCAATAAAATGCAAATGAATTACTTAAAAATCTTACAATGTGATTTTCTGGATTTTTGTTTTAGTCTCTCACAGTTGAAGTGTACCTATGATAAAAATGACAGACCTCTACATGCTTTGTAAGTAGGAAAACCTGCAAAATCGGCAGTGTATCAAATACTTGTTCCTCCCACTGTAGGTGTATAGTTTGTTAAACGTAGCAATCAATGGTATTTGCTTGGCACACATTTTAAAGAGAAAAAAGTGAGTCTCAGCATCACTCTGTTACCATTCTCCCTGTCTCTCTGTTGTCACACACCCACACGATGATGATATAAGGGTTGCCAATAGCAACAAGACAACAACAACATAACCTGCGTTCCATTCATAGATTCCACAACAAAAGGCTCACCACGGGAACCAACTGGGATTAACTGCCTGTGATGTGGAGGAAACGGTGGTGATTCAACACACAATATAATATAATACAATATACTATAATACAATATAATCGGGAAATGAAAAGAAAACTGTGGCTGATATTCAGACACGATAGGACATCCACTTAACGTCATTATGGTATGTTTCCTTTCTTAGAGCATCCCTATGTCCTACAGCAACTGAACATTGAATTATTATTCATCCCATCCAGTGGTTGTAGTGTGCATAATGTAATCAGGAACGGACTGTAAGAACAACAAGAAACATTTAACATCTCTGTTGAGTCACTGGTTGCTTTTGATTCCTCATCAAGCTGGTGCTATAGAGTGGAGCAATTCAATCGCAGCAGATGATTCAGACAGAAAACAAACTTATCAGAGTATATCCCCTTTCTGAAACAAATTGAAGAGTCATCCTGTAGGTGTGTTTTTCACTCAGCTGTAAACACAGAGGCTGATCCTACACAGTGGTCCCCTACACACAGTGGTCCCCTACACACAGTGGTCCCCTACACACAGTGGTCCTCTACACACAGTGGTCCCCTACACACAGTGGTCCCCTACACACAGTGGTCCTCTACACACAGTGGTCCCCTACACACAGTGGTCCCCTACACACAGTGGTCCCCTACACACAGTGGTCCCCTACACACAGTGGTCCCCTACACACAGTGGTCCCCTACACACAGTGGTCCCCTACACACAGTGGTCCTCTACACACAGTGGGCCCCTACACACAGTGGTCCCCTACACACAGTGGTCCGCTACACACAGTGGTCCCCTACACACAGTGGTCCTCTACACACAGTGGGCCCCTACACACAGTGGTCCCCTACACACAGTGGTCCCCTACACACAGTGGTCCCCTACACACAGTGGTCCCCTACACACAGTGGTCCCCTACACACAGTGGTCCTCTACACACAGTGGTCCCCTACACACAGTGGTCCCCTACACACAGTGGTCCCCTACACACAGTGGTCCCCTACACACAGTGGTCCCCTACACACAGTGGTCCCCTACACACAGTGGTCCTCTACACACAGTGGTCCCCTACACACAGTGGTCCCCTACACACAGTGGTCCTCTACACACAGTGGTCCCCTACACACAGTGGTCCTCTACACACAGTGGTCCCCTACACACAGTGGTCCCCTACATACAGTGGTCCCCTACACACAGTGGTCCCCTACACACAGTGGTCCCCTACACACAGTGGTCCCCTACACACAGTGGTCCCCTACACACAGTGGTCCTCTACACACAGTGGTCCCCTACACACAGTGGTCCCCTACACACAGTGGTCCCCTACACACAGTGGTCCTCTACACACAGTGGTCCCCTAAACACAGTGGTCCTCTACACACAGTGGTCCCCTACACACAGTGGTCCCCTACACACAGTGGTCCCCTACACACAGTGGTCCCCTACACACAGTGGTCCTCTACACACAGTGGTCCGCTACACACAGTGGTCCCCTACACAGAGTGGTCCCCTACACACAGTGGTCCCCTACACACAGTGGTCCCCTACACACAGTGGTCCCCTACACACAGTGGTCCCCTACACACAGTGGTCCCCTACACACAGTGGTCCTCTACACACAGTGGTCCCCTACACACAGTGGTCCTCTACACACAGTGGTCCCCTACACACAGTGGTCCCCTACACACAGTGGTCCTCTACACACAGTGGTCCCCTACACACAGTGGTCCCCTACACACAGTGGTCCCCTACACACAGTGGTCCACTACACACAGTGGTCCCCTATACACAGTGGTCCCCTACACACAGTGGTCCCCTACACACAGTGGTCCCCTATACACAGTGGTCCCCTACACACAGTGGTCCCCTACACACAGTGGTCCCTACACACAGTGGTCCTCTACACACAGTGGTCCCCTACACACAGTGGTCCTCTACACACAGTGGTCCCCTACACACAGTGGTCCCCTACACACAGTGGTCCCCTACACACAGTGGTCCCCTACACACAGTGGTCCCCTACACACAGTGGTCCGCTACACACAGTGGTCCCCTACACACAGTGGTCCCCTACACACAGTGGTCCCCTAAACACAGTGGTCCTCTACACACAGTGGTCCCCTACACACAGTGGTCCCCTACACACAGTGGTCCCCTACACACAGTGGTCCCCTACACACAGTGGTCCCCTACACACAGTGGTCCCCTACACACAGTGGTCCTCTACACACAGTGGTCCTCTACACACAGTGGTCCTCTACACACAGTGGTCCCCTACACACAGTGGTCCCCTACACACAGTGGTCCTCTACACACAGTGGTCCTCTACACACAGTGGTCCCCTACACAGAGTGGTCCTCTACACACAGTGGTCCTCTACACACAGTGGTCCTCTACACACAGTGGTCCCCTACACAGAGTGGTCCTCTACACACAGTGGTCCTCTACACACAGTGGTCCCCTACACAGTGGTCCTCTACACACAGTGGTCCTCTACACACAGTGGTCCCCTACACACAGTGGTCCTCTACACACAGTGGTCCCCTACACACAGTGGATACTCTTGGTCAGATGTCACGCACCCAAACACATCAGCGGTATATATACATGACACACCCATATGAAAGGATCCCTATAGCGAGTACAGACCAACCAGAGGAATCAACTGATAATAAAAATATATATAAAATGTGAAACCTGTGATTTTCTGACTCAGTTGACAGCCTCATTGATCAGTTTCAATAGTAGACCTACTATCAGCCTCCAACACAGTACAGCTTGGGTTGGCCTGACTGTAAAACACCAATATGGCATTCATCAGTTTAGGTCATTCAGAGTGTATATCACTGTTTCTCATAGTATTGGTCACACAAGGAGCCTTTCCTTCGGGCTGTTAGTATTGGTCACACAAGGAGCCTTTCCTTCGGGCTGATAGTATTGGTCACACAAGGAGCCTTTCCTTCAGGCTGTTAGTATTGGTCACGCAAGGAGCCTTTCCTTCGGGCTGTTAGTATTGGTCACACAAGGAGCCTTTCCTTCGGGCTGTTAGTATTGGTCACACAAGGAGCCTTTCCTTCGGGCTGTTAGTATTGGTCACACAAGGAGCCTTTCCTTCAGGCTGTTAGTATTGGTCACACAAGGAGCCTTTCCTTCGGGCTGTTAGTATTGGTCACGCAAGGAGCCTTTCCTTCGGGCTGTTAGTATTGGTCACACAAGGAGCCTTTCCTTCGGGCTGTTAGTATTGGTCACGCAAGGAGCCTTTCCTTCGGGCTGTTAGTATTGGTCACACAAGGAGCCTTTCCTTCAGGCTGATAGTATTGGTCACGCAAGGAGCCTTTCCTTCGGGCTGTTAGTATTGGTCACACAAGGAGCCTTTCCTTCGGGCTGTTAGTATTGGTCACACAAGGAGCCTTTCCTTCGGGCTGTTAGTATTGGTCACACAAGGAGCCTTTCCTTCAGGCTGATAGTATTGGTCACGCAAGGAGCCTTTCCTTCGGGCTGTTAGTATTGGTCACACAAGGAGCCTTTCCTTCAGGCTGTTAGTATTGGTCACACAAGGAGCCTTTCCTTCGGGCTGTTAGTATTGGTCACACAAGGAGCCTTTCCTTCGGGCTGTTAGTATTGTTCACACAAGGAGCCTTTCCTTCGGGCTGTTAGTATTGGTCACACAAGGAGCCTTTCCTTCAGGCTGTTAGTATTGGTCACACAAGGAGCCTTTCCTTCAGGCTGATAGTATTGGTCACACAAGGAGCCTTTCCTTCAGGCTGTTAGTATTGGTCACACAAGGAGCCTTTCCTTCAGGCTGTTAGTATTGGTCACACAAGGAGCCTTTCCTTCGGGCTGTTAGTATTGGTCACACAAGGAGCCTTTCCTTCAGGCTGTTAGTATTGGTCACACAAGGAGCCTTTCCTTCAGGCTGATAGTATTGGTCACACAAGGAGCCTTTCCTTCGGGCTGTTAGTATTGGTCACACAAGGAGCCTTTCCTTCGGGCTGTTAGTATTGGTCACACAAGGAGCCTTTCCTTCAGGCTGTTAGTATTGGTCACACAAGGAGCCTTTCCTTCAGGCTGATAGTATTGGTCACACAAGGAGCCTTTCCTTCGGGCTGTTAGTATTGGTCACACAAGGAGCCTTTCCTTCGGGCTGTTAGTATTGGTCACACAAGGAGCCTTTCCTTCGGGCTGTTAGTATTGGTCACACAAGGAGCCTTTCCTTCGGGCTGTTAGTATTGGTCACACAAGGAGCCTTTCCTTCAGGCTGTTAGTATTGGTCACACAAGGAGCCTTTCCTTCGGGCTGTTAGTATTGGTCACGCAAGGAGCCTTTCCTTCGGGCTGTTAGTATTGGTCACACAAGGAGCCTTTCCTTCGGGCTGTTAGTATTGGTCACGCAAGGAGCCTTTCCTTCGGGCTGTTAGTATTGGTCACACAAGGAGCCTTTCCTTCAGGCTGATAGTATTGGTCACGCAAGGAGCCTTTCCTTCGGGCTGTTAGTATTGGTCACACAAGGAGCCTTTCCTTCGGGCTGTTAGTATTGGTCACACAAGGAGCCTTTCCTTCGGGCTGTTAGTATTGGTCACACAAGGAGCCTTTCCTTCAGGCTGATAGTATTGGTCACGCAAGGAGCCTTTCCTTCGGGCTGTTAGTATTGGTCACACAAGGAGCCTTTCCTTCAGGCTGTTAGTATTGGTCACTCAAGGAGCCTTTCCTTCGGGCTGTTAGTATTGGTCACACAAGGAGCCTTTCCTTCGGGCTGTTAGTATTGTTCACACAAGGAGCCTTTCCTTCGGGCTGTTAGTATTGGTCACACAAGGAGCCTTTCCTTCAGGCTGTTAGTATTGGTCACACAAGGAGCCTTTCCTTCAGGCTGATAGTATTGGTCACACAAGGAGCCTTTCCTTCAGGCTGTTAGTATTGGTCACACAAGGAGCCTTTCCTTCAGGCTGTTAGTATTGGTCACACAAGGAGCCTTTCCTTCGGGCTGTTAGTATTGGTCACACAAGGAGCCTTTCCTTCGGGCTGTTAGTATTGGTCACACAAGGAGCCTTTCCTTCGGGCTGTTAGTATTGGTCACACAAGGAGCCTTTCCTTCGGGCTGTTAGTATTGGTCACACAAGGAGCCTTTCCTTCGGGCTGTTAGTATTGGTCACACAAGGAGCCTTTCCTTCGGGCTGTTAGTATTGGTCACACAAGGAGCCTTTCCTTCGGGCTGTTAGTATTGGTCACACAAGGAGCCTTTCCTTCGGGCTGTTAGTATTGGTCACACAAGGAGCCTTTCCTTCCGGCTGTTAGTATTGGTCACACAAGGAGCCTTTCCTTCGGGCTGTTTGGGTTAGAGTATACCCACTTCTCCAGGCAGTACTACACCACGGGTTTCCTGTGACCTCTCACCTCTGTGTGTAGGGTATACTCTCTGATCCTGTGTGTGTGTGTGTGTGTGTGTGTGTGTGTGTGTGTGTGTGTGTGTGTGTGTGTGTGTGTGTGTGTGCGCGTGCATGCGCGTTTGCGTGTGCGTGCGTGCGTGCAGCATCGGTATGTGTGTGTCAGGGTTTTCATTAGGAAAATGTGGTGCTGGACATTTGACCGGCAGCATTAAACATTTTCTGGACATTTACCGGACCCATATGTATTGGTAACCTGATTAGGGCGTCCACCAACGGTTCTCAGAATGTCAGAAATCACATTTAGTTTATGGTTATTAATCTTAACAGAACATGCCACTCAGATGCAACGGCGTGCATCATCCTTACCGAATTCCGATAAGCAATTAGAATACACAGTCCATAAGGTTTGGAAAAAGAAGATCATTAGCTTTAAAAAAAAAAAAAGGTTTTAAATCACATAACCTACAGTCGGAAGGGCCGGCAATTTGGGCAGAGCACTCAGCAGATACCAAATAGATGATTGTTGAGTTGTGACTGTCAGTGGCAAGCAGAGAGACCCAGCCAGGCATCTCGCAATATTTTAAAAATACAATCACGGAAAAACAGTTTGGAAAACAGATGGCTATTGTTGTAAAGAGAAGACAATGAAAATACTTTAAGCTGTCTTTTAGTTAAAAATTCTCACCAGCAAGAGAACATCAGTCATATCCCCGGTGAGTGGCATATTCACTGTCTTTATCATTGGGTCAGTGACACTTTTGTTTGTTTTTGGACAATCATTTCCTCCTCCAGGTTAGATGGACGTCATGTTGTATTTGTCTTACCTTCTCCTAGGCCCATTATATGGATCAGACAACGTCATTTTTATTGATCTGTTTGTTAGTGTCAGCAGAATAGGCTACCCTGTAATTTGTCGGAATAAAAAATATTCTGCAAATGTCTCCAGTCATATAAAGTGTAGTAGAATTGCATGAAATGTGTTTTTAAAAGGCCAACATTTTATTATGTAAAGAAAGGAGAAGAAATGTATCTGATAGCCTATAGCCTGCCTGCCACTAGGCACTGCATTGAACAGTCTTTTTTACGAACAGTGACTGAGTTATATCATTAGCCTAAATAATGATTATCCAATCCAATCACATTAGTAATAGTAGGTTATCTTACAGAAGTCTGCAAATGCGAGGATGCTTTATTATACAAGGTACATTGTTATGGTGAAAATTAGCTTCCCCAAACTTGAAACTCTATGTTAGAATAACTGTCCACATTTACTTTTCCTCAGCCAACAAGACGAGTAACGAACAGCAAAATCACTAGCCTACAGTGCCTTGCAAAAGTATTCATCCCCCTTGGTGTTTTTCCTATTTTGTTGCATTACAACCTGTAATTTAAATGGATTTTTATTTGGATTTCATGTAATGGACATACACAAAATAGTCCAAATTGGTGAAGTGAAATGAAAAAAATTACTTGTTTCAAAATATTCTAACAAATAAATAACGGAAAAGTGGTGCGTGCATATGTATTCACCCCTTTTGCTATGAAGCCCCTAAATAAGATCTGGTGCAACCAATTACCTTCAGAAGTCATATAATTAGTTAAATAAAGTCCACCTGTGTGCAATCTAAGTGTTACATGATCTGTCACATGATCTCAGTATATATACACACCTGTTCTGAAAGGCCCCAGAGTCTGCAACACCACTAAGCAAGGGGCACCACCAAGCAAGCGGCACCATGAAGACCAAGGAGCTCTCCAAACAGGTCAGGGACAAAGTTGTGGAGAAGTACAGATCAGGGTTGGGTTATAAAAAAATATCAGAAACTTTGAACATCCCACGGAGCACCATTAAATCCATTATTAAAAAAGAAAATATATGGCACCCCAGCAAACCTGCCAAGAGAGGGCCACCCACCAAAACTCACGGACCAGGCAAGAGGCGCATTAATCAGAGAGGCAACAAAGAGACCAAAGATAACCCTGAAGGAGCTGCAAAGCTCCACAGTGGAGGTTGGAGTATCTGTCCATATGACCACTTTAAGCCGTACACTCCACAGAGCAGGGCTTTACGGAAGAGTGGCCAGAAAAAAGCCATTGCTTAAAGAAAAAAATAAGCAAACACGTTTGTTGTTCGCCAAAAGCCATGTGGGAGACTCCCCAAACATATGGAAGAAGGTGCTCTGGTCAGATGAAACTAAAATTGAGCTTTTTGGCCATCAAGGAAAACGCTATGTCTGGCGCAAACCCAACACCTCTCATCACCCCGAGAACACCATCCCATCATGCTGTGGGGATGTTTTTCATCGGCAGGGACTGGGAAACTGGTCAGAATTGAAGGAATGATGGATGGTGCTAAATACAGGGAAATTCTTGAGGGAAACCTGTTTCAGTCTTCCAGAGATTTGAGACTGGGACGGAGGTTCACTTTCCAGCAGGACAATGACCCTAAGCATATTGCTAAAGCAACACTCAAGTGGCCCCGTGTAGCTCAGTTGGTAGAGCATGGCACTTGCAATGCCAAGGTTGTGGGTTCGTTTCCCACGGGGGGCCAGTATGAAAATGTATGCACTCACTAACTGTAAGTCGCTCTGGATAAGAGCGTCTGCTAAATGACTAAAATGTAAATGTTTAAGGGGAAACATTTAAATGTCTTGGAATGGCCTAGTCAAAGCCCAGACCTCAATCCAATTGAGAATATGTGGTATGACTAAAAGATTGCTGTACACCAGCGGAACCCATCCAACATGAAGGAGCTGGAGCAGTTTTGCCTTGAAGAATGGGCAAAAATCCCAGTGGCTAGATGTGCCAAGCTTATAGAGACATACCCTAAGAGACTTGCAGCTGTAATTGCTGCAAAAGGTGGCTCTACAAAGTATTGACTTTGGGTGATCTGAAAAGTCATAGTCAATTGATCAATAACATAATAATACTATTAGCAAAAATGTTTATTTTCAATTCACAATCTGTAGAAACAATGAGAATAGAAAGGTTCAGAACTTTTGTAAGACATCACAGTACAGTTGAAATATATATGGCAAATAGAAATCCTATATGGATGGTGTTAAGAGATAGATGGGAGGTGTTGAATGGAATTGAAGGATGGGACTAAGAACAAATAACAATAAATAATAACAAGATGACTAATAATGTAAGCATACTGTGTCCATAATAAGTATATAGGTTGTAGGTTGGGAGCTTTTGTGAAAGAGCACAGTTAGAAAGATATGGCATATAGAAGCAAACCGGATGGACATCATGAAAATGATCGGAGAGGTTGAGAGTAGAAGAAGTTCAGGAGAAAGAACAAACAAAATGTAATTATTGTAAAATTGACTGTGTCCATAAAATGTAGATAGTGGGTATGGGCTGGAAGTAGAGGCCTAGGCGTTGTTGTTCACTAGTTTACTCCAAGTGGGGAAGGGGTGGCGGGGTTGGAAAGTAATAAAGGGGAATATATATATATTTTTAAAGGATATGTATGTATGTGGGTGTGTATGTGTGTATATGTATATGTATATGTGTATGTATATATACAGTGGGGAGAACAAGTATTTAATACACTGCCGATTTTGCAGGTTTTCCTACTTACAAAGCATGTAGAGGTCTGTCATTTTTATCATATGAACACTTCAACTGTGAGAGACGGAATCTAAAACAAAAATCCAGAAAATCACATTGTATGATTTTTAAGTAATTAATTTGCATTTTATTGCATGACATAAGTATTTGATCACCTACCAATCAGTAAGAATTCCGGCTCTCACAGACCTGTTAGTTTTTCTTTAAGAAGCCCTCCTGTTCTCCACTCATTACCTGTATTAACTGCACCTGTTTGAACTCGTTACCTGTATAAAAGACACCTGTCCACACACTCAATCAAACAGACTCTAACCTCTCCACAATGGCCAAGACCAGAGAGCTGTGTAAGGACATCAGGGTTAAATTGTAGACCTGCACAAGGCTGGGATGGGCTACAGGACAATAGGCAAGCAGCTTGGTGAGAAGGCAACAACTGTTGGCGCAATTATTAGAAAATGGAAGAAGTTCAAGATGAACGGTCAATCACCCTCGGTCTGGGGCTCCATGCAAGATCTCACCTCGTGGGGCATCAATGATCATGAGGAAGGTGAGGGATCAGCCCAGAACTACACGGCAGGACCTGGTCAATGACCTGAAGAGAGCTGGAACCACAGTCTCAAAGAAAACCATTAGTAACACACTACGCCGTCATGGATTAAAATCCTGCAGCGCACGCAAGGTCCCCCTGCTCAAGCCAGCGCATATCCAGGCCCGTCTGAAGTTTACCAATGACCATCTGGATGATCCAGAGGAGGAATGGGAGAAGGTCATGTGGTCTGATGAGACAAAAATAGAGCTTTTTGGTCTAAACTCCACTCGCCGTGTTTGGAGGAAGAAGAAGGATGAGTACAACCCCCAAGAACACCATCCCAACCGTGAAGCATGGAGGTGGAAACATTATTCTTTGGGAATGCTTTTCTGGAAAGGGGACAGGACGACTGCACCGTATTGAGGGGAGGATGGATGGGGCCATGTATCGCGAGATCTTGGCCAACAACCTCCTTCCCTCAGTAAGAGCATTGAAGATGGGTCGTGGCTGGGTCTTCCAGCATGACAACGACCCGAAACACACAGCCAGGGCAACTAAGGAGTGGCTCCGTAAGAAGCATCTCAAGGTCCTGGAGTGGCCTAGCCAGTCTCCAGACCTGAACCCAATAGAAAATCTTTGGAGGGAGCTGAAAGTCCGTATTGCCCTACAGGAAACGTATGATCTCTGTATTTGCAAACAAAGGTTTCTGTACCAAATATTAAGTTCTGCTTTTCTGATGTATCAAATACTTATGTCATGCAATAAAATGCTAATTAATTACTTAAAAATCATACAATGTGATTTTCTGGATTTTTGTTTTAGATTCCGTCTCTCACAGTTGAAGTGTACCTATGATAAAAATGACAGACCTCTACATGCTTTGTAAGTAGGAAAACCTGCAAAATCGGCAGTGTATCAAGTACTTGTTCTCCCTACTGTAGGTGTATAGTTTGTTAAACGTAGCAATCAATGGTATTTGCTTGGCACACATTATATATACATACAGTGGGGGAAAAAAGTATTTAGTCAGCCACCAATTGTGCAAGTTCTCCCACTTAAAAAGATGAGAGAGGCCTGTAATTTTCATCATAGGTACACGTCAACTATGACAGACAAAATGAGGAAAAAAAATCCAGAAAATCACATTGTAGGATTTTTAATGAATTTATTTGCAAATTATGGTGGAAAATAAGTATTTGGTCAATAACAAAAGTTTCTCAATACTTTGTTATATACCCTTTGTTGGCAATGACACAGGTCAAACGTTTTCTGTAAGTCTTCACAAGGTTTTCACACACGGTTGCTGGTATTTTGGCCCATTCCTCCATGCAGATCTCCTCTAGAGCAGTGATGTTTTGGGGCTGTCGCTGGGCAACACGGACTTTCAACTCCCTCCAAAGATTTTCTATGGGTTGAGATCTGGAGACTGGCTAGGCCACTCCAGGACCTTGAAATGCTTCTTACGAAGCCACTCCTTCGTTGCCCGGGCGGTGTGTTTGTGATCATTGTCATGCTGAAAGACCCAGCCACGTTTCATCTTCAATGCCCTTGCTGATGGAAGGAGGTTTTCACTCAAAATCTCACGATAAATGGCCCCATTCATTCTTTCCTTTACACGGATCAGTTGTCCTGGTCCCTTTGCAGAAAAACAGCCCCAAAGCATGATGTTTCCACCCCCATGCTTCACAGTAGGTATGGTGTTCTTTGGATGCAACTCAGCATTCTTTGTCCTCCAAACACGGCGAGTTGAGTTTTTACCAAAAAGTTCTATTTTGGTTTCATCTGACCATATGACATTCTCCCAATCCTCTTCTGGATCATCCAAATGCACTCTAGCAAACTTCAGACGGGCCTGGACATGTACTGGCTTAAGCAGGGGGATACATCTGGCACTGCAGGATTTGAGTCCCTGGCGGCGTAGTGTGTTACTGATGGTAGGCTTTGTTACTTTGGTCCCAGCTCTCTGCAGGTCATTCACTAGGTCCCCCCGTGTGGTTCTGGGATTTTTGCTCACCGTTCTTGTGATCATTTTGACCCCACGGGGTGAGATCTTGCGTGGAGCCCCAGATCGAGGGAGATTATCAGTGGTCTTGTATGTCTTCCATTTCCTAATAATTGCTCCCACAGTTGATTTCTTCAAACCAAGCTGCTTACCTATTGCAGATGCAGTCTTCCCAGCCTGATGCAGGTCTACAATTTTGTTTCTGGTGTCCTTTGACAGCTCTTTGGTCTTGGCCATAGTGGAGTTTGGAGTGTGACTGTTTGAGGTTGTGGACAGGTGTTTTTTATACTGATAACAAGTTCAAACAGGTGCCATTAATACAGGTAACGAGTGGAGGACAGAGGAGCCTCTTAAAGAATAAGTTACAGGTCTGTGAGAGCCAGAAATCTTGCTTGTTTGTAGGTGACCAAATACTTATTTTCCACCATAATTTGCAAATAAATTCATAAAGAATCCTACAATGTGATTTGTCTGTCATAGTTTACGTGTACCTATGATGAAAATTACAGGCCTCTCTCATCTTTTTAAGTGGGAGAACTTGCACAATTGGTGGCTGACTAAATACTTTTTTCCCCCACTGTATATATATATATATATATATATATATATATATATATATATATATATATATATATATATAAACATGGGGGATTGGAAGTGATGCAGACAATTACATTGATGGAAGTTACAATCTATCTGCAATATTAAGCTGATCTACCCCCCCCCCCCCCCCCCCAAAAAAAAAAAAAAAATACTATTGACTTTGGGGGGGTGAATAGTTCTGTACGCTCAAGTTTTCTGTTTTTTTTGTCTTATTTCTTGTTTGTTTCACATAAAAAATATTTTGGTTCTGTTAGAGTGTCAGTATAGACTTTGCTGCTGCTGTTGTTCAGACTGACAGAACTCAGCATTCAGAGGATACTGATACTGCCAATAAGTTGGATGCCAGTAAGTGGACTCTCTTTCTCTCTCGCTCTTATTTTCACCCATCTCTCTCTCTCTCTCTCTCTCTCTCTCTCTCTCTCTCTCTCTCTCTCTCTCTCTCTCTCTCTCTCTCTCTCTCTCTCTCTCTCTCTCTCTCTCTCTCTCTCTCCTCTCTCTCTCTCTCTCTCTCTTAGACAGATTTTTCCAAGGGCATTTCATAAACGACTCTCTTTCCCCTCTCTCTCGCTCTCTTTCTCACTTTCTCTCCCGCTCTCTCTCTACCCCCCCCCCCCCCCCCCCCCCATTCCTGATAGTGCAGTAGGATTTATGACATGCGAGGCCTTGTGGCCCACATCGCAATACATTATTCAAATTCAGACGAGCGCTCCGAATCCCAGAGCAATAAGAACTGAGGGAATAGTGTATTGGCTGGGGTGCTGCAGCCAGCCTGAGGGAGTAGTGTATTGGCTGGGGTGCTGCAGCCAGCCTGAGGGAGTAGTGTATTGGCTGGGGTGCTGCAGCCAGCCTGAGGGAGTAGTGTATTGGCTGGGGTGCTGCAGCCAGCCTGAGGGAGTAGTGTATTGGCTGGGGTGCTGCAGCCAGCCTGAGGGAGTAGTGTATTGGCTGGGGTGCTGCAGCCAGCCTGAGGGAGTAGTGTATTGGCTGGGGTGCTGCAGCCAGCCTGAGGAGTAGTGTATTGGCTGGGGTGCTGCAGCCAGCCTGAGGGAGTAGTGTATTGGCTGGGGTGCTGCAGCCAGCCTGAGGGAGTAGTGTATTGGCTGGGGTGCTGCAGCCAGCCTGAGGGAGTAGTGTATTGGCTGGGGTTGTGCAGCCAGCCTGAGGGAGTAGTGTATTGGCTGGGGTGCTGCAGCCAGCCTGAGGGAGTAGTGTAATTGGCTGGGGTGCTGCAGCCAGGCCTGAGGGAGTAGTGTATTGGCTGGGGTGCTGCAGCCAGCCTGAGGGAGTAGTGTATTGGCTGGGGTGCTGCAGCCAGCCTGAGGGAGTAGTAGGTATCCCTGGGCTGGGGTGCTGCAGCCCAGCCTGAGGGAG
>NC_140012.1:45185473-45215343 GCF_964263955.1 Coregonus lavaretus | reverse complement strand
GCAATGAGAGAGAGAGAGAGAGAGAGAGAGAGAGAGTGAGAGAGAGAGAGAGAGACAAATGAACACAGACAGAGAAGTAGAGGTAGACAGCCAGAGTAGACACTGTATTGGGAGAAACAACAACAGCACTGGCTAAGTGTCATAGTGTCCATAGTGTCATGTTGGGTCTGTTTCTACCAGGAGGCTCGTCTGTTCAGGGGTCAAATTGAAGTAGCAGACAAGCAGCAGGCTTCCACCGGCCACCCTGAGATTGGGTTATGCCATATTAGAGTATAATGTATTCTGACTGGGTTATGCCTTAATACAGATTAATGGCATCCATACCTAATGGGTTATGGGTTGATGCATACTGATGGCTGCCAGGTCTAATGGGTTATGGGTTATACCTTAACACAGAGCGATATCTGCCTGATTTACTGGGTTATGGGTTACGCCTTAATGCAGACATATGGTAGCCATGACTACTGGGTTATGGGTTACGCTTAATGCAGACATATGGTAGCCATGAATACTGGGTTATGCTGTAATGCAGACATATGGTACCATGACTACTGGGTTATGGGTTACGCCTTAATGCAGACATATGGTAGCCATGACTACTGGGTTATGCTGTAATGCAGACATATGGTAGCCATGACTACTGGGTTATGGGTTACGCCTTAATGCAGACATATGGTAGCCATGACTACTGGGTTATGGGTTATGCTGTAATGCAGACATATGGTAGCCATGACTACTGGGTTATGGGTTATGCTGTAATGCAGACATATGGTAGCCATGACTACTGGGTTATGGGTTATGCTGTAATGCAGACATATGGTAGCCATGACTACTGGGTTATGGGTTATGCTGTAATGCAGACATATGGTAGCCATGACTACTGGGTTATGGTTACGCCTTAATGCAGACATATGGTAGCCAGGACTTCTGGGTTATGCCTTAATGCAGACTGATGGCAGCCAGGACTTCTGGGTTATGCCTTAATGCAGACTGATGGCAGCCAGGACTTCTGGGTTATGCCTTAATGCAGACTGATGGCAGCCAGGACTTCTGGGTTATGCCTTAATGCAGACTGATGGCAGTCAGGACTTCTGGGTTATGCCTTAATGCAGACTGATGGCAGCCAGTACTTCTGGGTTATGCCTTAATGCAGACTGATGGCAGCCAGGACTTCTGGGTTATGCCTTAATGCAGACTGATGGCAGCCAGGACTTCTGGGTATGCCTTAATGCAGACTGATGGCAGCCAGACTTCTGGGTTATGCCTTAATGCAGACTGATGGCAGTCAGGACTTCTGGGTTATGCCTTAATGCAGACTGATGGCAGCCAGGACTTCTGGGTTATGCCTTAATGCAGACTGATGGCAGCCAGGACTTCTGGGTTATGCCTTAATGCAGACTGATGGCAGCCAGGACTTCTGGGTTATGCCTTAATGCAGACTGATGGCAGCCAGGACTTCTGGGTTATGCCTTAATGCAGACTGATGGCAGCCAGGACTTCTGGGTTATGCCTTAATGCAGACTGATGGCAGCCAGGACTTACATTTACATTTTACATTTTAGTCATTTAGCAGACGCTCTTATCCAGAGCGACTTACAGTTAGTGAATGCATACATGTTTGTTTTTTTCATACTGGCCCCCCGTGGGAAACGAACCCACATCGCTGCCGGCCAATTTAGAGGCCCAGATTTAGAGGCCCAGATTTAGAGGCCCAGATTTAGAGTCCCAGATAGCGACATCAGACCAAATACTGCATTTTCTGATGTCATTCATTTATTTTTGTATATGCTTTCTGGTCCACATATGCTGCAAATGTTTAGAAATGAGTTCCAAGTGATATGAACTAGTTAGCTTGTCTCTCTGGCTGCCTCCACCCAGGCAGTGAATGCCCAGCCTGGCCTAGATTGTCTCTCTCTCTGGCTTTCGCCACATATCTGGGACAGACTGTGCCTGACAAATGTGTCATCCGAAAACTGACCAAAATACATACATCTGTTTTCATTTTAATACTTTGTACTTTTCTAAATCAGTGTACCCTTGTAAAGTCCACATATAATGTAGTATAGAGTGCATTCGGAAAGTATTCAGGCCCCTTGACTTTTTCCACATTTTGTTACGTTACAGCCTTATTCTACAATGGATTACATAGTTACAGTGGGGAAAAAAGGTATTTAGTCAGCCACCAATTGTGCAAGTTCTCCCACTTAAAAAGATGAGAGAGGCCTGTAATTTTCATCATAGGTACACGTCAACTATGACAGACAAATTGACATTTTTCTTCTCCAGAAAATCACATTGTAGGATTTTTTATGAATTTATTTGCAAATTATGGTGGAAAATAAGTATCTGGACACCTACAAACAAGCAGGATTTCTGGCTCTCACAGACCTGTAACTTCTTCTTTAAGAGGCTCCTCTGTCCTCCACTCGTTACCTGTATTAATGGCACCTGTTTGAACTTGTTATCAGTATAAAAGACACCTGTCCACAACCTCAAACAGTCACACTCCAAACTCCATTATGGCCAAGACCAAAGAGCTGTCAAAGGACACCAGAAACAAAATTGTAAACCTGCACCAGGCTGGGAAGACTGAATCTGCAATAGGTAAGCAGCTTGGTTAGAAGAAATCAACTGTGGGAGCAATTATTAGGAAATGGAAGACATACAGTGGGGAGAACAAGTATTTGATACACTGCCGATTTTGCAGGTTTTCCTACTTACAAAGCATGTAGAGGTCTGTAATTTTTATCATAGGTACACTTCAACTGTGAGAGACGGAATCTAAAACAAAAATCCAGAAAATCACATTGTATGATTTTTAAGTAATTCAGTTGCATTTTATTGCATGACATAAGTATTTGATACATCAGAAAAGCAGAACTTTAATATTTGGTACAGAAACCTTTGTTTGCAATTACAGAGATCATACGTTTCCTGTAGGTCTTGACCAGGTTTGCACACACTGCAGCAGGGATTTTGGCCCACTCCTCCATACAGACCTTCTCCAGATCCTTCAGGTTTCGGGGCTGTCGCTGGGCAATACGGACTTTCAGCTCCCTCCAAAGATTTTCTATTGGGTTCAGGTCTGGAGACTGGCTAGGCCACTCCAGGACCTTGAGATGCTTCTTACGGAGCCACTCCTTAGTTGCCCTGGCTGTGTGTTTCGGGTCGTTGTCATGCTGGAAGACCCAGCCATGACCCATCTTCAATGCTCTTACTGAGGGAAGGAGGTTGTTGGCCAAGATCTCATGATACATGGCCCCATCCATCCTCCCCTCAATACGGTGCAGTTGTCCTGTCCCCTTTGCAGAAAAGCATCCCCAAAGAATGATGTTTCCACCTCCATGCTTCACGGTTGGGATGGTGTTCTTGGGGTTGTACTCATCCTTCTTCTTCCTCCAAACACGTAGAGTGGAGTTTAGACCAAAAAGCTAAATTTTTGTCTCATCAAACCACATGACCTTCTCCCATTCCTCCTCTGGATCATCCAGATGGTCATTGGCAAACTTCAGACGGGCCTGGACGTGCGCTGGCTTGAGCAGGGGGACCTTGCGTGCACTGCAGGATTTTAATCCATGACGGCATAGTGTGTTACTAATGGTTTTCTTTGAGACTGTGGTCCCAGCTCTCTTCAGGTCATTGACCAGGTCCTTCCGTGTAGTTCTGGGCTGATCCCTCACCCTCCTCATGATCATTGATGCCCCACGAGGTGAGATCCTGCATGGAGCCCCAGACCGAGGGTGATTGACCGTCATCTTGAACTTTTTCCATTTTCTAATAATTGCGCCAATAGTTGTTGCCTTCTCACCAAGCTGCTTGCCTATTGTCCTGTAGCCCATCTCAGCCTTGTGCAGGTCTACTATTTTATCCCTGATGCCCTTACACAGCTCTCTGGTCTTGGCCATTGTGGAGAGGTTGGAGTCTGTTTGATTGAGTGTGTGGACAGGTGTCTTTTATACAGGTAACGAGTTCAAACAGGTGTATTTAATACAGGTAATGAGTGGCGAACAGGAGGGCTTCTTAAAGAAAAACTAACAGGTCTGTGAGAGCCGGAATTCTTACTGGTTGGTAGGTGATCAAATACTTATGTCATGCAATAAAATGCAAATTAATTACTTAAAAATCATACAATGTGATTTTCTGGATTTTTGTTTTACATTCCGTCTCTCACAGTTGAAGTGTACCTATGATAAACATTACAGACCTTTACATGCTTTGTAAGTAGGAAAACCTGCAAAATCGGCAGTGTATCAAATACTTGTTCTCCCCACTGTACAAGACCACTGATAATCTCCCTCGATCTGGGGCTCCACGCAAGATCTCACCCCGTGGGGTCAAAATGATCACAAGAACGGTGAGCAAAAATCCCAGAACCACACAGGGGGACCTAGTGAATGAACTGCAGAGAGCTGGGACCAAAGTAACAAAGCCTACCATCAGTAACACACTACGCCGCCAGGGACTCAAATCCTGCAGTGCGAGACGTGTCCCCCTGCTTAAGCCAGTACATGTCCAGGCCCGTCTGAAGTTTGCTAGAGTGCATTTGGATGATCCAGAAGAGGATTGGGAGAATGTCATATGGTCAGATGAAACCAAAACCAAAAACTTTTTGGTAAAAACTCAACTCGTCGTGTTTGGAGGACAAAGAATGCTGAGTTGCATCCAAAGAACACCATACCTACTGTGAAGCATGGGGGTGGAAACATCATGCTTTGGGGCTGTTTTTCTGCAAATGTTGCCCAGCGACAGCCCCAAAACATCACTGCTCTAGAGGAGATCTGCATGGAGGAATGGGCCAAAATACCAGCAACAGTGTGTGAAAACCTTGTGAAGACTTACAGAAAACGTTTGACCTGTGTCATTGCCAACAAAGGGTATATAACAAATTATTGAGAAACTTTTGTTATTGACCAAATACTTATTTTCCACCATAATTTGCAAATAAATTCATTAAAAATCCTACAATGTGATTTTCTGGAGAAAAAAAATCTCATTTTGTCTGTCATAGTTGACGTGTACCTATGATGAAAATTACAGGCCTCTCTCATCTTTTTAAGTGGGAGAACTTGCACAATTGGTGGCTGACTAAATTATTTTCCCCCCCACTGTAAATATATTAAATTGGTTTTTTTCACTCATCAATCTACACACAATAAAGGTTTTTAAACATTTTTGCAAATTTATAAAAAAAATAATAATAATGAAATATCACATTTACATAAGAATTTAGAGCCTTTAATCAGTACCTTGTTGACGCACCTTTGGCAGCGATTACAGCCTCGAGTCTTCTTGGGTAGCTACAAGCTTGTAGTTTCTCCCATTGTTCTCTGTAGATCCTCTCAAGCTCTGTCAGGTTGGATGGGGAGCGTTGCTGCACAGCTATTTTCAGGTCTCTCCATAGATGTTCAATCGGGTTCCGGGCTCTGGCTGGGCCACTCAAGGACGCAGAGACTTGTACCGATGCCACTCCTGCGTTGTCTTGGCTGTGTGCTTAGGGTCGTTGTCCTGTTGAAGGTGAACCTTCGCCCCAGTCTGAGGTCCTGAGCGCTCTGGAGCAGGTTTTCATCAAGGATCTCTCTGTACTTTGCTTCGTTCATCTTTCCCTCGGTCCTGACTAGTCTCCCAGTCCCTACTGCTGAAAAACATCCCCACAGCATGATGCTGCCACCACCATGCTTCACCGTAGGGATGGTGTTGGCCAGGTGATGAGCGGTGCCTGGTTTCCTCCAGACGTGACGCTTGGCAATCAGGCCAAAGAGTTCATTCTTGTTTTCATCAGACCAGAGAATCTTTTGTTACCCTTCCACAGATCTTTGCCTCGAAACAATCCTGTCTCGGAACCCTACAGACAATTCCTTCTACCTCATGGCTTGGTTTTTGCTTTGACATGCACTGTCAACAGTGGGACCTTATATAGACAGGTGTGTGCCTTTCCAAATCATGTCCAATCAATTGGATTTACCACAGGTGGATTCCAATCAAGTTGTAGAAACATGTCAAGGATGATCAATGGAAACAGGAAAATGTTTTATTTAATCAATTTTAGAATAAGGCTGTAACGTAACAAAATGTGGAAACGTGAAGGGGTCTGAATACAAAATCTGGTGCAACTCAAATACATCTGGTGCACCTACCTGAGTCCATACCTACCTGAGTCCATACCTACCTGAGTCCATACCTACCTGAGTCCATACCTACCTGAGTCCATACCTACCTGAGTCCATACCTACCTGAGTCCATATCTACCTGAGTCCATATCTACCTGTCCATACCTACCTGTCCATACCTGTGGTTGCATTAGCCCCAGTATGGCCTAGAGAGGGCCTAAGACCTTTAGGGACAGGAGAGAGAGGTGCGTCACACAAAACCTGCTCTCTCTCCTCTCCCTCCGCCTCCCACAAAAAAGAGAATGAAAGAGAAAGAGAGAGAGAAATAAGTGGCACTGAAAACAGACAGAAGCCCTGGGCTGTTTAGTAAACGTTTCAGGTGACATTATGAAAAGGAGAGAGAGAGAGAGAGAGAGAGAGAGAGAGCAAAACAATTAGACCCAACCAAATCATGAGACAACAAAAATATCTTACTTGTCACATTGGAAAGAATTTACAAAAAACGGAGAATACCTGACCACTGTGACTGACCCAAACTTAAGGAAAGCTTTGACTATGTACAGACTCAGTGAGCATAGCCTTGCTATTGAGAGAGAGAGAGAGAGAGAGAGAGAGAGAGAGAGAGAGAGAGAGAGAGAGAGAGAGTGAAAAGAAGAGAGGTGAAAGAAGAGAGCGAGAGGTTAAATAAGAGAGAGAGAGAGAGAGATAATCTAGTGAGTGAGAGAAACTAGAGAGCGAGAGAGAGACAACCAAATCATGAGACAACACAAATATTATTACTTGGCACATTGGAAAGAATTAACAAAAAAACGGAGCAAACTAGAATGCTATTTGGCCCTAAACAGAGAGTACACAGTGGCAGAATACCTGACCACTTAAGGAAAGCTTTGACTATGTACAGACTCAGTGAGCATAGCCTTGCTATTGAGAGAGGACGCCGTAGGCAGACCTTGCTCTCAAGAGAAGACAGGCTATTTGCACACTGCCCACAAAATGAGGTGGAAACTGAGCTGCACTTCCTAACCTCCTGCCAAATGTATGACCATATTAGAGACACATATTTCCCTCAGATTACACAGACCCACAAAGAGTTTGAAAATAAACCCAATTTTGATGAACTCCAATATCTATTGGATGAAATACCACAGTGTGCCATTACAGCAGCAAGATTTGTGACCTGTTGCCACAAGAAAAGTGCAACCAGTGAAGAACAAACACCATTGTAAATACAACCCATATTTATGTTTATTTATTTTCCCATTTGTACTTTAACTATTTGCACATTGTTACAACACTGTATATAAACATAATATGACATTTGAAATCTCTTTATTATTGTTGTACTTTGTGAGTGTAATGTTTACTGTTAATATTTATTGTTTTTTTCACTTTTGTTTATTATCTGTTTCACTTACTTTGGCAATGTTAACACACGTTTCCCATGCCAATAAAGCCCTTAAATTGAAATTGAAATGAGAGAGAGAGTGAGAGAGAGAGAGAACAGAGAGAGAACAGAGAGAGAACAGAGAGAGAACAGAGAGAGAACAGAGAGAGAGATAGAGAGAGAGAGAGAGGAGAGAGAGAGAGAGAGAGAGAGAGAGAGAGAGAGAGACAGAGAGAGAGAGACATAGAGAGAGAGAGAGAGAGAGAGAGAGAGAGACAGAGAGAGAGAGAGAGATAGAGACAGAGAGAGAGAGAGATAGAGAGAGAGAGAGGTGAAAATAAGAGAGAGAGAGAGAGAGAGAGAGAGAGAGAGAGAGAGAGAGAGACAGAGAGAGAGAGAGAGAGAGAGAGAGAGAGCGAGAGAGAAAGAGAGTCCACTTACTGGCATCCAACTTATTGGCAGTATCAGTATCCTCTGAATGCTGAGTTCTGTCAGTCTGAACAACAACAGCAGCAAAGTTTACACTGACACTCTGACAGATCCCCCTCACCCACACACACACACACACACACATACACCCACACACACACACACACACACACACACACACACACACACACACACACACACACACACACACACACACACACACACACACACACACACACACACACACACACATACATTGCATACACATACGCACTGAAAAAAAGATGAGCATGAAAACAATGTAAACCATATGCCACGGCCGTCTCAGTCACCAGATCTCAACCCAATTGAACACTTATGGTGAATTTCTTGTGGAATAATGGTGTCGCTTCCCTCCAATATAGTTCCAGACTCCTGTAGAATCTATGCCAAGGAGCGTTGAAGCTGTTCTGGCTCGTTGTGGCCCAACGCCCTATTAAGACACTTTATGTTGGTGTTTCCTTTATTTTGGCAGTTCCGTGTAGGCCTAAATAGCATCAGTTATGTGTAAATGTAATTACCATGATGACATAATCCTGTGGTTGAAATTTCACCCTCAAAACCACAGTTCATTACTTTTTTCAAATTCAATGCATTTTCCACGTAGACTCCACATCACAATACGTTCACAAATTACGTTGAAACAACGTTGATTCAAACTGTTTGTGTCCAGTGGGTACCATTCCATTTACTGCTGTAGAAAAACATGAGGCTTCCAAACCAACATATCTCTCTCTACAGTCGTGGTCAAAAGTTTTGAGAATTACACAAATATTAATTTTCACAAAGTCTGCTGCCTCAGTTTTTATGATGGCAATTTGCATATACTCCAGAATGTTATGAAGAGTGATCAGATGAATTGCAATTAATTGCAAAGTCCCTCTTTGCCATGAAAATGAACTTCATCCCAAAAAGAAAGAAAGCTGCCATCATGTCAGTGATTCTCTCGTTAACACAGGTGAGAGTGTTGACGAGGACAAGGCTGGAGATCACTCTGTCATGCTGATTGAGTTAGAATAACAGACTGGAAGCTTTAAAAGGAGGGTGGTGCTTGAAACCATTGTTCTTCCTCTGTTAACCATGGTTACCTGCAAGGAAACACGTGCCGTCATCATTGCGGCAGGTAGCTTAGTGGGTAAGAGCGTTGTGCCAGTAACCGAAAGGTCGCTGGTTCTAATCCCCGAGCCGACTAGGTGAAAAATCTGTCGATGTGCCCTTAAGCAAGGCACTTAACCCTAATTGCTCCTGTAAGTCGCTCTGGATAAGAGCGTCTGCTAAATGACTAAAATGTAAATGTAAAATGTAATTGCTTTGCACAAAAAGGGCTTCACAGGCAAGGATATTGCTGCTAGTAAGATTGCACCTAAATCAACCATTTATCGGATCATCAAGAACTTCAAGGAGAGAGGTTCAATTGTTGTGAAGAAGGCTTCAGGGTGCCCAAGAAAGTCCAGCAAGCGCCAGGACCGTCTCCTAAAGTTGATTCAGCTGTGGGATCGGGGCACCACCAGTGCAGAGCTTGCTCAGGAATGGCAGCAGGCAGGTGTGAGTGCATCTGCACGCACAGTGAGGCAAAGACTTTTGGAGGATGGCCTGGTGTCAAGAAGGGCAGCGAGGAAGCCACTGATATTCTGCAAAAGGTACAGGGATTGGACTGCTGAGGACTGGGGTAACGTCATTTTTCCTGATGAATCCCCTTTCCGATTGTTTGGGGCATCCGGAAAAAAAGCTTGTCCGGAGAAGACCAGGTGAGAGCTACCATCAGTCCTGTGTCATGCCAACAGTAAAGCATCCTGAGACCATTCATGTGTGGGGTTGCTTCTCAGCCAAGGGAGTGGGCTCACTCACAATTTTGCCTAAGAACACATCCATGAATAATAGTAGCCGGGAGCTTGAGTTGTCTTATACTTCTGAGATTTATTTATGACAGTTTGCAGTGGAACATGAAAAATACATGCTTTTAAGAATAGTTTGGGCCATCGACTGGTAGCTGGCGATTGACCTGCTGGAGACCGCTCCTATACACACACACTTCTACACTCTCTGAACAGCATGTAATCCCCAGAACTAAAACCCTAACAGAGACATGCCAGAGGAAGACTATTGCCAAAGAAATGACTGAACAATTATGAGATCGTATTACGTCCACATAAACTAATTCCTATCTCAGCCAATCAGCATGCTGGAGGTGTAGGATAGGAAGAGCGTGAACTCACTAGCGTTGTCTAACGACAGGAAGAGCGTGAACTCACTAGTGTTGTCTAAAGACAGGAAGAGCGTGAACTCACTAGCGTTGTCTAAATACAGGAAGAGCGTGAACTCACTAGCGTTGTCTAAATATAGGAAGAGCGTGAACTCACTAGCGTTGTCTAAAGACAGGAAGAGCGTGAACTCACTAGCGTTGTCTAAAGATAGGAAGAGCGTGAACTCACTAGCGTTGTCTAAATATAGGAAGAGCGTGAACTCACTAGCATTGTCTAAATATAGGAAGAGCGTGAACTCACTAGCGTTGTCTAAATATAGGAAGAGCGTGAACTCACTAGCATTGTCTAAATATAGGAAGAGCGTGAACTCACTAGCGTTGTCTAAAGACAGGAAGAGCGTGAACTCACTAGCGTTGTCTAAAGACAGGAAGAGCGTGAACTCACTAGCGTTGTCTAAATATAGGAAGAGCGTGAACTCACTAGCGTTGTCTAAAGATAGTAAGAGAGTGAACTCACTAGCATTGTTTGAAGATAGGAAGAGTGTGAACTCACTAGCATTGTCTAAAGATAGGAAGAGTGTGAACTCACCAGAGTTCCTCCCTGTAATTCCCATATAGCCAAATTCCTGCCGATTGTAAACACAGGAGGTCACATACTGCGGTCGCACCCAAACGGCTCATTAATCTGGACGCTCAGATTTAGGACTAAGTCACACAAGACAAGTTTGTATCAGTAAAAAATACTAGTATGTAACAATGGACAATTCTTTAAGTAAAACAACAGCGTAGTATGTCTAATTAAACAGCTTAGTATGTCTAATTAAACAGCGTAGTATGTCTAATTAAACAGCATAGTATGTCTAATTAAACAGCGTAGTATGTCTAATTAAACAGCGTAGTATGTCTAATTAAACAGCGTAGTATGTAGTTCATTCATTTCCTCCACAGGATGTTTCCTGTAATAGCTTCTGGTTGGGATATGTACGTTCGGTCACTGTGGGGACGACGTCATCAATGCACTTATTAATGAAGCCGGTGACTGATGTGGGAAAGTCCACAATGCCACTGGATGAATCCCGGACCATATTCCAGTCTGTGCTAGCGAAACTGTCGTGTCGCTTAGCATCCGCTTCATTTGACCACTTCCATATTGAGTGTGTCACTGGTAATTCCTGTTTGAGTTTTTGCTTGTAAGCGGGAATCAGGAGGATAGTGTTATGGTCAGATTAGCCAAACGGAGGGCGAGGGAGAGCTTTGTACGTGCCTCTCTGTGTGGAGTAAAGGTGATCTGGAGTCTTACAGTGACAGCTGGAGTTCTACAGCCTAGCGTCTCCATTCCCCTTTAAGATTAATGTACACAATGCAACATAACATAAAACACAAACAATGACCCACATTTAACCATAAAAGTCTGGACTGCTACGTGCAGTGGGTAGGTTTGTCCATATTCAAATAATATTTCATGTCTCTTTTGTTGGCAATGCAAAAGGACTAATTTGGCTGATTTCGGTATAAAGCCGCCTTATTAGTTCAGGCTAAGGTAGAGAAGGGTTCAGGGAGGCCTGGGAAGGAGTGATGTCCCCGTTTGTCAACAGGTGTGTGTGGGAGGAGAAGTTCACGTGGGACAGACGACTGTGTGTATTTCAGAATGTGTGCACGCATGTGTGTGTGTTTGATTGCATATGGGTGTGCATGTGTCTCTAGGGTACCGGTCTCAGCTTGCCTTGCTCAACCATTGACCGTGGGAAAGAATGTCTGTTTTTTTTTTTATTGCAATTGTTGTTTCATGAGGGGTGTGGTGTCATGAATGAATGAATGAATGGAGATCCAACTCATGGTCAGGAGGTACATGCTTTCCCAGAACAGATACACACCTTTACATTGTACTGTTGATATTCTCATCTGGGAAATAAACTTTTTCTGAAATGCTACGAGTTGTGACCTCATCTGTGCCTCAGGAGGTTCACATGACTGACTGGAAATGCTAAGTTGACTACTTGGAAGGTAAATTATTTGTGTAAAAGGTAATTCACAAATGTTAATGATTATTTCTGGGAAATTAAGTTCAAAAAGGCAACTGTTACGTCTGTCAAGAATATTTGCTCTCAGCTTTGCCTAAACCATTTTTAGCAAAACGTGTATTCAATCAGTTATATGTCTATGTGACCTGATTTCAGTTTTCAGCAAGGAAGAAGAATCTTTGATCCCAGTCCCCCCTCCGTAACCTCCCTAACCATGTCACATGATCTCTCCATTGTCTCCATGGTGCCCCATTCCCTACCAGTGCATTCAGAAAGTATTCAGACCCCTTGACTTTTTCCACATTTTATTACGTTACAGCCTTATTCTCCAAAGGATTAAATCGTTTTTTTTCACTCTTCAATCTATATACAATACCTCATAATGACAAAGCAAAAACAGGTTTCTAGGAAGTTTTGCCAATTTAAAAAAATACAAAACTGAAAAATTGCATTTGCACAACTATTCAGACCCTTTACTCAGTACTTTGTTGAAGCACCATTGGCAGCGATTACAGCATTGAGTCATCTTGGGTATGACGCTACAAGCTTGTATATCTATAACGTGCATATCAATGATGTCGCTCTTGCTGCTGGTGATGCTCGGATCCACCTCTATGCGGACGACACCATTTTGTATACATCTGGCCCTTCATTGGACACTGTGTTAACAAACCTCCAAACGAGCTTCAACGCCATACAGCACTCCTTCCGTAGCCTCCAACTGCTCTTAAACGCTAGTAAAACTAAATGCATGCTCTTCAATCAAACGCTGCTTGCACCCGCCCGCCCGACTAGAATCACTACTCTCGGCGGGTCTGACTTAGAATATGTGGACAACTACAAATACCTAGGTGTCTGGTTAGACTGTAAACTCTCCTTCCAGACTCACATTAAGCATCTCCAATCCAAAGTTAAATCTAGAATCGGCTTCCTATTTCGCAAACAATTCCTCCTTCACTCATGCTGCCAAACATGCCCTCGTAAAACTGACTATCCTACCGATCCTTGACTTCAGCGATGTCATTTACAAAATAGCCTCCAACACTCTACTCAGCAAATTGGATGTAGTCTATCACAGTGCCATCCGTTTTGTCTCCAAAGCCCCATACACTACCCACCACTGTGACCTGTACGCTCTCGTTGGCTGGTCCTCACTACATATTTGTCACCAAACCCACTGGCTCCAGGTCATCTATAAATCACTGCTAGGCAAATCCCCGCCTTATCTTAGCTCATTGGTCACCATAGCAACAGCCACCCGTAGTATGCACTCCAGCAGGTATATCTCACTGGTCATCCCCAAAGCCAACACCTCCTTTGGCCGCCATTCCTTCCAGTTCTCTGCTGCAAATGACTGGAACGAATTGCAAAAATCTCTGAAGCTGGAGACACTTATCTCCCTCACTAACTTTAAGCATCAGTTGTCAGAGCACCTTACCGATCACTGCACCTGTACACAGCCCATCTGAAATTAGCCCACCCAACTACCTCATCCCCATATTGTTATTTATTTTGCTCATTTGCACCCCAGTATCTCTATTTGCACATCATCTTCTGCACATCTACCATTCCATTGTTAATACTAAATTGTAATTATTTTGCACTATGGCCTATTTATTGCCTTACCTCCATAACTTACTACATTTGCACACACTGTATATAGATTTTCTATTGTGTTATTGACTGTACGTTTTGTTTACCCCATATGTAACTTTGTCTTGTTGTTTTTATCACACTGCTTTGCTTTATCTTGGCCAGGTCGCAGTTGTAAATGAGAACTTGTTCTCAACTGGCTTACCTGGTTAAATAAAGGTTAAAAAAACGTTTTAAAAAACTTGCCACACCTGTATTTGGGGAGTTTCTCCCATTCTTCTCTGCAGATCCTCTCAAGCTTTGTCAGGTTGGATTGGGGAGCGTTGCTGCACAGCTATTTTCAGGTCTCTCCAGAGATGTTCGATTGGGTTCAAGTCTGGGCTCTGGCTGGGCCACTCAAGGACATTCAGAGACTTGTTCCGAAGCCACTCCTGCGTTGTCTTGGTTGTGTGCTTAGGGTCGTTGCCCTGTTGGAAGGTGAACCTTCGCCCCAGTCTGAGGTCCTGAGCGCTCTGGAGCGGGTTTTCATCAAGGATCTCTCTGTACTTTGCTCCGTTCATCTTTGCCTTGATCCTGACTAGTCTCCCAGTCCCTGCCGCTGAAAAACATCCCCACAGCATGACGCTGCCACCACCATGCTTCACCGTAGGGATGGTGCCAGGTTTCCTCCTGACGTGACGCTTGGCATTCAGGCCAAAGAGTTCAAACTTGGTTTCATCAGACCAGAGAATCTTGTTTCTGGTCTGAGAGTCTTTAGGTGCCTTTTATAAAACTCCAAGCGGGCTGTCGTGCCTTTTACTGAGGAGTGGCTTCTGTATGGCCTGATTGGTGGAGTGCTGCAGAGATGGTCGTCCTTCTGGAAGGTTCTACCATCTCCACAGAGGAACTCTAGAGCTCTGTTTGAGTGACCATCGGGTTCTTGGTCACCTCCCTGACCAAGGCCCTTCTCCCCCGATTGCTCAGTTTAGCCGGTAGGCCAAACTTCTTCCATTTAAGAATGATGGAGGCCACTGTGTTCTTGGGGACCTTCAATGCTGCAGACATTTTGGGGTACCCTTCCCCAGATCTGTGCCTCGACACAATCCTGTCTCGGAGCTCTACGGACAATTCCTTCGACCTCATGGCTTGGTTTGTGCTCTGACATGCACTGTCAACTGTGGGACCTTATATAGACAGGTGTGTGCCTTTCCAAATCATGTCCACTCAATTTAATTTACCATAGGTGGACTCTAATCAAGTTGTAGAAACATCTCAAGGATGATCAATGGAAACAGGATGCACCTGAGCTCAATTTCGAGTCTCAGAGCAAAGGATCTGAATACTTATGTAAATATGAAATATTATTTGCAAACATTTCTAAACACCTGTTTTTGCTTTGTCATTATGGGGTATAGTGTGTAGACTGCTGAGGACTATAATTTTTTTAATCCACTTAAGAATAAGGCTGCAACGTAACAAAATGGGGAAAAGTCAAGGGGTCTGAATACTTTTTGAAAGAACTGTAGTGCACTACTTTTGACCTGGGCCTGTAGGATAGGATGCAGGCCATGTCTACACACTCTCTCTCAGGCCATGGGGGAACCTTAGGCCATGGGGGAACCTTAGGCCATGGGGGAACCTTAGTTCTCTCAGGCCATGGGGGAACCTTAGTTCTCTATAAATCAAATCAAATCAAGTTTTATTTGTCACATGTACCGAATACAACAGGTGTAGACCTTACCGTGAAATGCTTACTTACAAGCCCTTAACCAACAATGCAGTTCAAGAAATAGAGTTAAGAAAATATTTACTAAATAAACTAAAGTGACTATGCATAGATAATAAACAGCGAGTAGCAGCAGTGTAAAAACAAAAGGGGGGGCGGGGGGCAATGCAAATAGTCTGGGTATTCATTAGATGTTCAGCAGTCTTTTGGCTTGGGGGTAGAAACCGTTAAGGAGCCTTTTAGTCCTAGACTTGCCGTGCGGTAGCAGAGAGAACAGTCTATGACTAGGGTGGCTGGAGTCTTTGACAATTTTTAGGGCCTTCCTCTGACACAGCCTGGTATAGAGGTCCTGGATGGCAGGAAGCTTGGTCCCAGAGATGTACTGGGCCGTACGCACTACCCTCTGTAGTGCCTTGCGGTCGGAGGCTGAGCAGTTGCCATACCAGGCAGTGATGCAACCAGTCAGGATGCTCTCGATGGTGCAGCTGTAGAACCTTTTGAGGATCTGAGGACCCATGCCAAATCTTTTCAGTCTCCTAAGGGGGAATAGGTTTTGTCGTACCCTCCTCACAACTGCTTTGGTATGCTTGGACCATGTTAGTTTGTTGGTGACGTGGACAATATTGAAGCCAATGTCTACTGAACAGTATTGAAGCCAACACCTACTGAACAGTATTGAAGCCAACGCCTACTGAACAGTATTGAAGCCAATGCCTACTGAACATTATTGAAGCCAATGTCTACTGAACAGTATTGAAGCCAATGCCTACTGAACAGTATTGAAGCCAATGCCTACTGAACAGTATTGAAGCCAATGCCTACTGAACAGTATTGAAGCCAATGTCTACTGAACAGTATTGAAGCCAATGTCTACTGAACATTATTGAAGCCAATGTCTACTGAACAGTATTGAAGCCAATGCCTACTGAACAGTATTGAAGCCAACGCCTACTGAACAGTATTGAAGCCAATGTCTACTGAACAGTATTGAAGCCAATGTCTACTGAACAGTATTGAAGCCAATGCCTACTGAACAGTATTGAAGCCAATGTCTACTGAACAGTATTGAAGCCAATGTCTACTGAACATTATTGAAGCCAATGTCTACTGAACAGTATTGAAGCCAATGCCTACTGAACAGTATTGAAGCCAACGCCTACTGAACAGTATTGAAGCCAATGTCTACTGAACAGTATTGAAGCCAATGCCTACTGAACAGTATTGAAGCCAACGCCTACTGAACATTATTGAAGCCAATGCCTACTTAACAGTATTGAAGCCAATGTCTACTGAACAGTATTGAAGCCAATGTCTACTGAACATTATTGAAGCCAATGCCTACTGAACAGTATTGAAGCCAATGTCTACTGAACAGTATTGAAGCCAATGTCTACTGAACAGTATTGAAGCCAATGTCTACTGAACAGTATTGAAGCCAATGCCTACTGAACAGTATTGAAGCCAATGTCTACTGAACAGTATTGAAGCCAATGTCTACTGAACAGTATTGAAGCCAACGCCTACTGAAGAGTATTGAAGCCAACGCCTACTGAACAGTATTGAAGCCAATGCCTACTGAACAGTATTGAAGCCAATGCCTACTGAACAGTATTGAAGCCAATGCCTACTGAACATTATTGAAGCCAATGTCTACTGAACAGTATTGAAGCCAACGCCTACTGAACAGTATTGAAGCCAATGTCTACTGAACAGTATTGAAGCCAATGCCTACTGAACAGTATTGAAGCCAATGCCTACTGAACAGTATTGAAGCCAACGCCTACTGAACAGTATTGAAGCCAATGTCTACTGAACAGTATTGAAGCCAATGCCTACTGAACAGTATTGAAGCCAATGTCTACTGAACAGTATTGAAGCCAATGTCTACTGAACATTATTGAAGCCAATGTCTACTGAACAGTATTGAAGCCAATGCCTACTGAACAGTATTGAAGCCAACGCCTACTGAACAGTATTGAAGCCAATGTCTACTGAACAGTATTGAAGCCAATGCCTACTGAACAGTATTGAAGCCAACGCCTACTGAACATTATTGAAGCCAATGCCTACTTAACAGTATTGAAGCCAATGTCTACTGAACAGTATTGAAGCCAATGTCTACTGAACATTATTGAAGCCAATGCCTACTGAACAGTATTGAAGCCAATGTCTACTGAACAGTATTGAAGCCAATGTCTACTGAACAGTATTGAAGCCAATGTCTACTGAACAGTATTGAAGCCAATGCCTACTGAACAGTATTGAAGCCAATGTCTACTGAACAGTATTGAAGCCAATGTCTACTGAACAGTATTGAAGCCAACGCCTACTGAACAGTATTGAAGCCAACGCCTACTGAACAGTATTGAAGCCAACGCCTACTGAACAGTATTGAAGCCAATGCCTACTGAACAGTATTGAAGCCAATGCCTACTGAACATTATTGAAGCCAATGTCTACTGAACAGTATTGAAGCCAACGCCTACTGAACAGTATTGAAGCCAATGTCTACTGAACAGTATTGAAGCCAATGCCTACTGAACAGTATTGAAGCCAATGCCTACTGAACAGTATTGAAGCCAACGCCTACTGAACAGTATTGAAGCCAATGTCTACTGAACAGTATTGAAGCCAATGCCTACTGAACAGTATTGAAGCCAACACCTACTGAACAGTATTGAAGCCAACGCCTACTGAACAGTATTGAAGCCAATGCCTACTGAACATTATTGAAGCCAATGTCTACTGAACAGTATTGAAGCCAATGCCTACTGAACAGTATTGAAGCCAATGTCTACTGAACAGTATTGAAGCCAACGCCTACTGAACAGTATTGAAGCCAACGCCTACTGAACAGTATTGAAGCCAATGCCTACTGAACAGTATTGAAGCCAATGCCTACTGAACAGTATTGAAGCCAATGTCTACTGAACAGTATTGAAGCCAACGCCTACTGAACAGTATTGAAGCCAATGCCTACTGAACAGTATTGAAGCCAATGTCTACTGAACAGTATTGAAGCCAACGCCTACTGAACAGTATTGAAGCCAACGCCTACTGAACAGTATTGAAGCCAATGCCTACTGAACAGTATTGAAGCCAACGCCTACTGAACAGTATTGAAGCCAATGTCTACTGAACAGTATTGAAGCCAACGCCTACTGAACAGTATTGAAGCCAATGTCTACTGAACAGTATTGAAGCCAACGCCTACTGAACAGTATTGAAGCCAATGTCTACTGAACAGTATTGAAGACAATGCCTACTGAACAGTATTGAAGCCAATGCCTACTGAACAGTATTGAAGCCGCCTACTGAACAGTATTGAAGCCAACACCTACTGAACAGTATTGAAGCCAATGTCTACTGAACAGTATTAAAACCAATGCCTACTGAACAGTATTGAAGCCAATGCCTACGGAACAGTATTGAAGCCAACTCCAACTGAACAGTATTGAAGCCAAATCCAACTGAACAGTATTGAAGCCAATGCCTACTGAACAGTATTGAAGCAAACGCCTACTGAGCAGTATTGAAGCCAACACCTTCTGAACAGTATTGAAACCAATGTCTACTGAACAGTATCAAAACCAACGCCTACTGAACAGTATTGAAGCCAACGCCTACTGAACAATATTGAAGCCAACGCCTACTGAACAATATTGAAGCCAACGCCTACTGAACAATATTGAAGCCAACGCCTACTGAACAGTATTGAAGCCAATGTCTACTGAACAGTATTGAAGCCGCCTACTGAACAGTATTGAAGCTGCCTACTGAACAGTATTGAAGCCAACGCCTACTGAACAGTATTGAAGCCAACGCCTACTGAAGAGTATTGAAGACAATGCCTACTGAACAGTATTGAAGCCAACGCCTACTGAACAGTATTGAAGCCAACGCCTACTGAACAGTATTGAAGACAACGCCTATTGAACAGTATTGAAGCCAACGCCTACTGAACAGTATTGAAGCCAATGTCTACTGAACAGTATTGAAGCCAACGCCTACTGAACAGTATTGAAGCCAATGCCTACTGAACTGTATTGAAGCCGACACCTACTGAACAATATTGAAGCCAATGTCTACTGAACAGTATTGAAGCCGCCTACTGAACAGTATTGAAGCCAACGCCTACTGAACAGTATTGAAGCCAATGTCTACTGAACAGTATTGAAGCCGCCTACTGAACAGTATTGAAGCCAAAGCCTACTGAACAGTATTAAAACCAACGCCTACTGAACAGTATTGAAGCCAATGCCTAATGAACTGTATTGAAGCCGACACCTACTGAACAATATTGAAGCCAATGTCTACTGAACAGTATTGAAGCCGCCTACTGAACAGTATTGAAGCCGCCTACTGAACAGTATTGAAGCCAACGCCTACTGAACAGTATTGAAGCCAACACCTACTGAACAGTATTGAAGCCAATGTCTACTGAACAGTATTGAAGCCAACGCCTACTGAACAGTATTGAAGCCAATGTCTACTGAACAGTATTGAAGCCAATGCCTACTGAACAGTATTGAAGCCAATGCCTACTGAACAGTATTGAAGCCGCCTACTGAACAGTATTGAAGCCAACACCTACTGAACAGTATTGAAGCCAATGTCTATTGAACAGTATTAAAACCAACGCCTACTGAACATTATTGAAGCCAATGCCTACTGAACAGTATTGAAGCCAACTCCAACTGAACAGTATTGAAGCCGAATCCAACTGAACAGTATTGAAGCCAATGCCTACTGAACAGTATTGAAGCCAACGCCTACTGAGCAGTATTGAAGCCAACACCTTCTGAACAGTATTGAAACCAATGTCTACTGAACAGTATCGAAACCAACGCCTACTGAACAGTATTGAAGCCAACGCCTACTGAACAATATTGAAGCCAACGCCTACTGAACAATATTGAAGCCAACGCCTACTGAACAATATTGAAGCCAACGCCTACTGAACAGTATTGAAGCCAATGTCTACTGAACAGTATTGAAGCCGCCTACTGAACAGTATTGAAGCTGCCTACTGAACAGTATTGAAGTCAATGCCTACTGAAGAGTATTGAAGACAATGCCTACTGAACAGTATTGAAGCCAACGCCTACTGAACAGTATTGAAGCCAAAGCCTACTGAACAATATTGAAGCCAACGCCTATTGAACAGTATTGAAGCCAACGCCTACTGAACAGTATTGAAGCCAATGTCTACTGAACATTATTGAAGCCAACGCCTACTGAACAGTATTGAAGCCAATGCCTACTGAACTGTATTGAAGCCGACACCTACTGAACAATATTGAAGCCAATGTCTACTGAACAGTATTGAAGCCGCCTACTGAACAGTATTGAAGCCAACGCCTACTGAACAGTATTAAAGCCAATGTCTACTGAACAGTATTGAAGCCGCCTACTGAACAGTATTGAAGCCAAAGCCTACTGAACAGTATTAAAACCAACGCCTAGTGAACAATATTGAAGCCAATGTCTACTGAACAGTATTGAAGCCGCCTACTGAACAGTATTGAAGCCAAAGCCTACTGAACAGTATTAAAACCAACGCCTAGTGAACAGTATTGAAGCCAATGCCTACTGAACTGTATTGAAGCCGCCTACTGAACAGTATTGAAACCAACGCCTACTGAACAATATTGAAGCCAACGCCTACTGAACAATATTGATGCCAACGCCTACTGAACAGTATTGAAGCCAACGCCTACTGAAGGGTATTGAAGACAACGCCTACTGAACAGTATTAAAACCAACGCCTACTGAACAGTATTGAAGCCAATGCCTACTGAACAGTATTGAAGCCAACTCCAACTGAACAGTATTGAAGCCAAATCCAACTGAACAGTATTGAAGCCAATGCCTACTGAACAGTATTGAAGCCAACGCCTACTGAGCAGTATTGAAGCCAACACCTTCTGAACAGTATTGAAACCAATGTCTACTGAACAGTATCAAAACCAACGCCTACTGAACAGTATTGAAGCCAACGCCTACTGAACAATATTGAAGCCAACGCCTACTGAACAATATTGAAGCCAACGCCTACTGAACAATATTGAAGCCAACGCCTACTGAACAGTATTGAAGCCAATGTATACTGAACAGTATTGAAGCCGCCTACTGAACAGTATTGAAGCTGCCTACTGAACAGTATTGAAGCCAATGCCTACTGAAGAGTATTGAAGACAATGCCTACTGAACAGTATTGAAGCCAACGCCTACTGAACAGTATTGAAGCCAAAGCCTACTGAACAGTATTGAAGCCAACGCCTATTGAACAGTATTGAAGCCAACGCCTACTGAACAGTATTGAAGCCAATGTCTACTGAACATTATTGAAGCCAACGCCTACTGAACAGTATTGAAGCCAATGCCTACTGAACTGTATTGAAGCCGACACCTACTGAACAATATTGAAGCCAATGTCTACTGAACAGTATTGAAGCCGCCTACTGAACAGTATTGAAGCCAACGCCTACTGAACAGTATTAAAGCCAATGTCTACTGAACAGTATTGAAGCCGCCTACTGAACAGTATTGAAGCCAAAGCCTACTGAACCTTATTAAAACCAACGCCTAGTGAACAATATTGAAGCCAATGTCTACTGAACAGTATTGAAGCCGCCTACTGAACAGTATTGAAGCCAAAGCCTACTGAACAGTATTAAAACCAACGCCTAGTGAACAGTATTGAAGCCAATGCCTACTGAACTGTATTGAAGCCGCCTACTGAACAGTATTGAAACCAACGCCTACTGAACAATATTGAAGCCAACGCCTACTGAACAATATTGAAGCCAACGCCTACTGAACAGTATTGAAGCCAACGCCTACTGAAGGGTATTGAAGACAACGCCTACTGAACAGTATTGAAACCAACGCCTACTGAACAATATTGAAGCCAACGCCTACTGAACAATATTGAAGCCAACGCCTACTGAACAGTATTGAAGCCAATGTCTACTGAACAGTATTGAAGCCAATGTCCACTGAACAGTATTGAAGCCAACACCTACTGAAGAGTATTGAAGACAACGCCTACTGAACAGTATTGAAGCCAACGCCTACTGAACATTATTGAAGCCAACGCTTACTGAACAGTATTGAAGACAACGCCTATTGAACAGTATTGAAGCCAACGCCTACTGAACAGTATTGAAGCCAATGTCTACTGAACATTATTGAAGCCAACGCCTACTGAACAGTATTGAAGCCAATGCCTACTGAACTGTATTGAAGCCGACACCTACTGAACAGTATTGAAGCCAACGCCTACTGAACAGTATTGAAGCCAACGCCTACTGAACAGTATTGAAGCCAACGCCTACTGAACAGTATTGAAGCCGCCTACTGAACAGTATTGAAGCCAATGTCTACTGAACAGTATTGAAGCCAATGTCTACTGAACAGTATTGAAGCCAACGCCTACTGAACAGTATTGAAGCTAACGCCTACTGAACAGTATTGAAGCCAATGTCTACTGAACAGTATTGAAGCCAATGCCTACTGAACAGTATTGAAGCCAATGTCTACTGAAAAGTATTGAAGCCAATGTCTACTGAACAGTATTGAAGCCGCCTACTGAACAGTATTGAAGCCAATGTCTACTGCACAGTATTGAAGTCAATGTCTACTGAACAGTATTGAAGCTAACGCCTACTGAACAGTATTGAAGCCAACGCCTACTGAACAGTATTGAAGCCAATGTCTACTGAACAGTATTGAAGCCAATGTCTACTGAACAGTATTGAAGCCAACGCCTACTGAACAGTATTGAAGCCAATGTCTACTGAACAGTATTGAAGCCAATGCCTACTGAACAGTATTGAAGCCAATGTCTACTGAACAGTATTGAAGCCGCCTACTGAACAGTATTGAAGCCAACACCTACTGAACAGTATTGAAGCCAATGTCTACTGAACAGTATTAAAACCAACGCCTACTGAACAGTATTGAAGCCAATGCCTACTGAACAGTATTGAAGCCAACTCCAACTGAACAGTATTGAAGCCAAATCCAACTGAACAGTATTGAAGCCAATGCCTACTGAACAGTATTGAAGCCAACGCCTACTGAACAGTATTGAAACCAATGTCTACTGAACAGTATCAAAACCAACGCCTACTGAACAGTATTGAAGCCAATGCCTACTGAACAGTATTGAAGCCAATGTCTACTGAACAGTATTGAAGCCAATGTCTACTGAACAATATTGAAGCCAACGCCTACTGAACAATATTGAAGCCAATGCCTACTGAACAGTATTGAAGCCAATGTCTACTGAACAGTATTGAAGCCGCCTACTGAACAGTATTGAAGCCAACGCCTACTGAACAATATTGAAGCCAATGCCTACTGAACAGTATTAAAGCCGCCTACTGAACAGTATTGAAGCTGCCTACTGAACAGTATTGAAGCCAACACCTACTGAAGAGTATTGAAGCCAATGCCTATTGAACAGTATTGAAGCCAACGCCTACTGAACAGTATTGAAGCCAATGTCTACTGAACATTATTGAAGCCAACGCCTACTGAACAGTATTGAAGCCAATGCCTACTGAACTGTATTGAAGCCGACACCTACTGAACAATATTGAAGCCAATGTCTACTGAACAGTATTGAAGCCGCCTACTGAACAGTATTGAAGCCAACGCCTACTGAACAGTATTGAAGCCAATGTCTACTGAACAGTATTGAAGCCGCCTACTGAACAGTATTGAAGCCAAAGCCTACTGAACAGTATTAAAACCAACGCCTAGTGAACAATATTGAAGCCAACGCCTACTGAACAATATTGAAGCCAATGTCTACTGAACAGTATTGAAGCCAATGCCTACTGAACTGTATTGAAGCCGCCTACTGAACAGTATTGAAACCAACGCCTACTGAACAATATTGAAGCCAACGCCTACTGAACAATATTGAAGCCAACGCCTACTGAACAGTATTGAAGCCAACGCCTACTGAAGGGTATTGAAGACAACGCCTACTGAACAGTATTGAAACCAACGCCTACTGAACAATATTGAAGCCAACGCCTACTGAACAATATTGAAGCCAACGCCTACTGAACAGTATTGAAGCCAATGTCTACTGAACAGTATTGAAGCCAATGTCCACTGAACAGTATTGAAGCCAACACCTACTGAAGAGTATTGAAGACAATGCCTACTGAACAGTATTGAAGCCAACGCCTACTGAACATTATTGAAGCCAACGCCTACTGAACAGTATTGAAGACAACGTCTATTGAACAGTATTGAAGCCAACGCCTACTGAACAGTATTGAAGCTAACGCCTACTGAACAGTATTGAAGCCGCCTACTGAACAGTATTGAAGCCAATACCTACTGAACAGTATTGAAGCCAATGTCTACTGAAAAGTATTGAAGCCGCCTACTGAACAGTATTGAAGCCAATGTCTACTGCACAGTATTGAAGTCAATGTCTACTGAACAGTATTGAAGCTAACGTCTACTGAACAGTATTGAAGCCAACGCCTACTGAACAGTATTGAAGCCAATGTCTACTGAACAGTATTGAAGCCAATGTCTACTGAACAGTATTGAAGCCAATGCCTACTGAACAGTATTGAAGCCAATGTCTACTGAACAGTATTGAAGCCAATGTCTACTGAACAGTATTGAAGCCAATGCCTACTGAACAGTATTGAAGCCAACGCCTATTGAACAGTATTGAAGCCAATGTCTACTGAACAGTATTGAAGCCAATGCCTACTGAACATTATTGAAGCCAACGCCTACTGAACAGTATTGAAGACAACGCCTATTGAACAGTATTGAAGCCAACGCCTACTGAACAGTATTGAAGCTAACGCCTACTGAACAGTATTGAAGCCGCCTACTGAACAGTATTGAAGCCAATACCTACTGAACAGTATTGAAGCCAATGTCTACTGAAAAGTATTGAAGCCGCCTACTGAACAGTATTGAAGCCAATGTCTACTGCACAGTATTGAAGTCAATGTCTACTGAACAGTATTGAAGCTAACGTCTACTGAACAGTATTGAAGCCAACGCCTACTGAACAGTATTGAAGCCAATGTCTACTGAACAGTATTGAAGCCAATGTCTACTGAACAGTATTGAAGCCAATGCCTACTGAACAGTATTGAAGCCAATGTCTACTGAACAGTATTGAAGCCAATGTCTACTGAACAGTATTGAAGCCAATGCCTACTGAACAGTATTGAAGCCAATGCCTACTGAACAGTATTGAAGCCAATGTCTACTGAACAGTATTGAAGCCAATGTCTACTGAACAGTATTGAAGCCAATGCCTACTGAACAGTATTGAAGCCAACGCCTATTGAACAGTATTGAAGCCAATGTCTACTGAACAGTATTGAAGCCAATGCCTACTGAACAGTATTGAAGCCAACGCCTACTGAACAGTATTGAAGCCAATGTCTACTGAACAGTATTGAAGCCATTGTCTACTGAACAGTATTGAAGCCAATGTCTACTGAACAGTATTGAAGCCAATGCCTACTGAACAGTATTGAAGCCAACGCCTACTGAACAGTATTGAAGCCAACGCCTACTGAACAGTATTGAAGCCAACGCCTACTGAACAGTATTGAAGCCAATGCCTACTGAACAGTATTGAAGCCAATGCCTACTGAACAGTATTGAAGCCAACGCCTACTGAACAGTATTGAAGCCATTGTCTACTGAACAGTATTGAAGCCGCCTACTGAACATTATTGAAGCCAACGCCTACTGAACAGTATTGAAGCCATTGTCTACTGAACATTATTGAAGCCGCCTACTGAACAGTATTGAAGCCAACGCCTACTGAACAGTATTGAAGCCAATGTCTACTGAACAGTATTGAAGCTGCATACTGAACAGTATTGAAGCCAATGCCTACTGAACAGTATTGAAGCCAACACTTACTGAACAGTATTGAAGCCAACTCCCACTGAACAGTATTGAAGCCAACGCCTACTGAACAGTATTGAAGACAACGCCTACTGAACAATATGGAAGCCGCCTACTGAGCAGTATTGTAGCCGCCTACTGAACAGTATTGAAACCAATGTCTACTGAACAGTATTGAAGCCAATGCCTACTGAACAGTATTGAAGCCAATGCCTACTGAACAGTATTGAAGCCAATGCCAATTGAACAGTATTGAAGCCAACGCCTACTGAACAGTATTGAAGCCAACGGCTACTGAACAGTATTGAAGCCAACGCCTACTGAACAATATTGAAGCCAATGTCTACTGAGCAGTATTGAAGCCGCCTTCTGAATAGTATTGAAGCCGCCTACTGAACAGTATTGAAGCCAATGCCTACTGAACAATATTGAAGCCAATGTCTACTGAACAGAATTGAAGCCAACACCTACTGAACAGTATTGAAGCTGCCTACTGAACAGTATTGAAGCCAACGCCTACTGAACAGTATTGAAGCCAATGTCTACTGAACAGTATTGAAGCCAAAGTCTACTGAACAGTATTGAAGCCAATGTCTACTGAACAGTATTGAAGCCAATGCCTACTGAACAGTATTGAAGCCAATGTCTACTGAACAGTATTGAAGCCAATGTCTACTGAACAGTATTGAAGCCGCCTACTGAACAGTATTGAAGCCAACGCCTACTGAACAGTATTGAAGCCAACGCCTACTGAACAGTATTGAAGCCGCCTACTGAACAGTATTGAAGCCAATGTCTACTGAACAGTATTGAATCCAACACCTACTGAACAGTATTGAAGCCAATGTCTACTGAACAGTATTGAAGCCAACGCCTACTGAACAGTATTGAAGCCAACTTCTACTGAACAGTATTGAAGCCAATGTCTACTGAACAGTATTGAAGCCTATGCCTACTGAACAGTATTGAAGCCAACGCCTACTGAACAGTATTGAACCCAACGCCTACTGAACAGTATTGAAGCCAACGCCTGCTGAACAGTATTGAAGCCAACACCTACTGAACATTATTGAAGACAACGCCTACTGAACAGTATTGAACCCAACGCCTACTGAACAGTATTGAACCCAACGCCTACTGAACAGTATTGAAGTCAATGTCTACTGAACAGTATTGAAGCCAATGTCTACTGAACAGTATTGAAGTCAATGTCTACTGAACAGTATTGAAGCCAACGCCTACTGAACAGTATTGAAGCCAATGTCTACTGAACAGTATTGAAGCCAACGCCTACTGAACAGTATTGAAGCCGTCTACTGAACAGTATTGAAGCCAACGCCTACTGAACAGTATTGAAGCTGCCTACTGAACAGTATTGAAGCCAACGCCTACTGAACAGTATTCAAGCCAATGTCTACTGAACAGTATTGAAGCCAAAGTCTACTGAACAGTATTGAAGCCAATGTCTACTGAACAGTATTGAAGCCAATGCCTACTGAACAGTATTGAAGCCAATGTCTACTGAACAGTATTGAAGCCAATGTCTACTGAAGAGTATTGAAGCCGCCTACTGAACAGTATTGAAGCCAACGCCTACTGAACAGTATTGAAGCCAACGCCTACTGAACAGTATTGAAGCCGCCTACTGAACAGTATTGAAGCCAATGTCTACTGAACAGTATTGAATCCAACACCTACTGAACAGTATTGAAGCCAATGTCTACTGAACAGTATTGAAGCCAACGCCTACTGAACAGTATTGAAGCCAACTTCTACTGAACAGTATTGAAGCCAATGTCTACTGAACAGTATTGAAGCCTATGCCTACTGAACAGTATTGAAGCCAACGCCTACTGAACAGTATTGAACCCAACGCCTACTGAACAGTATTGAAGCCAACGCCTGCTGAACAGTATTGAAGCCAACGCCTACTGAACAGTATTGAAGACAACGCCTACTGAACAGTATTGAACCCAACGCCTACTGAACAGTATTGAAGCCAACGCCTACTGAACAGTATTGAAGACAACGCCTACTGAACAGTATTGAACCCAACGCCTACTGAACAGTATTGAACCCAATGCCTACTGAACAGTATTGAAGTCAATGTCTACTGAACAGTATTGAAGCCAATGTCTACTGAACAGTATTGAAGTCAATGTCTACTGAACAGTATTGAAGTCAATGTCTACTGAACAGTATTGAAGCCAACGCCTACTGAACAGTATTGAAGCCAATGTCTACTGAACAGTATTGAAGCCAACGCCTACTGAACAGTATTGAAGCCAACACCTACTGAACAGTATTGACGCCGCCTACTGAACAGTATTGAAGCCAACGCCTGCTGAACAGTATTGAAGCCAACGCCTGCTGAACAGTATTGAAGACAACGCCTACTGAACAGTATTGAACCCAACGCCTACTGAACAGTATTGAAGCCAACGCCTACTGAACAGTATTGAAGACAACGCCTACTGAACAGTATTGAACCCAACGCCTACTGAACAGTATTGAACCCAATGCCTACTGAACAGTATTGAAGTCAATGTCTACTGAACAGTATTGAAGCCAATGTCTACTGAACAGTATTGAAGTCAATGTCTACTGAACAGTATTGAAGCCAACGCCTACTGAACAGTATTGAAGCCAATGTCTACTGAACAGTATTGAAGCCAACGCCTACTGAACAGTATTGAAGCCGTCTACTGAACAGTATTGAAGCCAACGCCTACTGAACAGTATTGAAGCTGCCTACTGAACAGTATTGAAGCCGCCTACTGAACAGTATTAAAACCAACGCCTGCTGAACAGTATTAAAGCCAACACCTGCTGAACAGTCATCAACGTGAGACAAGCCGTTCACAATGTGGTGCCAGGGAGCTTTGATGTAACTGTGCTGTAAATACTGCAAGTTATTCATTTCTGGGAAAGGAAAAAGACTCCAGAATAATAATATTGTATTGTTGTTAACAGAATAATACAAACAGTTTTGTGAAAAATCTAGCCACGAATAGCACTATTATATTACTCCAGTTTGTCCAGTGGTCCTAGAGGATAAATGATCTAGTGGCATACTATTCAAAATGAAAAATATTCCTGTTTTTTTCAAAGAAAGCTATCCAGCATAATAACAGTAGTGTTGGTAGACCGTCCAACTCAAAGCCCAGATAATGAAATGTTTTTTCAGACACCAGGGTGTTTCCTGCTAAAGAAGCCATAACACCATACCTGCCAGAATGAGGAAAAAAGAGACAGTCAGTCAGCCAGTCAACCAGTCAGTCAACCAGCCAGCCAGACAGCCAGTCAACCAGTCAGTCAACCAGCCAGCCAGACAGCCAGTCAACAAGTCAGTCAACCAGCCAGCCAGACAGCCAGTCAACCAGTAACTCAGTCAGACAGCCAGACAGACAGTCAACCAGTAACTCAGACAGACAGACAGACAGACAGCCAGTCAACCAGTAACTCAGTCAGA
>NC_140012.1:45170473-45180473 GCF_964263955.1 Coregonus lavaretus | reverse complement strand
CACTTCCCTGCCTGTCTGTCTGTCTCCCTGCCTCTCTTCCCTGCCTGTCTGTCTCCCTGCCTCTCTTCCCTGCCTGTCTGTCTCCCTGCCTCTCTTGCTTGTCTGTCTCCCTGCCTCTCTTCCCTGCCTGTCTGTCTCCCTACCTCTCTTCCCCTTCCTGTCTGTCTCCCTGCCTCTCTCCCCTGTCTGTCTGTCTCCCTGCCTCTCTTCCCTGTCTGTCTGTCTCCCTGCCTCTCTTCCCCTGCCTGTCTGTCTCCCTGCCTCTCTCCCCTGCCTGTCTGTCTCCCTGCCTCTCTTGCCTGTCTGTCTCCCTGCCTCTCTTCCCTGCCTGTCTGTCTCCCTGCCTCTCTTCCCAGCCTGTCTGTCTCCCTACCTCTCTCCCCTGTCTGTATGCCTCCCTGCCTCACTTCCCTGTATGTCTGTTGCACCTGCTTGTTGTTTTATCTTAAGGATGAATGATGGATTGAGAAGCATTAAGGCCCCCTCTGATGGGCTGCTGAGACATTAAGGTCCCGTCTGATACTAACTACATATCAGTAGACAGACCTTCTACTACACAATAAATAATGAGAACCTGTGAATAATGATAAACCACATGGCTGTATTTAGACAGCCCTACAGCATCAAGACACCAGCATTCAGCCCAGCAACATCAAGACACCAGCATTCAGCTCTACAGCATCAAGACACCAGCATTCAGCCCAGCAACATCAAGACACCAGCATTCAGCCCTACAGCATCAAGACACCAGCATTCAGCCCAGCAACATCAAGACACCAGCATTCAGCCCTACAGCATCAAGACACCAGCATTCAGCCCAGCAACATCAAGACACCAGCATTCAGCCCTACAGCATCAAGACACCAGCATTCAGCCCAGCAACATCAAGACACCAGCATTCAGCCCTACAGCATCAAGACACCAGCATTCAGCCCTACAGCATCAAGACACCAGCATTCAGCCCTACAGCATCAAGACACCAGCATTCATCCCAGCAACATCAAGACACCAGCATTCAGCCCTACAGCATCAAGACACCAGCATTCAGCCCTACAGCATCAAGACACCAGCATTCAGCCCTACAGCATCAAGACACCAGCATTCAGCCCAGCAACATCAAGACACCAGCATTCAGCCCAGCAACATCAAGACACCAGCATTCAGCCCTACAGCATCAAGACACCAGCATTCAGCCCAGCAACATCAAGACACCAGCATTCAGCCCTACAGCATCAAGACACCAGCATTCAGCCCTACAGCATCAAGACACCAGCATTCAGCCCAGCAACATCAAGACACCAGCATTCAGCCCTACAGCATCAAGACACCAGCATTCAGCCCTACAGCATCAAGACACCAGCATTCAGCCCTACAGCATCAAGACACCAGCATTCAGCCCAGCAGTGTCAAGACACCAGCATTAAGCCCAGCAATGTCAAGACACCAGCATTCATCCCAGCAGCATCAAGACACCAGCATTCATCCCAGCAGCATCAAGACACCAGCATTCAGCCCTAGAGTTCAAGACACCAGCATTCACACTACTGCATCAAGACACAAGCATTCACCCTACAGCATCATGACACCAGCATTCAGAACAGTAGCATCAAAACACCAGCATTCAACCCTACAATAACATGCTACCAGCATTCATCCATATAGCATCAAAACACCAGCATTCAGCCCAGCAGCATCAAGATACCAACCTTCAGTCCAGCAGCATCAAGATAACAGAATTCGGCAATACAGCATCAAGACAACATAATTCAGCGCAGCAGCATCAAGACACCAGCATTCAGCCCAGCAGCATCAAGACACCAGCATTCAGCCCTACAGCATCAAGATACCACCATTCAGCAATACAGCATCAAGACACCAGCATTCAGCCCAGCAGCATCAATACACCAGTATTCAGCCCTACAGTATAAACACACCAGCATTCATCACTACAGTATCAAGACACCAGCATTCATCCCTACAGCACCAAGACACCAGAATTCAACCCAGCAGTATCAAAAAACCACCATTCTGTCCAGCAGCATCAAGACTCCAGCATTTTGCCCTACAGCATCAAGACACAATCATTCATCCGTACAGGATCAAGACAGCATCATTCAGCCCAGCACCAACAAGACACAAGCATTCAGGTCTACAGCATCAAGTCACCACATTCAGCCCAGAAGCATGAAGACACCAGCATTCAGCTCTAAATCATCGTGACATCAGCATTCATCCCAACAGCTTCAAGACACCAGCATTTAGCCCTAGAGCAACAACAAACCAGTATTGACCCCTACAGCATCAAGTCACCAGCATTCAGTGCTACAGCATCAAGACAACAGCATTCATCCCAGCAGCATCAAGACATCAGCATTCAGGCCTATAGCATCAAGATAACAGCATTCAGCCCTACAGCATTAAGACACCAGCATTCAGTGCTTCAGCATCAAGACAACAGCATTCATCCCAGCAGCATCAAGACAACAGCATTCATCCCAGCAGCATCAAGATAACAGCATTCAGCCCTACAGCATTAAGACACCAGCATTAAGCCCAGCAGCATCAAGAAACCAGCATTCAGCAATACAGCATCAAGATACCAGCAATCAACTCTAAAACAAAAAGACACCAGCATTCAGCCCTACAGCATCGAGACAACAGCATTCAGCCCTGCAGCATCAAGACAACAGCATTCAGCCCTACAGCATTAAGACACCAGAATTAAGCCCAGCAGCATCGAGACACAAGCATTAAGCCCAGCAGCATCAAGACACCAGCATTCAGCCCAGCAGCATCAAGACAACAGAATTCGGCAATACAGCATCAAGACAACATAATTCAGCGCAGCAGCATCAAGACACCAGCATTCAGCCCAGCAGCATCAAGACACCAGCATTCAGTTCTACAGCATCAAGATACCAGCATTCAGCCCAGCAGCATCAAGACACCAGCATTCAGCCCTAAAGCATCAAGATACCAGCATTCAGCAATACAGCATCAAGACACCAGCATTCAGCCCAGCAGCATCAATACACCCGCATTCAACCCTATGGCATCAAGACACCAGCATTAAGCCCAGCAGCATCAATACACCAGCATTCAACCCTATGGCATCAAGAAACCACCATTATGTCCAGCAGCATCAAGACTCCAGCATTTTGCCCTACAGCATCAAGATACCAGCATTCAGCAATACAGTATAAACACCACCAGCATTCATCACTACAGTATCAAGACACCAGCATTCATCCCTACAGCACCAAGACACCAGAATTCAACCCAGCAGTATCAAGAAACCACCATTCTGTCCAGCAGCATCAAGACTCCAGCATTTTGCCATATAGCATCAAGACACAATCATTCATCCGTACAGGATCAAGACAGCAGCATTCAGCCCAGCAAAATGAAGACACCAGCATCCAGCCCTACACCAACAAGACACAAGCATTCAGGTCTACAGCATCAAGTCACCACATTCAGCCCAGAAGCATGAAGACACCAGCATTCAGCCCTACGGCATCAAGACACCAGCAATCAGCAATACAGCCTCAATAACCAAAATTCAGCCCAGCAGCATCAATACACCAGCATTCATGTCACAACGGCTGATGTAGATGTGGTGAAGGAGTCAAACGCAGACACAGAAGCTCAGTCCAATACTTTACTGAACACGACCAAAATATACAAAACACTGGCCTCAAAACAAACAAGAGGCAGACGATGCGCAACAATGCGCAAAAGGCTAGTATTCCAAGGCGCATGAAAACAGTACAGTGTGACGACAGGGAAAACAACAAACAAACAACGAGCCGACCTGATGACAGGCGAACAATAACACACAACACAAGACTAACCAAACGAGAAACTTATAGGAGACATAATTAACCAAACAGGAAACAGGTGTCCACAATCAGACAAAACCAAACAGACATCGAAAACATCAAACGGTGATAGCTAGTACTCCGGGGACAACGACCGCCGAAACCTGCCCGAACAAGGAGGAGGAGCAGCCTCGGCCGAAACCGTGACAGTACCCCCCCCTTGACGCGCTGCTCCAGCCGTGCGCCGACCCCGGCCTCGGGGACGACCAGGAGGACGCGGAGCAGGACGCGTAGGGTGTCCACGGTGGAACTCCGTCAGGAGAGACGGGTCTAGGATGTCTCTCCTCGGCACCCAGCACCGTTCCTCCGGACCGTACCCCTCCCACTCCACGAGATATTGGAGACCCCCCATCCGACGTCTCGAATCCAAAATGGACTGAACTGTGTACGCCGGAGCCCCCTCGATGTCCAGTGGGGGCGGAGGAGTCTCTCTGATCTCATCGTCCTGGAGTGGACCAGCTACCACCGGCCTGAGAAGAGACACATGGAACGAGGGGTTAATATTCTTATAATCAATAGGCAGTTGTAACCTGTAACACACCTCGTTCAATCTTCTCAGGACTTTAAAAGGCCCCACAAACCGCTGACCCAGTTTCCGGCAGGGCAGGCGGAGGGGTAGGTTTCTGGTAGAGAGCCAGACTCGATCACCAGGTGCGTACACCGGCCCCTCACTGCGGTGGAGATCGGCGCTCGCCTTCTGACGACGGATGGCCCGCTGCAAGTGGACGTGTGCAGCGTTCCACGTCTCCTACGAGCGCCGCACCCACTCATCCACCGCAGGAGCCTCGATCTGGCTCTGCTGCCACGGTGCCAGAACCGGCTGGTAACCGAACACACATTGGAAAGGGGTTAGATTGGTTGAGGAGTGGCGGAGAGAGTTCTGGGCCATCTCTGCCCAGGGGACATACCTCGCCCACTCCTCCGGCCGGCCCTGGCAATACGATCTAAGAAACCTACCCACATCCTGGTTCACACGTTCCACCTGCCCATTACTCTCCGGGTGGTAACCCGAGGTCAGGCTCACCGAGACCCCCAAATGCTCCATAAACGCCCTCCAGACTCTGGAGGTAAACTGGGGACCTCGATCAGACACTATATCCTCGGGTACCCCGTAGTGCTGGAACACTCCTGAACACGTGGGTGAATAGTGCTTCGGCGGTCTGTAGGGCAGTAGGAAGACCCGGCATAGGGAGCAGACGACAGGCCTTAGAGAACCGATCCACAACGACCAGTATAGTAGTATTCCCCTGCGAGGGGGGAAGGTCAGTGACGAAATCCACCGAGAGGTGAGACCATGGTCGTTGTGGAACGGGCAGGGGTTGTAACTTACCCCTGGGCAGGTGTCTAGGCGCCTTACACTGGGTGCACACCGAACAGGAGGAGACATAAACCCTCACATCCCTGGCTAACGTTGGCCACCAGTACTTAGCGCTGAGGCAGTGCACAGTCCGGCCAATACCAGGATGTCCAGAGGAGGGTGAGCCCAATATATCAGTCGATCCCGAACCTCGAGCGGAACGTACGTCCGACCCACCGGGCACTGTGGAGGACTAGGGTCGGTACGCAACGCCCGCTCGATTTCAGCATCGACCTCCCACACTACCGGTGCCACCAGACAAGACTCCGGCAGTATGGGAGTGGGCTCAACGGACCTCTCCTCCATGTCATACCGCCGAGACAGTGCGTCTGCCTTACCGTTCTGGGACCCAGGGATGTACGTGATCTTAAATACGAACCGGGCTAAAAACATGTTCCACCGCGCCTGGCGAGGGTTCAATCTCCTAGCTGCCTGGATGTACTACAGGTTACGGTGGTCAGTCAAAATGAGAAAAGGGTGTTGAGCCCCCTCAAGCCAATGCCTCCACACCTTTAGGGCCTGTACCACGGCTAACAGCTCCCTGTCCCCTACGTCATAATTTCGCTCCGCCGGGCTGAGCTTTTTGGAGTAAAAAGCACAGGGGCGGAGTTTAGGTGGCGTGCCGGACCGTTGCGAAAGTACGGCCCCAATACCGGCCTCTGACGCGTCAACCTCTACCTGAAATGGTAAAGCGGGATCCGGATGCGCCAGCACCGGAGCCGAAGTAAACAGGTCCTTCAGTCTCCCAAAAGCCCTGACCGCCTCGACTGACCACTGCAAACGCACCGGACCCCCCTTCAACAGAGACGTTATGGGAGCTGCCACCTGTCCAAAACCCCGGATAAACCTCCGGTAGTAATTTGCAAACCCCAAAAACCGCTGCACCTCTTTAACGGTGGTTGGAGTTTGCCAATTACGCACGGCTGACACTCGGTCAACCTCCATCTTCACCCCTGACGCAGACAACTGATAACCCAAAAAAGAGATCGACTCCTGGAAAAGCAGACATTTCTCTGCCTTGACATACAGGTCGTGCTCCAACAGCCTCCTCAACACTCGGCGCACCAGGGCTACATGCTCGGCTCGGGTATAAGAGTACACAAGAATGTCATCAATGTACACGACCACACCCTGCCCCTGCATGTCCCTGAAGATCTCATCTACGAAGGATTGGAAGACTGAAGGAGCGTTCATCAACCCGTATGGCATGACGAGATACTCGTAATGACCTGAGGTGGTACTAAATGCTGTCTTCCATTCATCTCCCTCCCTAATGCGCACCAAGTTGTATGCGCTCCTGAGATCTAATTTTGTGAAGAAACGCGCCCCGTGCAATGACTCCGTCATAGTCGCAATCAGCGGGAGTGGATAACTGTATTTCACCGTGATCTGATTGAGACTACGGTAATCAATGCACGGGCGCAAACCTCCATCCTTCTTCTTCACAAAAAATAAGCTTGAGGACGCAGGGGAAGTGGATGGCCGTATGTATCCTTGTCTCAGAGATTCGGCTATGTAAGTCTCCATAGCTCTCTTCTCCTCTTGAGACAGAGGATACACATGGCTCCGTGGGAGCGCTGCTCCTGCCTGGAGGTCTATCGCACAATCCCCCTGTCTATGAGGAGGCAACCGCGTCGCCCTCGATTTACTGAACACGATTGCCAAATCCTCATATTCGGGGGGAATGTGCAGCGCGGGCACCTGGTTTGGACTCTCCACCGAGGTCGCCCCCACGGAAACACCTAGACATCGCCCCACACACTGAGCAGACCACTCCTTAAGAGCCCTCTGTTGCCACGAAATAGAAGGATTATGGGTAATCAACCAGGGAAGCCCCAACACCACCGGATACGCAGGAGAGTCAATCAGATATAGCTGAATAGTCTCCTCATGACCCCCCTGCGTCCTCATCCTAAGTGGCGCTGTGACCTCCCTAATCAACCCCGATCCCAGGGGACGGCTGTCTAACGCATGGACAGGAAATGGGGCGTCGACTGGAAGAAGGGGAATTCCTAGTTTCAAACAAAAATGTTGATCAACAAAATTCCCAGCTGCGCCTGAATCTACTAGCGCCTTATGCTGGGAATGAGGTGCAACCTGTGGAAAATGTACAGGTAAACAGACGTGCACAACAGAGAGCTCTGGGGAAGTGGGACGCCTACTCACCTGGAATGACTCCCCAGTGCGTAACCTGTCATCCTCTCCCCTAGGAGACCCTCCCCAGCACCTGGCCGCAGTGTGCCCTCCACGGCCACAGTTGGTGCAGGGGACAGCCCCCCTCGGGCTCCTCCTCCTCCTCTCTCTAGCGCCAGCACCTCCGAGCTCCATAGGGCTCGGCTCGGAGGTGCTGGAGGGTGGAATGGACGACCTTCACTCGGAACGTCCGCGGGTTGCCAGCAGGGTGTCAAGCCGGATGGACATGTCCACCAGCTGGTCGAAGGTGAGGTGGGCATCCCAGCAGGCCAACTCTCGACGGACGTCCTCCCGTAGACTACAACGGTAGTGGTCGATGAGGGCCCGCTCATTCCACCCTGCATCCGCCGCTAGAGTCCGGAACTCCAGGGCGAACTCCTGTGCACTCCTCCTCTCCTGTCGGAGGTGGAACAGACGCTCCCCCGCGTAGGTGATGGTGGCGGCGTCTATTCCCCTCCATTCGGCGTTGGCCCACTCCAACGCCTTGCCGGTGAGACAGGAGATGAGGGCGGAGACGCTCTCGTATCCCGAGGGCGCCGGGTGTATGGTAGCCAGGTAGAGTTCCACCTGCAGGAGGAACCCCTGACACCCGGCTGCGGTACCATCATATGCCCTCGGGAGCGAGAGCCGAAAACCACTGGGTTCCGGTGCTGGAAGAGAAGGACTGGCCGATGGTGATGGTATGGTGTGCGGAGGTGTGGGCACCTCTCCGGTGACCAAACGGCGCAGAGTGTTAGACACCTCGTTCATGGCGGTCCCAAGTTGCTGGATCATGGTGTCCTGATCGCTGATCCGTTCCTCCAGCGACTTGGGTGCCGCCGCTGCTCCTGCTGACTCCATGGTGGTGTGTTATTCTGTCACAACGGCTGATGTAGATGTGGTGAAGGAGTCAAACGCAGACACAGAAGCTCAGTCCAACACTTTACTGAACACGACCAAAATATACAAAACACTGGCCTCAAAACAAACAAGAGGCGGACGATGCGCAACAATGCGCAAAAGGATGGTATTCCAAGGCGCACGAAAACAGTACAGTGCGACGACAGGGAAAACAACAAACAAACAACGAGCCGACCTGATGACAGGCGAACAATAACACACAACACAAGACTAACCAAACGAGAAACTTATAGAAGACATAATTAACCAAACAGGAAACAGGTGTACACAATCAGACAAAACCAAACAGACATCGAAAACATCAAACGGTGATAGCTAGTACTCCGGGGACGACGACCGCCGAAACCTGCCCGAACAAGGAGGAGGAGCAGCCTCGGCCGAAACCGTGACAATTCAACCCTAAATCATCGTGACATCAGCATTCATCCCAACAGCTTCAAGACACCAGCATTCAGCCCTACTGCAACAAGACACCAGCATTTAGCCCTAGAGCAACAACAAACCAGTATTGACCCCTACAGCATCAAGTCACCAGCATTCAGTGCTAGAGCATCAAGACAACAGCATTCATCCCAGCAGCATCAAGACATCAGCATTCAGGCCTATAGCATCAAGATAACAGCATTCAGCCCTACAGCATTAAGACACCAGCATTAAGCCCAGCAGCATCAAGAAACCAGCATTCAGCAATACAGCATCAAGATACCAGCAATCAACTCTAAAACAAAAAGACACCAGCATTCAGCCCTACAGCATCGAGACAACAGCATTCAGCCCTGCAGCATCAAGACAACAGCATTCAGCCCTTCAGCATCAAGACACCAGCATTCAGCTCAGCAGCATCAAGACACCATCATTCAGACAGCAGCAACAATACACCAGCATTCAGCCCTATAGCATCAAGACACCAGCATTCAGCCCTACAGCATCAAGACACCAGCATTCAGTCCTACAGCATCAAGACACCAGCATTCAGCCCTACATTATCAATACACCAGCATTCAGCCCAGAAGCATCAAGACACCAGCATTCAGCCCTGCATTATCAATACACCAGCATTCAGCTCAGCAGCATCATGACACCAGCATTCAACCCTACAGCATCAAGACACCAGCATTCTGCCCTATAGCATCAAGACACAAGCATTAAGCCCAGCAGCATCAAGAAACCAACATTCAGCCCTAGAGCATCAAGACACCAGCATTCAGCCAAGCAGCATCAAGACACCATCATTCAGCCCTACATGATCAAGACACCAGTATTCAGCCCTACACCATCAAGACACCAGCATTCAACCCAGCAGCCTCAAGACACCAGCATTCATCCCTACAGCATCAACACACCAGCATTCATCCCTATAGCATCAATACACCAGCATTCAGACCTATATCATGAGGACACCATCTTTCAGCCCAGGCGCATCAAGACTCCAACATTTTGCCCTACAGCATCAAGACACCAGCATTCAGCCCAGAAGCATCAAGAAACCAGCATCCAGCCCTACAGCAATAAGACACCAGCATTCAGCCCTATAGCATCAAGACACCAGCATTCATCACAGCAGCATAAAGACACCAGCATTCAGCCCTACAGCATCAAGACACCAGCATTCAGCTCAGCAGCGTCAAGACACCAGCATTAAACCCAGCAGCATCAAGACACTAGCATT
>NC_140012.1:45085473-45167973 GCF_964263955.1 Coregonus lavaretus | reverse complement strand
ATTAGAGATTGCATCATATGTGGATATGTTGGGGCGGTATGCCAATTGGAGTGGGTCTAGGGTTTCTGGGATAATGGTGTTGATGTGAGCCATGACCAGCCTTTCAAAGCACTTCATGGCTACAGACGTCAGTGCTACGGGTCGGTAGTCATTTAGGCAGGTTATCTTAGTGTTCTTGGGCACAGGGACTACGGTGGTCTGCTTGAAACATGTTGGTATTACAGACTCAGTCAGAGACAGGTTGAAAATGTCAGTGAAGACACTTGCCAGTTGGTCAGCACATGCTCAGAGTACACGTCCTGGTAATCCGTCTGGCCCTGCAGCCTTGTGAATGTTGACCTGTTTAAAGGTCTTACTCACATCGGCTACGGAGAGCGTGATCACACAGCCGTCCTGAACAGCTGATGCTCTCATGCACATTTCTGTGTTGCTTGCCTCGAAGCGAGCATAGAAGTGATTTAGCTCGTCTGGTAGGCTTGTGTCACTGGGCAGCTCACGGCTGGGCTTCCCTTTGTAGTCTGTAATAGTTTTCCAACCCTGCCACATCCGACGAGCGTCAGAGCCAGTGTAGTACGATTCAATCTTAGTCCTGTATTGACGCTTTGCCTGTTTGTCGGAGGGCATAGTGGGATTTCTTATAAGCGTCCGGGTTAGAGTCCCGCTCCTTGAAACCGGCAGCTCTACCCTTTAGCTCAGTGAGGATGTTGCCTGTAATCCATGGCTTCTAGTTGGGGTATGTACGTACGGTCACTGTGGGGACGACGTCATCGATGCACTTATTGATGAAGCCAGTGACTGATGTGGTGCTTCCTGCTTTAGTTTTTGCTTGTAAGCAGGGATCAGGAGGATAGAATTATGGTCAGATTTGCCAAATGGAGGGTGAGGGAGAGCTTTGTATGCGTCTCTGTGTGTGGAGTAAAGGTGGTCTAGAGTTTATTTTCCTCTGGTTGCACATTTAACATGCTGGTAGAAATTAGGTAAAACGGATTTAAGTTTCCCTGCATTAAAGTCCCCGGCCACTAGGAGCGCTGCCTCTGTATGAGCGTTTTCCTGTTTTCTTATGGCCTTATACAGTTCATTGAGTGCGGTCTTAGTGCCAGCATCGGTTTGTGGTGGTAAATAGACAGCTATGAAAAATATAGATGAAAACTCTCTTGGTAAATAGTGTGGTCCACTGCTTATCATGAGATACTCTACCTCAGGCGAGCAAAACCTTGAGACTTCCTTAGATATCGTGCACCAGCTGTTGTTTACAAATATACACAGACCGCCACCCCTTGTCTTACCAGAGGCCGCTGTTCTATCCTGCCGATACAGTGTATAACCCGCTAGCTGTATGTTGTCCATGTCGTCGTTCAGCCACGACTCGGTGAAACATAAGATATTACAGTTTTTAATGTTCTGTTGGTAGGATAACCGTTATCGTAGTTTGTCTATTTTGTTATCCAATGATAGAACGTTGGCTAATAGGACTGATGGTAGAGACAGATTACCCACTCGCCGTCGGATCCTTACAAGGCACCCCGACCTACGTCCCCGATATCTCCATCTCTTTCTAATGCGAATGACGGGGATTTGGGCCTTGTAGGGTGTCTGAAGAAAATCCTTTGCGTCCGACTCGTTAAAGAAAAAATCTTTGTCCAGTACGAGGTGAGTAATCGCTGTCCTGATATCCAGAAGCTCTTTTGGTCATAAGAGACGGTGGCAGAAACATTATGTACAAAATAAGTTACAAATAACGCGAAAAAACATACACAAAAGCACAATTGGTTAGGAGCCCGTAAAACGGCAGCCATCTCCTCCGGCACCATTGAACTGCTCGGTATCTTTTAGGGGTACATGGCCGGATAATCTAGTATAATGTTACATTTTTTTACCCAATATTTTAAGTATAAAGGTACAATAATCACAAACTCTCATCATTATCATTTTTCCCATCATGCTCTATTGCAGGTTGATTTTTAGAATTGTTTGCTTCGATATGTGTGTTTTTACATGCACAGACGATCTTATGCTACACAGAGATAGATAACATAACTTTTTCTAAACTAATCCAATTTGTTAGTAGAAGGACTTATTGCTCCCGTTACAGAGATGTTTGTTCTCATTTAGATGGTTTAGGTAGTCTTATTAATAAATGTTCCCTTCCTTGGCAGTCATTCTAAATGCAGGTTGTGGGTTATTGGCTGGATTCCTAGCTCTGGCTGGATTCCTAGCTCTGGCTGGATTCCTAGCTCTGCCTGGATTCCTAGCTCTGGCTGGATTCCTAGCTCTGGCTGGATTCCAAAAGGAATTATATATCACTTTGCAATCCAGGAGTTTCAGACCACTGTGTTGGGTTAAAACTAGACTGTCAAAGTACAGCCTTATGCTATATTAAACACACACAAAAAAACATGCTTTACCAAGGTCTTCCAGCACACAGCTTTTACCTACTTCAGTAGCTATGTTGACAAATATCCCATTATTGTGGAAGCACCTCCTCAAAGAGTATGAATTATTACTGTGGTGTGTGAAGAATCCAATATGTTACATTGTATGCGGTACAAATCACAGTGGGAGCACCTCCTAAGTGTATGAATCAGGCTGTCGGAGAAGGTTTGAATCCTAAGCAACCTGCCTACACATAGTTTGAAGTACAATAGGACCAACATAGCTACTGTAGTAGGTCAAAGCTGTGTGCTGGAAAACCTTGGTAGAGCATGGGTGGAGGAGGCACTGGGGTGCTCATGTGGATGCCAGATTTTTTTGTTTTGTTCCAAAAGTCTGTCGTTGGCAGTGTGCTATTGTAACCTTTAATTCGGCCTCTGCCAAAAGGTCTGGGCCTTAATGGCACAGGTGGTGCGCTTGCATAGCTGCAAGGGTTGCTGGTTCAAACCCTGGTCTACTGGCTGTTTCCCTCTAACAGCTCCAATCAGTTTTGAACTAGCTATTAAAGTATGTGTAGAATATTCCATGGATAGTCAAAAGTAATTATCTGCAGTTTTCAGAAGGTGAATAGCTCAATTGATTGCGACAGAGTCTTACATTGTACAATAGGACTCATAATTCCCATTGAAAGCAAAGTAAAAGAAAACGGTTTTAAGTCAATTACTTTTGAATGTCATATAACTCAACCATAGAGACGAAACAATGAAACCCCCATAGAGACGAAACATTGATATCCTCATGTTTTTTTATCCTTTATTCAACTAGGCAAGTCAGTTAAGAAACATTTCTTATTTACAATGACGGCCTACACCGGCCAAACCCGGACAACACTGTGCTCCGCCCTATGGGACTCCCAATCACGGCCGGTTGTGATACAGCCTGGAATCGAACCAGGGGGTCTGTAGTGACGCCTCAAGCACTGAGATGCAGTGCCTTAGACCACTGTGCTGCATGATAATGGCTGGAGCGCAATAATGAGTGGAATGGTATCAAATACATCAAACACATGAATTCCATGTGTCCATTCTACCCGATCCAGCCATTATTATGAGCTGTCCTCCCCTCAGCAGCCTCCTGTGATCTCCATAGATAATGTACATGATATAAATCCTGGTGCTACGATCCAAATGGTACCCTATGGTGCACTATTTTTGACCAGGGCCCATAGGGTAGAAGTCAGATGTGACCATGTTGTAGTCATTGTGTTCTGGACTGACTAAGAACACGTGTGTAGAGAGGGAGACAGACATACAGAGTCGTCTCCTTGGACAGCATTAACATTAAATGAAGTAGCTGTCTGATTTGGTTCTGGATGAGAGAGAGAGAGGAAGAGTGAGGGAGAGAGTTAATGATTTGGTTCTGGATGAGAGAGAGAGAGGAAGAGTGAGGGAGGGAGAGAGTTAATGATTTGGTTCTGGATGAGAGAGAGAGAGGAAGAGTGAGGGAGGGAGAGAGTTAATGATTTGGTTCTGGATGAGAGAGAGAGAGGAAGAGTGAGGGAGAGAGTTAATGATTTGGTTCTGGATGAGAGAGAGAGAGGAAGAGTGAGGGAGAGAGTTAATGATTTGGTTCTGGATGAGAGAGAGAGAGGAAGAGTGAGGGAGAGAGTTAATGATTTGGTTCTGGATGAGAGAGAGAGAGGAAGAGTGAGGGAGAGAGTTAATGATTTGGTTCTGGATGAGAGAGAGAGAGGAAGAGTGAGGGAGAGAGTTAATGATTTGGTTCTGGATGAGAGAGAGAGAGGAAGAGTGAGGGAGAGAGTTAATGATTTGGTTCTGGATGAGAGAGAGAGGAAGAGTGAGGGAGAGAGTTAATGATTTAGTTCCAATATGTTATGGATTGAAAACACTAGGACAGACAGACAGACGGACGGACGGAACCACTACTGATCCTGAATTCTACTCCACAGGAGTCTGAAGCCTGCAGCATGATGCCACAGCGCCCCCTGGAGGCACACTTAGTGTTTGATGATCATCACCGACAAGATGGACACAAACCAAAACACTGTTATGAATAGACTGTGGAAAGTTCAGACAGGCCTTTGTTTTATGTGAGCCAGACCCATTTGGCCACAGTGGTCACCAGGGGACAGAAGAGGACAGGGAGAGAGAGAGGGAGGGGGAACCAGCGATAGATGGAATGACCCACTGGGCACACATTGGTTGAATCAATGTTGTTTCCACGTCATTTCAGTTAAATATCTTTGAACCAACATGGAATAGATGTTGAATTGACGTCTGTACCCAGTAGGGACTGACTCATTGGCCAGAGCCTTTCCAGCTCTATCTTCGCTGCAGTGGGTAGGCTAAATACCCTGTTAATACCCTGGTACCACTCCACTAGACAGGGGCCAGGTTGGCCTGCAGAGTTAATACCCTGTTACCACTCCACTAGACAGGGGCCAGGTTGGCCTGCAGAGTTAATACCCTGTTACCACTCCACTAGACAGGGGCCAGGTTGGCCTGCAGAGTTAATACCCTGTTACCACTCCACTAGACAGGGGCCAGGTTGGCCTGCAGAGTTAATACCCTGTTACCACTCCACTAGACAGGGGGCCAGGTTGGCCTGCAGAGTTAATACCCTGGTACCACTCCACTAGACAGGGGCCAGGTTGGCCTGCAGAGTTAATACCCTGGTACCACTCCACTAGACAGGGGTCAGGTTGGCCTGCAGAGTTAATACCCTGTTACCACTCCACTAGACAGGGGGCCAGGTTGGCCTGCAGAGTTAATACCCTGGTACCACTCCACTAGACAGGGGCCAGGTTGGCCTGCAGAGTTAATACCCTGTTACCACTCCACTAGACAGGGGCCAGGTTGGCCTGCAGAGTTAATACCCTGTTACCACTCCACTAGACAGGGGCCAGGTTGGCCTGCAGAGTTAATACCCTGTTACCACTCACTCCACTAGACAGGGGGCTGGTTGGCCTGCAGAGTTAATACCCTGTTACCACTCCACTAGACAGGGGCCAGGTTGGTCTGCAGAGTTAATACCCTGGTACCACTCCACTAGACAGCGGCCAGGTTGGTCTGCAGAGTTAATACCCTGGTACCACTCCACTAGACAGGGGCCAGGTTGGCCTGCAGAGTTAATACCCTGTTACCACTCCACTAGACAGCGGCCAGGTTGGTCTGCAGAGTTAATACCCTGGTACCACTCCACTAGACAGGGGCCAGGTTGGCCTGATCCTACCCATGATTGTTCAGGCTGCCGACAGATTGGAGGGAAAGAGGGAGGAAGGTGTTCTGGGTGTTTTATTAGGATCCCCAGTAGCTGTTGAGAAGACAGCAGCTACTCTTATGAGATGTTTTTGAAGCCTTACAATTTGGACATTCGCCAAATTAAGGGCAAAGAAAATGCCTTTGCTGATGCCTTGTCCTGCGCCCGCATGACGTAGTTTTTTGTTATTGTTTTGGATAACTTGCCTGTCCTCTCCTGTCTCCCTCTTGCTTCCCCGGTTCTGTCTCTCTTTCACTCCCTCTTAAAGTGCTCCTCTTAGGATCCCAGGTTGCTGAGGTGGGAGAGGGAGGGGCAGCCTGGAGGGCAGAGGTGGGAGAGGGAGGGGCAGCCTGGAGGGCAGATGAGGGAGAGGGAGGGGCAGCCTGGAGGGCAGAGGTGGGAGAGGGAGGGGCAGCCTGGAGGGCAGAGGTGGGAGAGGGAGGGGCAGCCTGGAGGGCTGAGGTGGAAGAGGGAGGGGCAGCCTGGAGGGCTGAGGTGGAAGAGGGAGGGGCAGCCTGGAGGGCAGAGGTGGGAGAGGGAGGGGCAGCCTGGAGGGCAGAGGTGGGAGAGGGAGGGGCAGCCGAGAGAGAGAGAGAGAGAGAGAGAGAGAGAGAGAGAGAGAGAGAGAGAGAGAGAGAGAGAGAGAGAGAGAGAGAGAGAGAGAGAGAGAGAGAGAAGTAGTACACTAGGGAATAGGGTGTCATTTGGGACACAGCCAATGTTGTGATGCACTAACAGAATGTTGTGATGCACTAACAGAATGTTGTCATCCACTAACAGAATGTTGTCATCCACTAACAGAATGTTGTCATGCACTAACAGAATGTTGTCATGCACTAACAGAATGTTGTCATGCACTAACAGAATGTTGTCATCCACTAACAGAATGTTGTCATGCACTAACAGAATGTTGTCATCCACTAACAGAATGTTGTCATCCACTAACAGAATGTTGTCATGCACTAACAGAATGTTGTCATCCACTAACAGAATGTTGTCATCCACTAACAGAATGTTGTGATGCACTAACAGAATGTTGTGATCCACTAACAGAATGTTGTCATCCACTAACAGAATGTTGTGATCCACTAACAGAATGTTGTCATGCACTAACAGAATGTTGTGATCCACTAACAGAATGTTGTCATGCACTAACAGTATGTTTGTATATATACTTTATACTGCTCTAGGGATATAATTATTGTTTGGATAACCTTATTTACTATTATAAATGTTTTCACACGGCAGAGGACACCGGAAGAAGAATGATCACTGAATTATCCCAGTGAATTATTGTAATGTTTGTTTATGTGTCAGTTAATCCCATAAGGGACGGGTTGCCAACTGGCGATTTTTCACGAAAATAACATGTAATTCATTCATTCATTCATTCAACAGACATTGCACCAATAACAATTCAGAGTCATTGATTTTCTGAGTGTCCAGACATTCTAGTCATTATGTTAATGAGAGAGATCAGTATGGCCACCGTCGGTAGGAAGATGGGATCACGCACACACAGCATGTTGTTAATGTGGTGTGATGTGTTCATCCAATCCTCTCACCCCTTGATTGTTGTTCCTATCCAGTTTGAAGGACTCATTTAGGATGAGTTGATTGATTGTATTGAAGAGGAAGGGTAGACAGTCCTTGGTGACACATTTCAAAAGCACAACATTCCCCTTAGATAGGGATTTTGGAAGGTTGAAGAATACATGGATATTTCTTAGATTTTTTAAAAATGAATTCATGTGTTAATTTTACGGTCTTTAATGGAGCATTTCATTTGGTTTGAGGAATAAAAACCCACAGAGAGAAAGTGTTTTAGCAGCTATCAAACCCAAGACAGGCAGAGAGCAGAGAGCAGAGCAGGCTAGGCCATAACTGCCACCCTGTTGTATTAACATCCTGTCTGGCACTGAGCTGATTGTAAAAAGAAATAAATAATTTTTATATCCCCTTTATTAGGTCAGGACCATACAGCAGGAACATTCAAGTGTCAGAGGTCGTCAGAGGTCATGCGCTGCTCATGTGTACCATCCTGGAAGAAAAAACAGAAACTGATCCAGATATCCCTCATCATCAACAGAGCACAATGTCCCCTGAAGGCCCCGTGTATAGATGAAGAGCCTAAGGTTCCCCACCAATCTGTAGTAGGGTCCTGTGTAGCTCAGTTGGTAGAGCATGGCACTTGCAACGCCAGGGTTGTGTTTTTGATTCCCACATGGGACCAGTATTAAAAAAAAGTGTGAAAATGTATCCCCTCACTACTGTAAGTCTCTCTGGATAAGAGCGTCTGCTAATTAACTCACTACTGGAAGTCTCTCTGGATAAGAGTGTCTGCTAATTAACTCACTACTGTAAGTCTCTCTGGATAAGAGCGTTTGCTAATTAACTCACTACAGTAAGTCTCTCTGGATAAGAACGTCTGCTAATTAACTCACTACTGTAAGTCTCTCTGGATAAGAACGTCTGCTAATTAACTCACTACTGTAAGTCTCTCTGGATAAGAGTGTCTGCTAATTAACTCACTACTGTAAGTCTCTCTGGATAAGAGTGTCTACTAATTAACTCACTACTGTAAGTCTCTCTGGATAAGAGTGTCTGCTAATTAACTCACTACTGTAAGTCTCTCTGGATAAGAACGTCTGCTAATTAACTCACTACTGTAAGTCTCTCTGGATAAGAGTGTCTGCTAATTAACTCACTACTGTAAGTCTCTCTGGATAAGAGCGTTTGCTAATTAACTCACTACTGTAAGTCTCTCTGGATAAGAACGTCTGCTAATTAACTCACTACTGTAAGTCTCTCTGGATAAGAGCGTTTGCTAATTAACTCACTACTGTAAGTCTCTCTGGATAAGAGAGTCTGCTAATTAACTCACTACTGTAAGTCTCTCTGGATAAGAGTGTCTGCTAATTAACTCACTACTGTAAGTCTCTCTGGATAAGAGCGTCTGCTAAGTAACTAATATGTCAATGTAGTACGCTAACTCCACCTTCAGTCTTGCTGCCACAAACCCCTTAAGCATGTCCAGGGTCTTCCAGATGGCTAGCTTGCCTAGTCCTGACAGAAAGTTTAGCCCGACTACCACGCCCCTGGGCCTGAAACTGTACTTTGGCCCTAGAATGAACAGCCTGGAAGAGAAACCTTCCCCAAGGCCGGAAACCAGCTAGTTAGCACAGTAAACATCCCTACCAATCTTGGCAACCTGGAGTCAGGGGTAGACGTACAATATATTACGAATTTGCTATATGTATGATATGTAATGAATTCCAATTTGTTGTGGCTAATGTTAGCTAGGTGGCTAACGCTTATGTTAGCTAGGTGGCTAACGTTAGCTAGGCTAGGGGTTAGGGGTTAGTGTTAAGGTTAGGGTTAGGAGTTAGGTTAAAGGGATAGGGTTAGGATTAGGGGAAGGGTTAACTAACATGCAAAGTAGTTGCGAAGTAGCAGAAAAAATTGTAAAGTTGTCTGTGATGAGATTCGAGCACACAACCTTTGGGTTGCGTTAGTGTTAAATATCTGGGTGTTGGGTGTTGTTTTTGATTAGTGTTTATTAAAAAAGTACGGTTTCAGGTAACAAAGAAACCTAAGTCAACATGACATGACATAACATAACATATTAAGTCAACATGACATGACATGCAATACCGGTCAACAGGTTTTAGAACACCTACTCATTCAAGGGTTTTTCTTTATTTGTACTATTTTCTACATTGTAGAATAATAGTGAAGACATTAAAACTATGAAATAACACATATGGAATCATGTAGTAACCCAAAAAGTGTTAAACAAATCAAAATATATTTTCTATTTGAGATTATTCAAATAGCCACCCTTTGCCTTGATGACAGCTTTGCACATTCTTGGCATTCTCTCAACCAGCTTCACCTGGAATGCTTTTCCAACAGTCTTGAAGGAGTTCCCACATATGCTGAGCACTTGTTGGCTGCTTTTCCTTCACTCTGCGGTCCGACTTATCCCAAACCATCTCAATTGGGTTGAGGTCAGGTGATTGTGGAGGCCAGGTCATCTGATGCAGCCCTCCATCACTCTCCTTCTTGGTAAAATAGCCCTTAGACAGCCTGGAGGTGTGTTGGGTCATTGTCCTGTTGAAAAACAAATGATAGTCCCACTAAGCCCAAACCAGATGGGATGGTGTATCGCTGCAGAATGCTGTGGTAGCCATGCTGATTAAGTCTGCCTTGAATTCTAAATAAATCACAGACAGTGTCACCAGCAAAGCACCCCCACACCATTACACCTCCTCCTCCATGCTTTACAGTGGGAAATACACATGTGGAGACCAAATGACAAAATTCCACCGGTCTAATGTCCATTGCTCGTGTTTCTTGGCCCAAGCAAGTCTCTTCTTCTTATTGGTGTCCTTTCGTAGTCGTTTCTGTGCAGCAATTCGACCATGAAGGCCTGATTCACACAGTCTCCTCTGAACAGTTGATGTTGAGATATGTCTGTTACTTGAACTCTTCTAAGCATTTATTTAGGCCTGGTAACTCTAATGAACTTATCCTCTGCAGCAGAGGTAACTCTGGGTCTTCCATTCCTGTGGCGGTCCTCATGAGAGCCAGTTTCATCATAGTGCTTGATGGTTTTTGCGACTGCACTTGAAGAAACGTTAAAAGTTCTTGAAATGTTCCGTATTGACTGACCTTCATGTCTTAAAGTAATGATGGACTGTCATTTCTCTTTGCTTATTTGAGCTGTTCTTGCCATAATATGGACTTGGTCTTTTACCAAATAGGGCTATCTTCTGTATACCACTCCTACCTTGTCAGAACATAACTGATTGGCTCAAATGCATTAAGAAGGAAATAAATTCCACAAATTAACTTTTAAGAAGGCACACCTGTTAATTGAAATACATTCCAGGTGACTACCTCATGAAGCTGGTTGAGAGAATGGCAAGAGTGTGCAAAGCTGTCATCAAGGCAAAGGGTGGCTATTTGAAAAATCTCAAATCTCAAATATATTATGATTTGTTTAACACTTTTTCTGGTTACTACATGATTCCATATGTGTTATTTTCATAGTTTTGATGTCTTCACTATTATTATACAATGTAAAAAATAGTAAAAATAAAGAAAAACCCTTGAATGAGTAGGTTTGTCCAAACCTTTGACTGGTAGTGTATATTTGGGTTATGTGAGATACCCTGTAAGAGCCTTCGTGCCCAAACCCTTGTGATAGATGTCAACTATTTGGTCATGTGTCAAGTCTATATAGACGGGAGGAGAATCATGAAGTGCCCCCTGGGTAAAGGAGACTGAGGTGAATAAGGAGGCATTGAGAATAAAGAAGAAGGGAGTAAAGTTGTAGTTGGATTAGAGACAACAGGATCCTGACACATTGCATGTTAAAAAGGTGAACACTGTATCGTTTATTTTTATTTTATTTTATTTTTTATTTTATTTTATTTCACCTTTATTTAACCAGGTAAGCCAGTTGAGAACAGGTTCTCATTTACAACTGCGACCTGGCCAAGATAAAGCAAAGCAGTGCAATAAAAACAACACAGAGTTACATATGGGGTAAACAAAACATTAAGTCAAAAAATACAACAGAAAATATATATACAGTGTGTGCAAATGTAGCAAGTTATGGAGGTAAGGCAATAAATAGGCTATAGTGCAAAATAATTACAATAGTATTAACACTGGAATGCTAGATGTGCAAGAGATTATGTGCAAATAGAGATACTGGGGTGCAAAAGAGCAAAATAAATAACAATATAGGGATGAGGTAGTTGGGTGGGCTAATTTCAGATGGGCTGTGTACAGGTGCAGTGATCGGTAAGCTGCTCTGACAACTGATGCTTAAAGTTATTGAGGGAGATAAGAGTCTCCAGCTTCAGAGATTTTTGCAATTCGTTCCAGTCATTGGCAGCAGAGAACTGGAAGGAATGGCGGCCAAAGGAGGTGTTGGCTTTGGGAATGACCAGTGAGATATACCTGCTGGAGCGCAGACTACGGGTGGGTGCTGCTATGGTGACCAATGAGCTAAGATAAGGCGGGGATTTGCCTAGCAGTGATTTATAGATGGCCTGGAGCCAGTGGGTTTGACGACGAACATGTAGTGAGGACCAGCCAACAAGAGCGTACAGGTCACAGTGGTGGGTAGTGTATGGGGCTTTGGAGACAAAACGGATGGCACTGTGATAGACTACATCCAATTTGCTGAGTAGAGTGTTGGAGGCTATTTTGTAAATGACATCGCCGAAGTCAAGGATCGGTAGGATAGTCAGTTTTACGAGGGCATGTTTGGCAGCATGAGTGAAGGAGGCTTTGTTGCGAAATAGGAAGCCGATTCTAGATTTAACTTTGGATTGGAGATTCTTTATGTGAGTCTGGAAGTTGAGTTTACAGTCTAACCAGACACCTAGGTATTTGTAGTTGTCCACATACTCTAGGTCAGACCCGTCGAGAGTGGTGATTCTAGTCGGGTGGGCGGTGCCAGCAGCGTTCGATTGAAAAGCATGCATTTAGTTTTACTAGTGTTTAAGAGCAGTTGGAGGCTACTGAAGGATTGTTGTATGGCATTGAAGCTCGTTTGGAGGTTTGTTAACACAGTGTCCAATGAAGGGCCAGATGTATACAAAATGGTGTCGTCTGCGTAGAGGTGGATCTGAGAGTCACCAGCAGCAAGAGCGACATCATTGATATACACGGAGAAAAGTGTCGGCCCAAGAATTGAACCCTGTGGCACCCCCATAGAGACTGCCATAGGTCCAGACAACAGGCCCTCCGATTTGACACACTGAACTCTATCTGAGAAGTAGTTGGTGAACCAGGCGAGGCAGTCATTTGAGAAACCAAGGCTATTTAGTCTGCCAATAAGAATGCGGTGGTTGACAGAGTCGAAAGCCTTGGCCAGGTCGATGAAGACGGCTGCACAGTACTGTCTATTATCAATCGCGGTTATAATATCGTTTAGGACCTTGAGCGTGGCTGAAGTGCACCCATGACCAGCTCGGAAACCGGATTGCATAGCGGAGAAGGTACGGTGGTATTCGAAATGGTCGGTGATCTGTTTGTTAACTTGGCTTTCAAATACTTTTGAAAGGCAGGGCAGGATGGATATAGGTCTGTAGCAGTTTGGATCTAGAGTGTCACCCCCTTTGAAGAGGGGGATGACCGCGGCAGCTTTCCAATCTCTGGGGATCTCAGACGTTATGAAAGAGAGGTTGAACAGACTAGTAATAGGGGTTGCGACAACTTCGGCGGCTAGTTTTAGAAAGAAAGGGTCCAGATTGTCTAGCCCAGCTGATTTGTAGGGGTCCAGATTTTGCAGCGCTTTCAAAATCTGGTCAATGTGGGTACAGGTTAGTCCAGGTTATAAACTGCACAGCGCGAACAAAGAAGACATCTGAGAAAATAGACATCTTTGTGAGTGCGGCTGAAATGTATTTGAGACTCAGGGATTTTACAGCAGAGGCATTACAAGCAATCCTGTCGATGAATGTTCCATCCACACAGGTACCTGAGATGTGATTTGGATTATCACTGAAGGAGGGGGGTGGGGATTTTGGGGATTTATTTTATTTGGTATTGTATATGATGCTGATATTAACCCCCACCCGTCCCCCCGTCCCCTTTCCCGCAATGGATATTATTATTTTTTGTTCACTACCCGTACAGTAGGTGGCGGCAATACACCAATAGGTGTTGTCTGCCATAAAACCTTAAAGAAGAAGAAGACCTCGAACGTGTCCCCTTGACAGAACAAGGTTGTGAACAAGGTCAGTGTCCCAGACATCAAATCAACAGGTTTAGACCTTACCGTGAAAATCTTACTTATAAGCCCTTAACCAACAATGCAGTTCATGAAATAGAGTTACGAATTATTTACTAAATAACCTAAAGTAAAAAATGTAATTAAAAAGTAACACAATAAAATAACGAGGCTATATACAGGGGGTACCGGTACCGAGAGAGATTGCCATGAAAGAATCAAAGTGTTCGTAAACGAGACAAAAAAATCAAGACAAGCGAGAGAAAGTATATTTTCAATGCAATGTGTTGAGCTTTTTTTTATGCATGAATTCTGCTGGACGATTTAGCATAGGTAGTTAGCTATCTAAATGAAATCAAATGAAATCAAAATGTGTTTGTCACATGTGCCGAACACAACAGGTGTGGACCTTACAGTGAAATGCTTACTGACAAGCCCTTTACAAACAATGCAGTTTTAAGAAAAATAAGTGTAAAAAAAAAATTTGATGAGTAAAAAAAAATTAAAGAGCAGCAGTAAAATAACAGTAGGGAGGCTATATACAGGGGGTACCGGTACAGATTCAATGGGAAATAACAGTAGGGAGGCTATATACAGGGGGTACCGGTACAGATTCAATGGGAAATAACAGTAGGGAGGCTATATACAGGGGGTACCGGTACAGAGTCAATGGGAAATAACAGTAGAGAGGCTATATACAGGGGGTACCGGTATGGAGTCAATGGGAAATAACAGTAGGGAGGCTATATACAGGGGGTACCGGTATGGAGTCAATGGGAAATAACAGTAGAGAGGCTATATACAGGGGGTACCGGTATGGAGTCAATGGGAAATAACAGTAGGGAGGCTATATACAGGGGGTACCGGTATGGAGTCAATGGGAAATAACAGTAAGGAGGCTATATACAGGGGGTACCGGTACAGAGTCAATGGGAAATAACAGTAAGGAGGCTATATACAGGGGGTACCGGTACAGAGTCAATGTACGGGAGTACAGGTTAGTCGAGGTAATTGAGGTAATATGTACATGTAGGTAGAGTTAAAGTTACTATCCATAGATAATAAACAGAGAGTAGCAGCAGCGTAAAAGAGAAGGGGGGGGGGGGGGGGGGGGACAATGCAAACAGTCCGGGTAACTATTAACTGTTCAGGAGTCTTATGGATTGGGGGTAGAAGCTGTTAAGAAGACTTTTGGACCTAAACTTGGCGCTCCGGTACCGCTTGCCGTGCGGTAGAAGAGAGACAGTCTATGACTAGGGTGGCTGGAGTCTTTGACAATTTTTAGGGACTTCCTCTGACACCGCCTGGTATAGAGGATGGAAGGTAGCTTGGCCCAAGTGATGTACTGGGCCGTACGCACTACCCTCTGCAGTGCCTTGCGGTCGGAGGCCGAGCAGTTGCCATACCAGGCAGTGATGCAACCAGTCAGGATGCTCTCGATGGTGCAGCTGTATAACTTTTTGAGGATCTGAGGACCCATGCCAAATCTTTTCAGTCTTTGTCGTGCCCTCTTCACGACTGTCTTGGTGTGTTTGTTGGTGATGTCGACACCAAGGAACTTGAAGCTCTCAACCTGCTCCACTACAGCCCCGTCGATGAGAATGGGGGCGTGCTCAGTCATCTCCTTTGTCTTGCTGACGTTGAGGGAGAGGTTGTTGTCCTGGCACCACACGGCCAGGTCTCTGACCTCCTCCCTATAGGTTGTTTCATCGTTGTCGGTGATCAGGCCTACCACTGTTGTGTCGTCGGCAAACTTAATGATGGTGTTGGAGTCGTGCCTGGCCATGCAGTCATGAGTGAACAGGGAGTACAGGAGGGGACTGAGCACGCACCCCTGAGGGGCCCCCGTGTTGAGGATCAGCGTGGCAGATATGTTGTTACCTACCCTTACCACCTGGGGGCGGCCCGTCAGGAAGTCCAGGATCCAGTTGCAGAGGGAGGTGTTTAGTCCCAGGGTCCTTAGCTTAGTGATTAGCTTTGTGGTCACTATGGTGTTGGACGCTGAGCTTTAGTCAATGAATAGCATTCTCACATAGGTGTTCCTTTTGTCCAGGTGGGAAAGGGCAGTGTGGAGTGCAATAGAGATTGCATCATATGTGGATATGTTGGGGCGGTATGCAAATTGGAGTGGGTCTAGGGTTTATGTGATAATGGTGTTGATGTGAGCCACGCCCTGGCTCTGGGGACTCTTATATGTTGAACCAGGGTGTTAGTTTCTATGTTTAGTGTTCTATGTTCATGTTCTAGTTCATGTGTTTCTATGTTGGCCGGGGTGGTTCCCAATCAGAGGCAGCTGTGGCTTGTTGTCTCTGATTGGGAACCATACTTAGGCAGCCTGTTTTGCACTTGTCATTTGTGGGATCTTGTTCCGGAGAGGTTTGTGTTTTGTTAACCTTAGGACTTCACGTATCGTTTTGTTGTTTTGTTATTGTTAATAAGTACTCATTAAAAGATGTACGCATATCACGCTGCGCCTTGGTCCGTTGCTTATGACGATCGTGACAATGTGTACTCCTCAATGCTATCGGAAGAATCCCGGAACATGTTCCAGTCTGTGCTAACAAAACAGTCCTGTAGCTTAGCATCTGCGTCATCTGACCAATTTTTTATTAACCGAGTCACTGGTGCTTCCTGCTTTAGTTTTTGCTTATAAGCAGGAATCAGGAGGATAGAGTTATGGTCAGATTTGCCAAATGGAGGGCGAGGGAGAGCTTTGTATGCGTCTCTGTGTGTGGAGCAAAGGTGGTCTAGAGGTTTTGGCTATATATACAGGGGGGTACCGGTGCAGAGTCAATGTGCGGGGGCACCGGCTAGTTGAGATAGTTGAAGTGCCCAGATATAGCCCAGATATAGCCCAGATATAGCCCAGATATAGCCCAGATATAGACGCGATATAGCCCAGATATAGCGGAGATATAGCAGCGATATAGCCCAGATATAGCCCAGATATAGACGCGTAAAAGCCCAGATATAGCCCAGATATAGCCCAGATATAGCCCAGATATAGCCCAGATATAGCCCAGATATAGCCGCGATATCTCCACTATATCTCCGCTATATCTCCGCTATATCTCCGCTATATCGCCGCTATATCTGGGCTGTATCTCGGCTATATCTGGGCTATATCGCGTCTGTATCTGGGCTATATCTGGGCTATATCGCTGCTATATCTCCGCTATATCTGGGCTATATCTGGGCTATATCGCGTCTGTATCTGGGCTATATCTGGGCTATATCGCTGCTATATCTCCGCTATATCTCCGCTATATCTCCGCTATATCTCGGCTATATCTCGGCTATATCGCGGCTATATCTCGGCTATATCTCGGCTACTCACCATTTTGTAGGCTACAGATATAATTCACCAATAGAATAGTTATTTTTATGTTATATCTTTGTTTAATCTAATTAATCAAATTATTAATCTAACAATAAAAATCAAAATTATTTTGTATGAAATATAAAGTATTTTTACATGTTGCAATGAAGTTGACTAAATTAGAAGCTCATCTATTGTTTGTAGGTATTTTTCACTTGGTAATGAGTAGTAGGACTAAGTAATTATATATAGAAATTGCTATATCCTGTATAACACCTAGTAATTACATTGTACTTATGCAGAATCCACTCTGTGGATTAGTAGTGTGTTTATTTATCACTTGCATGGCACTTTCAGAAGCTGACGATTAGATTGTCAGGATGGGCAATGTACTTTTTATGTACACTATAATTACAAGTATGTACCCCTCAAGATACACTTCATTTTTACAAACTAAATCCTGTTTAACAACTAGTAATTACATTGTACCTATGCAAATATTACATGTATTCTATAGTGTACTAATATGTTTATTCTCCCACTTGGATGGCCCTTCTAGAAACTTAAAAGAATGAGGATTAAGTTGTCAGAATGGGTAATTTACTGTATACAATAAGTACACATTAGTTACAATAAGTTCCCCTCAAGATACACTTTTTTTGTTTTCTTTTTGTTTTACTCATTTAGCAGACACTCTTATCCAGAGCGACTTACATGCAAACACGAGCCTACCAGATGAGCTAAATTCCTTTAATGCTCGCTTCGAGGCAAGCAACACTGAAGCATACATGACAGCACCAGCTGTTCCGGATGACTGTGTCATCACGCTCTCCGTAGCCAATGTGAGCCAGACCTTTAAACAGGTCAACATTCACAAAGCCGTGAGGCCACACGGATTACCACGACGTGTACTGAAAGCATGCGTGGACCAACTGGCAAGTGTCTTCACTGACATTTTCAACCTCTCCCTGACCGAGTCTGTAATACCTACAGTTGAAGTCGGAAGTTTACATACACTTAGGTTGGAGTCATTAAAACTAGTTTTTCAACCACTCCACACATTTCTTGTTAACAAACTATAGTTTTGGCAAGTCGGTGAGGACATCTACTTTGTGCATGACACAAGTAATTTTTCCAACAACTGTTTACAGACAGATTATTTCACTTATAATTCACTGTATCACAATTCCAGTGGGTCAGAAGTTTACATACACTAAGTTGACTGTGCCTTTAAACAGCTTGGAAAATTCCAGAAAATGATGTCATGGCTTTAGAAGCTTCTGATAGGCTAATTGACATCATTTGAGTCAATTGGAGGTGTACCTGTGGATGTATTTCAAGGCCTACCTTCAAACTCAGTGCCTCTTTGCTTGACATCATAGGAAAATCTAAAGAAATCAGCCAAGACCTCAGAAAATAAATTGTAGACCTCCACAAGTCTGGTTCATCCTTGGGAGCAATTTCCAAACGCCTGAAGGTACCACGTTCATCTGTATAAACAATAGTACGCAAGTATAAACACCATGGGACCACGCAGCCGTCATACCGCTGAGGAAGGAGACGCGTTCTGTCTCCTAGAGATGAACGTACTTTGGTGCGAAAAGTGCAAATCAATCCCAGAACAACAGCAAAGGACCTTGTGAAGATGCTGGAGGAAACAGGTACAAAAGTATCTATATCCACAGTAAAACGAGTCCTATATCGACATAACCTGAAAGGCCGCTCAGCAAGGAAGAAGCCACTGCTCCAAAACCGCCATTAAAAAACAAGACTACGGTTTGCAACTGCACATGGGGACAAAGATCGTACTTTTTGGAGAAATGTCCTCTGGGCTGATGAAACAAAAATATAACTGTTTGGCCATAATGACCATCGTTATGTTTGGAGGAAAAAGGATGTTGCTTGCAAGCCAAAGAACACCATCCCAACATTTACATTTACATTTAAGTCATTTAGCAGACGCTCTTATCCAGAGCGACTTACAAATTGGTGCATTCAACTTAGGATAGCCAGTGGGACAACCACTCCCTTTTTTTTATGGGGGGGTAGAAGGATTACTTTTATACTATTCCAGGTATTCCTTAAAGAGGTAGGGTTTCAAGTGTCTCCGGAAGGTGGTCAGTGACTCTGCTGTCCTGGCGTCGTGGGGGAACTTGTTCCACCATTGGGGTGCCAGAGCAGCGAATAGCTTTGACTGGGCTGAGCGGCAACTGTGCTTCCATAGAGGTAGGGGGGCCAGCAGGCCAGAGGTGTATGAACGTAGTGCCCTTGTTTGGGTGTAGGGACTGATCAGAGCCTGAAGGTAAGGAGGTTATGTTCCCCTCACAGCTCCGTAGGCAAGCACCATGGTTTTGTAGTAGATGCGAGCTTCAACTGGAAGCCAGTGGAGTGTGCGGAGGAGCGAGGTGACATGAGAGAACTTGGGAAGGTTGAACATCAGATGGGCTGCGGCGTTCTGGATGAGTTGTAGGGGTTTAATGGCACAGGCAGGGAGCCCAGCCAACAGCGAGTTGCAGTAATCCAGATGGGAGATGACAAGTGCCTGGATTAGGACCTGTGCCGCTTTCTGTGTGAGGTAGGGTCGTACTCTACAAATGTTATAGAGCATGAACCTGCAGGATCGGGTCACCGCTTTGATGTTAGCAGAGAACGACAGGGTGTTGTCCAGGGTCACGCCAAGGTTCTTTGCACTCTGGGAGGAGGACACAATGGAGTTGTCAACCGTGATGGCGAGATCATGGAGCGGGCAGTCCTTCCCTGGGAGGAAGAGCAGCTCCGTCTTGCCGAGGTTCAGCTTGAGGTGGTGATCCGACATCCACACTGATATGTCTGCCAGACATACAGAGATGCGATTCGCCATCTGGTTATCAGGAGGAAAATTATTGTGTGTCGTCTGCGTAGCAATGATAGGAGAGACCATGTGATATATGACAGAGCCAAGTGACTTGGTGTATAGAGAGAATAGGAGAGGGCCTAGAACTGAGCCCTGGGGGACACCAGTGGTAAGAGCATGTGGTGCGGAGACAGATTCTCACCACGCCACCTGGTAGGAGCGACCTGTCAGGTAGGACGCAATCCAAGAGTGAGCCGCGCCGGAGATGCCCAGCTCGGAGAGGGTGGAGAGGAGGATCTGATGGTTCACAGTATCAAAGGCAGCAGACAGGTCTAGAAGGACAAGAGCAGAGGAGAGAGAGTTAGCTTTAGCAGTGCGGAGAGCCTCCGTGACACAGAGAAGAGCAGTCTCAGTTGAATGACCAGTCTTGAAACCTGACTGGTTTGGATCAAGAAGGTCATTCTGTGAGAGCAGGAGAGTTGGCTGGAGACGGCACGCTCAAGAGTTTTGGAGAGAAAAGAAAGAAGGGATACTGGTCTGTAGTTGTTGACATCGGAGGGATCGAGTGTAGGTTTTTTGTGGAGGGGTGCAACTCTCGCTCTCTTGAAGACGGAAGGGACATAGCCAGCGGTCAAGGATGAGTTGATGAGCGAGGTGAGGTAAGGGAGAAGGTCTCCGGAAATGGTCTGGAGAAGAGAGGAGGGGATAGGGTCAAGCGGGCAGGTTGTTGGTTGGCCGGCCGTCACAAGTCGCAAGATTTCATCTGGAGAGAGAGGGGAGAAAGAAGTCAAAGGGTAGGGCAGTGTGAGCAGGACCAGCGGTGTCATTTGACTTAATAAATGAGGATTGGATGTCGTCAACCTTCTTTTTTAAATGATTGACGAAGTCATCCACAGAGGGGGAGGAGGATTCAGCAGGGAGGAGAAGGTGGCAAAGAGCTTCCTAGGGTTAGAGGCAGAGGCTTGACATTTAGAGTGGTAGAAAGTGGCATCTGAGTAGGGGCAGAGTGAGTAGTGTTGGAGGAGAGCGAGAGAGAAAAGGATACAAAGTAGTGGTCGGAGACATGGAGGGGAGTTGCAGTGAGATTAGTAGAACAACAGCATCTAGTAAAGATGAGGTCAAGCGTATTGCCTGCCTTGTGAGTAGGGGGGGATGGTGAGAGGGTGAGGTCAAAAGAGGAAAGGAGTGGAAAGAAGGAGGCAGAGAGAAATACATTTAAACTCAGTCGATGTGCCCTTAAGCAAGGCACTTAACCCTAATTGCTCATGTAAGTCGCTCTGGATAAGAGCGTCTGCTAAATGACTAAAATGTAAAAAGTGACATCAATAAGGGATCATAGCTTTTACCTGGATTCACCTGGTCAGTCTATGTCATGGAAAGAGAAGGTGTTCCTAATGTTGTGGTCTTGTGTGTTTTCTGACAACATCAACATCCATACATGGTGTGGGCGTGATGAGATGCATAGGCAAAACGGTGAAATAGCCGGGCTACTGATGTCGAAAAAAGAGATGTCCGGAGTATCCGTGGTCCTGTGGAGGAAAAACTATGTCTAACAGACAGCTGTGGGATAAGGAGACGTATACTTGGATGACGGAGGAGGAATGGAAGGAAAAAGAGAGGCCGAGGAGGTCTAAGAGAGGGAGGAAGATTGTGAGCTTGAGTCGGGAGAAAATGGCTGGAAAAAGGGAGGTTTGTTAAAGAAGAGTGGTAGAAAATGTAAGCAAAGTGAGCTGAAGACAGGAGGAGAAATGGAAGTGAATGAGGGTGAAGGATCGGAGGTGGTAGGTGTGGTGAAGTACTCGGAGCCCGAGGCTAGCACCGAGGGTCAGGATAAAGATTAGTCTGTGACAGTAGGAGTGAAGTTTTTGGAAAAAGTGGACCTTTGCCTTTTTGCTGATCGATTTGTGGTTTCAAGATGGGTGAAAAAAAGGGGGGGGTGGGGGGTGAGAGTAGTAGAGATGTACCAGTACAGAGAGATAGGCCAACAAGTGATATATGTTTCAGTAAGATTGGATTTTTAGCGTTTATAGCAATGGTTAATAATTATACTGCAGGGATGGAACGTAAGTTGAAGAAAATTGAGGTTTGGTGGCAGCTGCAGAGAGGTATTTGGGTGGCCGAGACTGGACATCAGAAGAGGTACAGGGAGTGTTAAGAGGTGTCCCATCATCTCAGGTTGAGGGCATGAGGTAGGAGTTAATATATTTAAATAGTGGAGTGGGGTGGGGTTAATTATTAATAATAATTTTGAATTTGTGAGTGTAGTGTTAGATGGTAGGGTATTTCTTAATTTTATTTTATTTTTCAAGAAAAATGTTCCTCTGTAGCTCAATTGGTAGAGCATGGCGCTTGTAACGCCAGGGTAGTGGGTTCGATCCCCAGGGACCACCCATACGTTAAAATGTATGCGCACATGACTGTAAGTCGATTTGGATAAAAGGGTCTGCTAAATGGCATATTATTATTTATATTAAAATATAAGGGGTGTTGTACTCCAGTCTAGTAGGTGGCGGTAATGCAACAAATTGGCAGCCAACCGCGGTTAAACCTCATCGAAGAAGAAGAATGGGGCGTGATGATGTTCTCTGACGTCAGTCAATAACAGCTAGCTGTCAGAAAGCCCAGTCCCCATAGAGAGAGAGAGAGAGAGAGAGAGAGAGAGAGAGAGAGAGAGAGAGACAGAGAGAGAGACAGAGAGAGAGAGAGAGAGAGAGAGAGAGAGAGAGAGAGAGAGAGAGAGAGAGAGAGAGAGAGAGAGAGAGAGAGAGAGAGAGAGAGAGAGAGCGAGAGAGAGAGAGAGCTGTCAATATACGGTAGTAGTTACTACCCTTCCGATTGCGAGAGAGAGAGAGAGAGAGGGGCGAGAGAGAGGGGCGAGAGAGAGAGAGAGAGAGAGAGAGAGAGGGGCGAGAGAGAGGGGCGAGAGAGAGAGAGAGAGAGAGAGAGAGCGAGAGAGAGAGAGAGCTGTCAATATACGGTAGTAGTTACTACCCTTCCGATTGCGAGAGAGAGAGAGAGAGAGAGGGGGCGAGAGAGAGGGGCGAGAGAGAGAGAGAGAGAGAGAGAGAGAGAGAGAGAGAGAGAGGAGCGAGAGAGAGAGAGAGAGAGAGAGAGAGAGAGAGAGAGAGAGAGAGTGAGAGAGAGAGAGAGAGAGAGAGGGGCGAGAGAGAGAGAGAGCTGTCAATATACGGTAGTAGTTACTACCCTTCCGATTGCGAGAGAGAGAGAGAGAGAGTAGAGAGAGAGAGAGAGAGAGAGAGAGCGAGAGAGAGAGAGAGCTGTCAATATACGGTAGTAGTTACTACCCTTCCGATTGCGAGAGAGAGAGAGAGAGAGGGGCGAGAGAGAGGGGCGAGAGAGAGAGAGAGAGAGAGAGAGAGAGAGAGAGAGAGAGAGGGGCGAGAGAGAGAGAGAGAGAGAGAGAGAGAGAGAGAGAGAGAGAGAGAGAGAGAGAGAGACAGAGAGGGGCGAGAGAGAGAGAGAGAGAGAGAGAGAGAGAGAGAGAGAGAGAGAGGGGCGAGAGAGAGAGAGAGAGAGAGAGAGAGAGAGAGAGAGAGAGAGCTGTCAATATACGGTAGTAGTTACTACCCTTCCGATTGCACACCGTACATCTGACTTGGTGAACATCCTCACGAATCAGCGACACAAAAGTGGAGCTATCCCTCTGTCCGTGACCTGAACCGAGCCCAGGCCATGGACGAACAGGCAGGGCCCGGCGTTTTCTTCAACAACAACTCTATCTTAGCGGGCGGTGGGAAGGGACTGCTGCCGGAGGGGGACGCAGGGGAGGCGGCCAGGTCTCCGTACAGTATCCCGGGGATCCTACACTTCCTGCAACACGAATGGGCCCGCTTCGAAGTGGAGAAGGCACAATGGGAGGTGCAACGCGCCGAATTGCAGGTGAATAACTTTGATATTTGTAATCACTTTTGAACGATGTTTTGTGATGATGACGGCAGATTTGTACGATGGTCTTATCAGGCTAGCTACATAGCTATTCTTTGTATAAATGTGATTGTTTTAGTTAGCATTAGCTAGCGCGCATCGTCTCCTGGTTGGTTAGCACATGCTAAGTAGCAACCAGGTTAGCCATTATTTATTGACAAGCTAGTTAGGTAGTTTCGTCGTGAGGATAAGACGCTAGCTAACATAGTTGCATGCAGTTAGTTAACGGTAGTTAGTTCTGGATGAGGTGTAATTTGATTTGATTTTAATGTTTTGTCTCTAGTGCCTAACATTGGACGTTTATTTGTGTAGCAAGCTAACTAGCTAGTTAGCAACTGCCATGGCTAAGCTAGGACGCTTGTGAAATCCCCCAAGAGTGGCTAACCAGGTAGCGAACTAGTTAATGTTATAGGAATAATCTAGCAAACCAACTGGTTGCCTATTAAATCCGCTCCCTCTGCTGTTGTCTTGGAAAATACAGGCGTTGAAGCTGCTGAATCCTGTGATGGTATAACGTTAACGTATAGTTAGTACTACATTACACATTAGTGATGCCACCCCCCAATGAACACACACTCCACACCTTTATACATTGCCCATCTGAAGATGGCGGAACGATAGAACAATGTAGGGGACACAGACGTTTCCTGTGTAATTGATTTTCCTCCTTCCAGCCCTGACATATTTTCCTCCTTCCTACCCTGACATCTTTTACCCCTTCCAGCCCTGACATATTTTCCTCCTTCCTGTCCTGATATATTTTCCTCCTTCCTGTCCTGACATCTTTTCCTCCTTCCTGCCCTGACATCTTGAGTTCAGTTGTCACTGTTATGCTCTGAACAGGGCTCAGCTGGCACTTGGACGCACACACACACTGTTGTTTGCAGCAGGGGCCAGGAATGGCGAGTGGACACAGTTTGTGGGGCTGATGTGGATGTGCTCATCCTGTGAGTGTGAACACAATAGATTGGTTTCTGTCTTTTTACCACACTGATTCAGTCTATTATTTGACCAATTAAATCCCTAGCCACACTCTGCAGTTGCATGACTAGCCTAAGTGTACCTGTTTTGGACAGACTCCATCTTCATTCCACTCCACCACAGTGTCTTCTTCTGTGTAGTTACTATGTAATACATGATGTAGGCCCAGAATGAATAGTGAATGACAACATCTCCCCTGATTCGCTACTAACTGACTGATTTGAATTAAAACTTTCATACATATTTGCCCATGTAGCAAAATTTGAAGTTGTGTTTTTTACAATGGATAAAAGTAGAGACTCAGAGCTAGAAAATGGTATATCACCCACTGCAGTTGAGGAACAATGGGAAAGTAATTCTGCTTTGAAAGTTGATAAACTTGTAAACCCACTTTTGAGAAAATGGCCCCACCCAACCCTTTAAGGATTTACAGTGTAGTAAACAACCAAAGATTTCAAGACTAAATGTGGTGAAAGTAGTAGCAAAAGTAATAAGAAAAAGACACTGTATCTAGTCCTTGGCCTATATCTAATCTGACTTTGGTGCAGGTCAGGTTGTTCTTCACATTACCGTCTCTGGTAAACACACACTATATCAAATAAAAACGTGTATTTGTCACATGCACAGAAGGTGTAAATGGTACAATGAAATGGTTACTTGCATAGTGGAGTCTTTTTTTTGTTTTGTCATATAGCATTTAGCAAACTGGTTGGATGCATTTGCTGTTTGTTTAGGTTGTTTCAGATTATTTTGTGCCCATTAGAAATTAATGGTAAATAATGTATTGTCAATTTGCCATATGTGTCCCACCATCTCATTTCAGTCTTATGTTCCAAAATGTTAAATGGTGTTTTTTACGTTGGATAAAAGTACAGACTCAGAGCTTCTAAATGGCATATCATACACTGTAGTTGGAGGAAACATAGAGAAGTAATACACTGTAGTTGGAGGAAACATGGAGAAGTAATGGCATATCATACACTGTAGTTGGAGGAAACATGGAGAAGTAATGGCATATCATACACTGTAGTTGGAGGAAACATGGAGAAGTAATGGCATATCATACACTGTAGTTGGAGGAAACATGGAGAAGTAATGGCATATCATACACTGTAGTTGGAGGAAACACGGAGAAGTAATGGCATATCATACACTGTAGTTGGAGGAAACATAGAGAAGTAATGGCATATCATACACTGTAGTTGGAGGAAACACGGAGAAGTAATGGCATATCATACACTGTAGTTGGAGGAAACATGGAGAAGTAATGGCATATCATACACTGTAGTTGGAGGAAACATAGAGAAGTAATGGCATATCATACACTGTAGTTGGAGGAAACACGGAGAAGTAATGGCATATCATACACTGTAGTTGGAGGAAACATGGAGAAGTAATGGCATATCATACACTGTAGTTGGAGGAAACACGGAGAAGTAATGGCATATCATACACTGTAGTTGGAGGAAACACGGAGAAGTAATGGCATATCATACACTGTAGTTGGAGGAAACACGGAGAAGTAATGGCATATCATACACTGTAGTTGGAGGAAACATGGAGAAGTAATGGCATATCATACACTGTAGTTGGAGGAAACATGGAGAAGTAATGGCATATCATACACTGTAGTTGGAGGAAACATAGAGAAGTAATACACTGTAGTTGGAGGAAACATGGAGAAGTAATGGCATATCATACACTGTAGTTGGAGGAAACATAGAGACGTAATACACTGTAGTTGGAGGAAACATAGAGAAGTAATGGCATATCATACACTGTAGTTGGAGGAAACATGGAGAAGTAATGGCATATCATACACTGTAGTTGGAGGAAACATAGAGAAGTCATGGCATATCATACACTGTAGTTGGAGGAAACATGGAGAAGTAATGGCATATCATACACTGTAGTTGGAGGAAACATGGAGAAGTAATGGCATATCATACACTGTAGTTGGAGGAAACATAGAGAAGTAATGGCATATCATACACTGTAGTTGGAGGAAACATGGAGAAGTAATGGCATATCATACACTGTAGTTGGAGGAAACATAGAGAAGTAATGGCATATCATACACTGTAGTTGGAGGAAACATGGAGAAGTAATGGCATATCATACACTGTAGTTGGAGGAAACATGGAGAAGTAATAGCATATCATACACTGTAGTTGGAGGAAACATGGAGAAGTAATGGCATATCATACACTGTAGTTGGAGGAAACATGGAGAAGTAATGGCATATCATACACTGTAGTTGGAGGAAACATGGAGAAGTAATACACTGTAGTTGGAGGAAACATAGAGAAGTAATTGCATATCATACACTGTAGTTGGAGGAAACACTGAGAAGTAATGGCATATCATACACTGTAGTTGGAGGAAACATAGAGAAGTAATACACTGTAGTTGGAGGAAACATGGAGAAGTAATGGCATATCATACACTGTAGTTGGAGGAAACATAGAGAAGTAATGGCATATCATACACTGTAGTTGGAGGAAACATAGAGAAGTAATGGCATATCATACACTGTAGTTGGAGGAAACATGGAGAAGTAATGGCATATCATACACTGTAGTTGGAGGAAACATAGAGAAGTAATGGCATATCATACACTGTAGTTGGAGGAAACATGGAGAAGTAATGGCATATCATACACTGTAGTTGGAGGAAACATGGAGAAGTAATGGCATATCATACACTGTAGTTGGAGGAAACATAGAGAAGTAATACACTGTAGTTGGAGGAAACATGGAGAAGTAATGGCATATCATACACTGTAGTTGGAGGAAACATAGAGAAGTCATGGCATATCATACACTGTAGTTGGAGGAAACATGGAGAAGTAATGGCATATCATACACTGTAGTTGGAGGAAACATAGAGAAGTAATGGCATATCATACACTGTAGTTGGAGGAAACATGGAGAAGTAATGGCATATCATACACTGTAGTTGGAGGAAACATGGGGAAGTAATGGCATATCATACACTGTAGTTGGAGGAAACATGGAGAAGTAATGGCATATCATACACTGTAGTTGGAGGAAACACGGAGAAGTAATGGCATATCATACACTGTAGTTGGAGGAAACACGGAGAAGTAATGGCATATCATACACTGTAGTTGGAGGAAACATGGAGAAGTAATGGCTTATCATACACTGTAGTTGGAGGAAACATGGAGAAGTAATGGCATATCATACACTGTAGTTGGAGGAAACACGGAGAAGTAATGGCATATCATACACTGTAGTTGGAGGAAACACGGAGAACATAGAGAAGTAATGGCATATCATACACTGTAGTTGGAGGAAACATGGAGAAGTAATGGCATATCATACACTGTAGTTGGAGGAAACAACATAGAGAAGTAATGGCATATCATACACTGTAGTTGGAGGAAACATAGAGAAGTAATGGCATATCATACACTGTAGTTGGAGGAAACATGGGGAAGTAATGGCATATCATACACTGTAGTTGGAGGAAACATGGAGAAGTAATGGCATATCATACACTGTAGTTGGAGGAAACATAGCGAAGTAATGGCATATCATACACTGTAGTTGGAGGAAACATGGAGATGTAATGGCATATCATACACTGTAGTTGGAGGAAACACGGAGAAGTAATGGCATATCATACACTGTAGTTGGAGGAAACATGGAGAAGTAATGGCATATCATACACTGTAGTTGGAGGAAACATGGAGAAGTAATGGCATATCATACACTGTAGTTGGAGGAAACACGGAGAAGTAATGGCATATCATACACTGTAGTTGGAGGAAACATGGAGATGTAATGGCATATCATACACTGTAGTTGGAGGAAACACGGAGAAGTAATGGCATATCATACACTGTAGTTGGAGGAAACATGGAGAAGTAATGGCATATCATACACTGTAGTTGGAGGAAACATGGAGAAGTAATGGCATATCATACACTGTAGTTGGAGGAAACACGGAGAAGTAATGGCATATCATACACTGTAGTTGGAGGAAACATGGAGAAGTAATGGCATATCATACACTGTAGTTGGAGGAAACATGGAGAAGTAATGGCATATCATACACTAGTTGGAGGAAACATGGAGAAGTAATGGCATATCATACACTGTAGTTGGAGGAAACACGGAGAAGTAATGGCATATCATACACTGTAGTTGGAGGAAACATGGAGAAGTAATGGCATATCATACACTGTAGTTGGAGGAAACATAGAGAAGTAATGGCATATCATACACTGTAGTTGGAGGAAACACGGAGAAGTAATGGCATATCATACACTGTAGTTGGAGGAAACATGGAGAAGTAATGGCATATCATACACTGTAGTTGGAGGAAACACGGAGAAGTAATGGCATATCATACACTGTAGTTGGAGGAAACATGGAGAAGTAATGGCATATCATACACTGTAGTTGGAGGAAACACGGAGAAGTAATGGCATATCATACACTGTAGTTGGAGGAAACATGGAGAAGTAATGGCATATCATACACTGTAGTTGGAGGAAACACGGAGAAGTAATGGCATATCATACACTGTAGTTGGAGGAAACATGGAGAAGTAATGGCATATCATACACTGTAGTTGGAGGAAACATGGAGAAGTAATGGCATATCATACACTGTAGTTGGAGGAAACATAGAGAAGTAATACACTGTAGTTGGAGGAAACATGGAGAAGTAATGGCATATCATACACTGTAGTTGGAGGAAACATAGAGACGTAATACACTGTAGTTGGAGGAAACATAGAGAAGTAATGGCATATCATACACTGTAGTTGGAGGAAACACTGAGAAGTAATGGCATATCATACACTGTAGTTGGAGGAAACATGGAGAAGTAATGGCATATCATACACTGTAGTTGGAGGAAACACAGAGAAGTAATGGCATATCATACACTGTAGTTGGAGGAAACATGGAGAAGTAATGGCATATCATACACTGTAGTTGGAGGAAACATGGAGAAGTAATGGCATATCATACACTGTAGTTGGAGGAAACATGGAGAAGTAATGGCATATCATACACTGTAGTTGGAGGAAACATGGAGAAGTAATGGCATATCATACACTGTAGTTGGAGGAAACATGGAGAAGTAATGGCATATCATACACTGTAGTTGGAGGAAACATGGAGAAGTAATGGCATATCATACACTGTAGTTGGAGGAAACATGGAGAAGTAATGGCATATCATACACTGTAGTTGGAGGAAACATGGAGAAGTAATGGCATATCATACACTGTAGTTGGAGGAAACATGGAGAAGTAATGGCATATCATACACTGTAGTTGGAGGAAACATAGAGAAGTAATACACTGTAGTTGGAGGAAACATGGAGAAGTAATGGCATATCATACACTGTAGTTGGAGGAAACATAGAGAAGTAATGGCATATCATACACTGTAGTTGGAGGAAACATGGAGAAGTAATGGCATATCATACACTGTAGTTGGAGGAAACATGGAGAAGTAATGGCATATCATACACTGTAGTTGGAGGAAACATGGAGAAGTAATGGCATATCATACACTGTAGTTGGAGGAAACATGGAGAAGTAATGGCATATCATACACTGTAGTTGGAGGAAACATAGAGAAGTAATACACTGTAGTTGGAGGAAACATGGAGAAGTAATGGCATATCATACACTGTAGTTGGAGGAAACATGGAGAAGTAATGGCATATCATACACTGTAGTTGGAGGAAACATGGAGAAGTAATGGCATATCATACACTGTAGTTGGAGGAAACATGGAGAAGTAATGGCATATCATACACTGTAGTTGGAGGAAACATAGAGAAGTAATGGCATATCATACACTGTAGTTGGAGGAAACATGGAGAAGTAATGGCATATCATACACTGTAGTTGGAGGAAACATAGAGAAGTAATGGCATATCATACACTGTAGTTGGAGGAAACATGGAGAAGTAATGGCATATCATACACTGTAGTTGGAGGAAACATGGAGAAGTAATAGCATATCATACACTGTAGTTGGAGGAAACATGGAGAAGTAATGGCATATCATACACTGTAGTTGGAGGAAACATGGAGAAGTAATGGCATATCATACACTGTAGTTGGAGGAAACATGGAGAAGTAATGGCATATCATACACTGTAGTTGGAGGAAACACGGAGAAGTAATGGCATATCATAAACTGTAGTTGGAGGAAACATGGAGAAGTAATGGCATATCATACACTGTAGTTGGAGGAAACATAGAGAAGTAATGGCATATCATACACTGTAGTTGGAGGAAACATGGAGAAGTAATGGCATATCATACACTGTAGTTGGAGGAAACATGGAGAAGTAATGGCATATCATACACTGTAGTTGGAGGAAACACGGAGAAGTAATGGCATATCATACACTGTAGTTGGAGGAAACATGGAGAAGTAATGGCATATCATACACTGTAGTTGGAGGAAACATGGAGAAGTAATGGCATATCATACACTGTAGTTGGAGGAAACATGGAGAAGTAATGGCATATCATACACTGTAGTTGGAGGAAACATAGAGAAGTAATGGCATATCATACACTGTAGTTGGAGGAAACATGGAGAAGTAATGGCATATCATACACTGTAGTTGGAGGAAACATGGAGAAGTAATGGCATATCATACACTGTAGTTGGAGGAAACATAGAGAAGTAATACACTGTAGTTGGAGGAAACATGGAGAAGTAATGGCATATCATACACTGTAGTTGGAGGAAACATAGAGACGTAATACACTGTAGTTGGAGGAAACATAGAGAAGTAATTGCATATCATACACTGTAGTTGGAGGAAACACTGAGAAGTAATGGCATATCATACACTGTAGTTGGAGGAAACATAGAGAAGTAATGGCATATCATACACTGTAGTTGGAGGAAACATGGAGAAGTAATGGCATATCATACACTGTAGTTGGAGGAAACATGGAGAAGTAATGGCATATCATACACTGTAGTTGGAGGAAACATAGAGAAGTAATACACTGTAGTTGGAGGAAACATGGAGAAGTAATGGCATATCATACACTGTAGTTGGAGGAAACATAGAGACGTAATACACTGTAGTTGGAGGAAACATAGAGAAGTAATTGCATATCATACACTGTAGTTGGAGGAAACACTGAGAAGTAATGGCATATCATACACTGTAGTTGGAGGAAACATAGAGAAGTAATACACTGTAGTTGGAGGAAACATGGAGAAGTAATGGCATATCATACACTGTAGTTGGAGGAAACATAGAGAAGTAATGGCATATCATACACTGTAGTTGGAGGAAACATAGAGAAGTAATGGCATATCATACACTGTAGTTGGAGGAAACATGGAGAAGTAATGGCATATCATACACTGTAGTTGGAGGAAACATAGAGAAGTAATGGCATATCATACACTGTAGTTGGAGGAAACATGGAGAAGTAATGGCATATCATACACTGTAGTTGGAGGAAACATGGAGAAGTAATGGCATATCATACACTGTAGTTGGAGGAAACATAGAGAAGTAATACACTGTAGTTGGAGGAAACATGGAGAAGTAATGGCATATCATACACTGTAGTTGGAGGAAACATAGAGAAGTCATGGCATATCATACACTGTAGTTGGAGGAAACATGGAGAAGTAATGGCATATCATACACTGTAGTTGGAGGAAACATAGAGAAGTAATGGCATATCATACACTGTAGTTGGAGGAAACATGGAGAAGTAATGGCATATCATACACTGTAGTTGGAGGAAACATGGGGAAGTAATGGCATATCATACACTGTAGTTGGAGGAAACATGGAGAAGTAATGGCATATCATACACTGTAGTTGGAGGAAACACGGAGAAGTAATGGCATATCATACACTGTAGTTGGAGGAAACACGGAGAAGTAATGGCATATCATACACTGTAGTTGGAGGAAACATGGAGAAGTAATGGCTTATCATACACTGTAGTTGGAGGAAACATGGAGAAGTAATGGCATATCATACACTGTAGTTGGAGGAAACACGGAGAAGTAATGGCATATCATACACTGTAGTTGGAGGAAACACGGAGAACATAGAGAAGTAATGGCATATCATACACTGTAGTTGGAGGAAACATGGAGAAGTAATGGCATATCATACACTGTAGTTGGAGGAAACAACATAGAGAAGTAATGGCATATCATACACTGTAGTTGGAGGAAACATAGAGAAGTAATGGCATATCATACACTGTAGTTGGAGGAAACATGGGGAAGTAATGGCATATCATACACTGTAGTTGGAGGAAACATGGAGAAGTAATGGCATATCATACACTGTAGTTGGAGGAAACATAGCGAAGTAATGGCATATCATACACTGTAGTTGGAGGAAACATGGAGATGTAATGGCATATCATACACTGTAGTTGGAGGAAACACGGAGAAGTAATGGCATATCATACACTGTAGTTGGAGGAAACATGGAGAAGTAATGGCATATCATACACTGTAGTTGGAGGAAACACGGAGAAGTAATGGCATATCATACACTGTAGTTGGAGGAAACATGGAGATGTAATGGCATATCATACACTGTAGTTGGAGGAAACACGGAGAAGTAATGGCATATCATACACTGTAGTTGGAGGAAACATGGAGAAGTAATGGCATATCATACACTGTAGTTGGAGGAAACATGGAGAAGTAATGGCATATCATACACTGTAGTTGGAGGAAACACGGAGAAGTAATGGCATATCATACACTGTAGTTGGAGGAAACATGGAGAAGTAATGGCATATCATACACTGTAGTTGGAGGAAACATGGAGAAGTAATGGCATATCATACACTGTAGTTGGAGGAAACATGGAGAAGTAATGGCATATCATACACTGTAGTTGGAGGAAACACGGAGAAGTAATGGCATATCATACACTGTAGTTGGAGGAAACATGGAGAAGTAATGGCATATCATACACTGTAGTTGGAGGAAACATGGAGAAGTAATGGCATATCATACACTGTAGTTGGAGGAAACATAGAGAAGTAATGGCATATCATACACTGTAGTTGGAGGAAACATGGAGAAGTAATGGCATATCATACACTGTAGTTGGAGGAAACATAGAGAAGTAATGGCATATCATACACTGTAGTTGGAGGAAACATGGAGAAGTAATGGCATATCATACACTGTAGTTGGAGGAAACACGGAGAAGTAATGGCATATCATACACTGTAGTTGGAGGAAACATGGAGAAGTAATGGCATATCATACACTGTAGTTGGAGGAAACATGGAGAAGTAATGGCATATCATACACTGTAGTTGGAGGAAACATAGAGAAGTAATGGCATATCATACACTGTAGTTGGAGGAAACATGGAGAAGTAATGGCATATCATACACTGTAGTTGGAGGAAACATGGAGAAGTAATGGCATATCATACACTGTAGTTGGAGGAAACACGGAGAAGTAATGGCATATCATACACTGTAGTTGGAGGAAACATGGAGAAGTAATGGCATATCATACACTGTAGTTGGAGGAAACATGGAGAAGTAATGGCATATCATACACTGTAGTTGGAGGAAACACGGAGAAGTAATGGCATATCATACACTGTAGTTGGAGGAAACATGGAGAAGTAATGGCATATCATACACTGTAGTTGGAGGAAACATGGAGAAGTAATGGCATATCATACACTGTAGTTGGAGGAAACATGGAGAAGTAATGGCATATCATACACTGTAGTTGGAGGAAACATGGAGAAGTAACACTGCTTTAAAAGGTGATAAATGTATAATCCCATTTAGGACAAAAAGACATTCAAACATTTTGCCGTGGTTTTCACACGTGCTCAACATTAACCACTGGGAAACATATATTTAGAAAAGGACTACTTTCACCAAATTACCTAAATGGATTCTCTGAACATCATCTCACCAAGTTCCCCCATTAGGCAAACCATTTACAGTATTAAAGATAAAAGATAACCTTTCACATTGAACAGCTACAGAGCTGCTCTTTGTTTATGCCCATTTAGCATCGTTCACACCCTCTAAAGCCTTAGACCCACCCGGTTCATCAGAGGAAAAATACGAGGTGAAATCATGACGTCAGTGATCTTTAGGTCGGAAAGCCGGAGCTCTAGAAAGAGGCCCACGTTCCAGAGTTGGAATTCCGAGTCGGATGACCGTTCAAAATGATTTTTCCCAGTCGAAGCTAATTTCTTTTCCCGAGTTCCCAGTTGTCTAGAAGGCACTGAAGTGGGAAGTTGGAGATGTCCCAGTTCCGAGTTCCTAGTTATTTTGAACGCGGCATTAATGCTAAGACGGAGACGGCAGGGTATTCCTTTTGACTCAGTAACCAAAACTCCACCGTAGTGACCCGTGAATGCATTCGGTCACATGACCGCTCAATCAGCTGTTCGATTTCACTTACCGGCATGTCAACTGCGCCAGGATCACAGTCAAACGTATTGGGAAGTAGGTCCCAAAGTGCTCTTCCAAGCGTTGGAGGTGAGCAGTCATCACTCATGTGGGACACTTACTGATGCTGATGGAAGGGGGCATGGTTCGCTTTTGAAAGACTCAAATAAGAATGATTCTCTCTGAATCCACTGATTCGGTCACTCATCTGTAAAATGTTTTTGTATTTCCCCTGCATGCTTGCATTCCGTTTGTTCAGTTTCCCAAATATGTCTGTTACATTTTCTCTTCATTACACAGAAGGTCAACCAAGTCTGTTTTTTTACGTCCATTGGGAATGACAACAGTTCCTCTCTCAATGCAATAACAAATCTTTCCAACACTCCCCCTCTAACCACAGTGTTATCTGACAAAGGAATTGATGTGAGATTTTGTCCCTCTGCCTCCCCACACATTGTTTTCATTATATCAATTGCGGCCGGTAATATCAAGGTCTCTGCAATAGTGTTGTTTCATCACGTATCGGACCTAGCCGTTCACCGTGGGAATGATTTAAAGTGCAACGGTCAAGTGCGGCCTTTTCCCATAATCTAAGGGCGCTCTCTGGTTGAATTTTATCTTTTAGATTAAATGTTTTTTAATTTAGATGAAGGTTAACCACATTACAATGATTTTGAGATACAAAGATGAGATAAAATATACATTCGGAAAGTATTCAGACCTCTTGACTTTTTCTGCATTTTTGTTACAATACAGCCTTATTCTAAAATTGATTAAATTAAATTTTCCTCATCAATCTACACAACATACCCCAAAATGACACAGCGAAAGCAGGTTTTTAGAATATTTAGCAAATGTATTAAAATGATAAAACAGAAAGACCTTATTTACATAAGTATTCAGACCCTTTACCCTTTCCAGTCCCAACTCACTCTCAATCCCTCCCCCCTAGCCTTAACCCTCCATTCAGTGCTCATCTGTAACATACTTTTTATTTTGTAAATTTTTTTTTTGTCATTTAGCAGATGCTCTTATCCAGAGCGACTTACAGTTAGTGCATACATTATTTTATCGAACCCACAACCCTGGCGTTGCAAACGCCATGCTCTACCAACTGAGCTACATCCCCTGCCGGCCATTCCCTCCCCTACCCTGGACGACGCTGGGCCAATTGTGCGCCGCCCCATGGGTCTCCCGGTCGCGGCCGGCTACGACAGAGCCTGCATTCGAAACCAGGATCTCTAGTGGCACAGCTAGCGCTGCGATGCAGTGCCTTAGACCACTGCGCCACTCGGGAGTAAGGGGCTAATTTAGTGTAAGCTCCACCACTACTATACTTACCTAGTCAAACTATTTTGATATAAAGATGTACGTTGATAGATTAGGGGGTAGTACCGTTTCCTCTTACTAACACGGAAAGTGGTTGTTAAACATTCTCTCATTGTCAGAACAATAGTAGAGCAAGAATCTAATGATAATCTGGATTGGGTAACATCATTACGGAGTCATCCACACTCTCCACACACTCTATCCGTGACCGCTTAGCTGGTGGAGGTTTTGGATGATCCGTCTTTCAATACAAAGTGATCTACTGGCCAACTGCCACATCTTTGGTGGACTTGGTTGCCTGGGAAGAGCAGATTTTGAAATGACTACAGTCGTGGTCAAAAGTTGTTTGAGAATGACACAAGTATTGGTCTTCACAAAGTTTGCCGCTTCAGTGTTTTTTTTGATATTTTTGTCAGATGTTACTATGGTATACTGAATTATAATTACAAGCATTCCATAAGTGTCAAAGGGTTTTATTGACAATTACATTACGTTTATGCAAAGAGTCAATATTTGCAGTGTTGACCCTTCTTTTTCAAGACCTCTGCAATCCGCCCTGGCATGCTGTCAATAGGCTCTATGCACGCATCACTTCCGCATTGGCGTAAGGATGCTTGGGCGTTTCCGGTTACCGGGAAAAAACATTAAGACAGCGACAGTAGACCGTTATGATGGCAGAGATGAAGTTTACAAGGTGTTTGCTGGAGTTGCCTAAAGTATCTGTTAATGATATACGGAGGAGGGTCGTCCGGACATCCAGTACGACGCCACGTAGCAAACTGGATAAAGGCTTCACATTTTACGTTTCTTCTTTTCTTTGCAACTTTGAAGGTAATATGCTAATGCTAGCTAGCCTGGGCTAGAAGCCTTGCTTTGGTGTTTTAAGTCATGACTCCGTCCTGCTTCAGGTTAATCATGCTTTAAATAAAGTTTAATAATGTGTATGTACCTCTCACTTCATGTGTTTGTACTTTTATGAAAGGATCAGGTAAAAACATGGCTCCAAATGAGATCTCTGTGAGAGCCCACTGCTACCGCTCAATGAAGAACCTAAAGCCACCACACCAGCTGAGAGCAGGACTGGATTAAGGGACACGTTCAAAGTTCTGTTGAACTTGTTCAAGGTTCCGTTCAACACGTTTTTACTCGTTTAATGTTACCACAGCTTTGATTGCCGTCGCTAAGAGAACACTTTAGTGGTGGGGAGACAGTATAGCCAAGTGGTGGGGAGACAGTATAGCCAAGTGGTGGGAGACAGTATAGCCAAGTGGTGGGAGACAGTATAGCCAAGTGGTGGGAGACAGTATAGCCAAGTGGTGGGAGACAGTATAGCCAAGTGGTGGGAGACAGTATAGCCAAGTGGTGGGAGACAGTATAGCCAAGTGGTGGGAGACAGTATAGCCAAGTGGTGGGAGACAGTATAGCCAAGTGGTGGGGAGACAGTATAGCCAAGTGGTGGGAGACAGTATAGCCAAGTGGTGGGAGACAGTATAGCCAAGTGGTGGGGAGACAGTATAGCCAAGTGGTGGGGAGACAGTATAGCCAAGTGGTGGGAGACAGTATAGCCAAGTGGTGGGAGACAGTATAGCCAAGTGGTGGGGAGACAGTATAGCCAAGTGGTGGGGAGACAGTATAGCCAAGTGGTGGGAGACAGTATAGCCAAGTGGTGGGAGACAGTATAGCCAAGTGGTGGGAGACAGTATAGCCAAGTGGTGGGAGACAGTATAGCCAAGTGGTGGGAGACAGTATAGCCAAGTGGTGGGGAGACAGTATAGCCAAGTGGTGGGGAGACAGTATAGCCAAGTGGTGGGGAGACAGTATAGCCAAGTGGTGGGGAGACAGTATAGCCAAGTGGTGGGGAGACAGTATAGCCAAGTGGTGGGGAGACAGTATAGCCAAGTGGTGGGAGACAGTATAGCCAAGTGGTGGGAGACAGTATAGCCAAGTGGTGGGAGACAGTATAGCCAAGTGGTGGGAGACAGTATAGCCAAGTGGTGGGGAGACAGTATAGCCAAGTGGTGGGAGACAGTATAGCCAAGTGGTGGGGAGACAGTATAGCCAAGTGGTGGGGAGACAGTATAGCCAAGTGGTGGGAGACAGTATAGCCAAGTGGTGGGAGACAGTATAGCCAAGTGGTGGGAGACAGTATAGCCAAGTGGTGGGAGACAGTATAGCCAAGTGGTGGGAGACAGTATAGCCAAGTGGTGGGAGACAGTATAGCCAAGTGGTGGGAGACAGTATAGCCAAGTGGTGGGAGACAGTATAGCCAAGTGGTGGGGAGACAGTATAGCCAAGTGGTGGGGAGACAGTATAGCCAAGTGGTGGGAGACAGTATAGCCAAGTGGTGGGAGACAGTATAGCCAAGTGGTGGGGAGACAGTATAGCCAAGTGGTGGGGAGACAGTATAGCCAAGTGGTGGGAGACAGTATAGCCAAGTGGTGGGGAGACAGTATAGCCAAGTGGTGGGAGACAGTATAGCCAAGTGGTGGGGAGACAGTATAGCCAAGTGGTGGGGAGACAGTATAGCCAAGTGGTGGGAGACAGTATAGCCAAGTGGTGGGGAGACAGTATAGCCAAGTGGTGGGGAGACAGTATAGCCAAGTGGTGGGGAGACAGTATAGCCAAGTGGTGGGGAGACAGTATAGCCAAGTGGTGGGAGACAGTATAGCCAAGTGGTGGGAGACAGTATAGCCAAGTGGTGGGGAGACAGTATAGCCAAGTGGTGGGGAGACAGTATAGCCAAGTGGTGGGAGACAGTATAGCCAAGTGGTGGGAGACAGTATAGCCAAGTGGTGGGGAGACAGTATAGCCAAGTGGTGGGGAGACAGTATAGCCAAGTGGTGGGGAGACAGTATAGCCAAGTGGTGGGGAGACAGTATAGCCAAGTGGTGGGGAGACAGTATAGCCAAGTGGTGGGAGACAGTATAGCCAAGTGGTGGGAGACAGTATAGCCAAGTGGTGGGAGACAGTATAGCCAAGTGGTGGGAGACAGTATAGCCAAGTGGTGGGAGACAGTATAGCCAAGTGGTGGGAGACAGTATAGCCAAGTGGTGGGAGACAGTATAGCCAAGTGGTGGGAGACAGTATAGCCAAGTGGTGGGAGACAGTATAGCCAAGTGGTGGGAGACAGTATAGCCAAGTAGTGGGGAGACAGTATAGCCAAGTGGTGGGAGACAGTATAGCCAAGTGGTGGGAGACAGTATAGCCAAGTGGTGGGAGACAGTATAGCCAAGTGGTGCAAGACAGTAGGAAAGTGATGCACAAAGCACAAAAGTGTATATATATATATATATATATATATATATATATATATATATATATATATATATATATATATATATATATATATATATATATATATATATATATATATATATATATATATATTAAACACATTGGACATTTTAATTTACCTTGTGAAAAACCTTGTGTCATCATCAGATCCAGCAAACCACTCCAAGCAGAACTTGCTGCTGATAGTTATCTCCTCAATTTGATTTCGGAGCCTTGCTATCTCTACACTAAGTTCTTCATCGTGGTCAAGGGACATATCCAGCGCAGCAGGTTCAGTACTGTTGCAGTAGTCATGGTCAGGAGGACAGTCCAATTCCACAGACGGATCATTCATGGTTTCTGTGTTGGGACGCTCGGTCCTTTCCCAAACTCCGGGCCGCGGGGCTGGAAGACTGAAATTGTTCCATTGAAACAGCTCCCTTCTTCAGAAGTCTGCGCCCAGCTGGAGTCGGAGGCTCTATCACATCTTCACTTAGAAAGTGTCGGCTGCAGACTCGTGTGTTTGTTGTAAGAAAGTTGACTCGTCGAATGTTAATCACCCGCCGTTTATGTAATTCACTGTCTTTGGGAAAAGTAAAAGAAGAATTGCATCTGACAGACACTGGACATTGCGGCACACAGCAGTGACGGCTGGAAGAGCTGTCATCCCGTTTCTGAAAGGACCCTTTCGTACGTTTACACGTCATCGTGTTATAAGTCAAGACGAAGTATTACAAGTAAAAACATTAACATAAACATTTAAGATCAACAACAACAACGAAAATTAACCGTTTCGGATGTTTTTGACGAAAAGCATTCAATGCTAGCATACGGTAGCACAGCATTCTACGATAACCGGGTGGTTTACATCCATCCTGAGATTTAACCGGAAATACGTCATGCTCGCCTGTGCATATCGCCTATTAACTTCTGGGCCACATCCTGACTGATGGCAGCCCATTCTTGCATAATCAATGCTTGGAGTTTGTCAGACTTTGTGGGTTTTTGTTTGTCCACCCGCCTCTTGAGGATCGACCACAAGTTCTCAATGGGATTAAGGTCTGGGGAGTTTCCTGGCCATGGAACCAACATTTCGATGTTTTGTTCCCCGAGCCACTTAGTTATCACTTTTGCCTTATGGCAAGGTGCTCCATCATGCTGGAAAAGGCATTGTTTGTCACCAAACTGTTCTTGGATGGTTGGGAGAAGTTGCTCTCGGAGGATGTGTTGGTACCATTCTTTATTCATGGATGTGTTCTTAGGCAAAATTGTGAGTGAGCCCACTCCCTTGGCTGAGAAGCAACCCCACACATGAACGGTCTCAGGATGCTTTACTGTTGGCATGACACAGGACTGATGGTAGCTCTCACCTGGTCTTCTCCGGACAATCTTTTTACCGGATGCCCCAAACAATCGGAAAGGGGATTCATCAGAGAAAATGACTTTACCCCAGTACTTAGCAGTCCAATCCCAGTACCTTATGCAGAATATCAGTCTGTCCCTGATGTTTTTCCTGGAGAGAAGTGGCTTCCTCGCTGCCATTCTTGACACCAAGCCATCCTCTAAACGTCTTCGCCTCACTGTGCGTGCAGATGCACTCACACCTGCCTGCTGCCATTCCTGAGCAAGCTCTGCACTGGTGGTGCCCTGATCCCGTGCCTGAATCAATCTTAGGAGACGGTCCTGGCGCTTGCTGGACTTTCTTGTGCGCCCTGACGCCTTCTTCACAATAATTGAACCTCTCTCCCTGAAGTTCTTGATGATCTGAAAAATTGTTGATTTAGGTGCAATCTTACTAGCAGCAATATCCTTGCCTGTGAAGCCCTTTTTGTGCAAAGCAATGATGACGGCACGTGTTTCCTTGCAGGTAACCATGGTTAACAGAGGAAGAACAATGATTTCAAGCACCACCCTCCTTTTAAAGCTTCCAGTCTGTTATTCTAACTCAATCAGCATGACAGAGTGATCTCCAGCCTTGTCAACACTCTCACCTGTGTTAATGAGAAAATCACTGAGATGATGTCAGCTGGTCCTTTTGTGGCAGGGCTGAAATGCAGTGGAAATGTTTTTTGGGGGATTAAGTTCATTTTCATGGCAAAGAGGGACTTTGCAATTAATTACAATTCATCTGATCACGCTTCATAACATTCTGGAGTATATGCAAATTGCCATCATAAAAACTGAGGCAGCAGACTTTGTGAAAATTAATATTTGTGTCTCAAAACTTTTGACCACGACTGTATGTCCATTAAATGAAATCCAAATAAAAAACTAATTTAAATGGCAACAAAATAGGAAAAACGCAAAGGGGGATAAATACTTTTGCAAGGCACTGTGTATATATATGGGGGATTGGAAATGATGCAGACAATTACATTTATAGAAGCCACAATCTATTTGCTATATTAAAGCTGATCCACCCCCTAAAAAATAAAAAGTCACCCCCGTCTGTTTTGCCCCATAGTTGCACACCGGCCGGTTTTGTTGCTAAACAACCAACCTGTCTATAATCTTACTCATGACTCGGACCAACCACTATAAAATAGAACGTTAACATCATCATAGCATCGTAGCTACATCATGCAGCATCCACCGTACATCTAGCCTAACATTTACACACCATTTCCCTTCCAAATCATAAAAATACCACATGTATCTATCATCATACAGCTAATGGCATTTGCTAGCCCTCTGATTTCAAAAGAGAAGGTGCTTTACAATCGGATTTGGATCTGTTATGCACCAAAATGAATGCATAAAAATCTGATCGTAAAAGTCTTCTCTTTAGTCAGATATTTGGCTAGCTAATTTAGCCAGCTAATGTTAGATCAGTGAAAGCAAGGATATGGATGTTCATGTCGGAACTAACGTTAGCACAACATTGACAAATTAATTAACGTTGGTTAGCTAAATAATCTCTGCTATTCTATGTTAGCTAGTTACTTACCGGTACATGGTGCTTGCTGCTGGGACTGTCAGTGGCAACTCAAGTGTTGGAACTGCAGTGCAAGAAACTTGGCACACCCCATTTTCTTTTTGCAGCAGGTTCTCGAAGCACTCATCTGCAAAATCTTCTCTGCAAATGGCACTCTTTGTGGTCAACTTGGGTGCATCCTGAGCTTGGGAAACAAATGTAACCCACTTCTCCCTTAAATCTTCCTTCATGGGGAAGTTAAACAACTGCTGTAAATTGCTTTTACACACTGTAATGAGACATTTTTGCTTACTGGTAACTAGTTAGCTATCTGCCCTGTTGCTTGCTGAATCCAAAGATAATACTGCAGGGCCTGACAGGTTATGCAAATTAGAACGGGGAGTGAAGTATATACAAAGCATATCATTGGACGTATTAAAATGAGTCGCTGACGTCACCTCACCTGAGGCAAAGCAAAACCGAGTGATTCAGATCAATTTATATGATTGGATTTATACAGCTCAACAGACATGGCAATAATATTGATTTTTCAGACTTTGATGATAGTAATTACATCTGCCTTAGTTCAAATGTTAATTAAATTCAATATAAATGCAGTTTTCACTGCGCATTCCTTTAAAGGGGCAGCATCCTACTTGTTTTTAAATCTCAAAATGACAGATTTTAAAAACAAAAATGAATGCAATTAATACAATGCAATTCTAAATAATAGGATAATGATTTGCATTGGTAAATTACACAGCTTTTCAATACATAATAACCAAATGTAGCCTATTAATAGCTGAATGTAAGTAAGCATTTCACTGTTAGTCATTTCACCTGTTGTTTACGAAGAATTTGACAAATACATTTGAATTGATATAGAGAGAAAGCATGCCAACCTATAGACCCTGCATGATCCCAATGCATTTAAGAATTACACCATGTCCGGGCCAGTAGAAATTATTTTCTGGCCAATAGATTTTTGTCTCAATAAGAAAAAAAGTGAACGCTGAACCGTGTTTCATATGCAGCCACAGAGTGGTGGCGCACAGGCTGTTTACTGTGCTTTGATTGACGAACAGCAAGCTTGACAAATGTATAAAAGGTGTTGAATTGACTAAAGTCTATCATATATCCTTATCCATTCATAAATCATACAACGTAGTTATCTGTCCATGGTATCGCATCCGGACACGTAAACTAAAGATGTTGTTTGTATTTTCGATATGAAGTCCACCAGGACTTGCCAGACGTTAATGTGAGTGACTTGTCAGTAGCCTACCGCATTGCTTTCTGTGTAGCAAAGCCCATGTTTAACACCTGCTTCATTTTACATTTTAGTCATTTAGCAGATGCTCTTATCCAGAGCAACTTACAGGAGCAATTAGGGTTAAGTGCCTTGCTCAAGGGCACATCGACAGATTTTTCACCTCTTAACCACTAAGCTACCTGCTTCATTCTTCGAACATACAGTGGGGAAAAAAAGTATTTAGTCAGCCACCAATTGTGCAAGTTCTCCCACTTAAAAAGATGAGAGAGGCCTGTAATTTTCAACATAGGTACACGTCAACTATGACAGACAAATTGAGAAAAGGCAACAAAGGAGTGGCTCAAGAAGAAGCACATTAAGGTCCTGGAGTGGCCTAGCCAGTCTCCAGACCTTAATCCCATAGAAAATCTGTGGAGGGAGCTGACGGTTCGAGTTGCCAAACGTCAGCCTCGAAACCTTAATGACTTGGAGAAGATCTGCAAAGAGGAGTGGGACAAAATCCCTCCTGAGATGTGTGCAAACCTTTTGGCCAACTACAAGAAGCGTCTGACCTCTGTGATTGCTAACAAGGGTTTTACCACCAAGTACTAAGTCATGTTTTGCAAAGGGGTCAAATACTTATTTCCCTCATTAAAATGCTAATCAATTTATAACATTTTTGACATGCGTTTTTCTGGATTTTTTTGTTGTTATTCTGTCTCTCACTGTTCAAATAAACAAACTATTAGAATTATAGACTGATCATGTCTTTGTCAGTGGGCAAACGTACAAAATCAGCAAGGGATCAAATACGTTTTTTCCCTCACTGTATGTGTTATTTCATAGTTTTGATGTCTTCACTATTAATCTACAATGTAGAAAATAGTAAAAATAAAGAAAAACCCTGGAATGAGTAGGTTTGTCCAAATATTTGACTGGTACTGTATCACAAGACATTTAGAAATGCCAGACGGGCTAATTTTTCTAACTTCATCACTATTAAATCAGAATAATTTGAGAGTGCTCTTCTCGACTATTGGATGGCCTGATAAATCCTACCCCCGCAAACATATGTGAACTTTCCTCGACATCTACAGTGGGGAAAAAAAGTATTTAGTCAGCCACCAATTGTGCAAGTTCTCCCACTTAAAAAGATGAGAGAGGCCTGTAATTTTCATCATAGGTACACGTCAACTATGACAGACAAATTCCAGAAAATCACATTGTAGGATTTTTAATGAATTTATTTGCAAATTATGGTGGAAAATAAGTATTTGGTCACCTACAAACAAGCAAGATTTCTGGCTCTCACAGACCTGTAACTTCTTCTTTAAGAGGCTCCTCTGTCCTCCACTCGTTACCTGTATTAATGGCACCTGTTTGAACTTGTTATCAGTATAAAAGACACCTGTCCACAACCTCAAACAGTCACACTCCAAACTCCACAATGGCCAAGACCAAAGAGCTGTCAAAGGACACCAAAAACAAAATTGTAGACCTGCACCAGGCTGGGAAGACTGAATCTGCAATAGGTAAGCAGCTTGGTTTGAAGAAATCAACTGTGGGAGCAATTATTAGGAAATGGAAGACATACAAGACCACTGATAATCTCCCTCGATCTGGGGCTCCACGCAAGATCTCACCCCGTGGGGTCAAAATGATCACAAGAACGGTGAGCAAAAATCCCAGAACCACACGGGGGGACCTAGTGAATGACCTGCAGAGAGCTGGGACCAAAGTAACAAAGCCTACCATCAGTAACACACTACGCCGCCAGGGACTCAAATCCTGCAGTGCGAGACGTGTCCCCCTGCTTAAGCCAGTACATGTCCAGGCCCGTCTGAAGTGCATTTGGATGATCCAGAAGAGGATTGGGAGAATGTCATATGGTCAGATGAAACCAAAATATAACTTTTTGGTAAAAACTCAACTCGTCGTGTTTGGAGGACAAAGAATGCTGAGTTGCATCCAAAGAACACCATACCTACTGTGAAGTATGGGGGTGGAAACATCATGCTTTGGGGCTGTTTTTCTGCAAAGGGACCAGGACGACTGATCCGTGTAAAGGAACGAATGAATGGGGCCATGTATCGTGAGATTTTGAGTGAAAACCTCCTTCCATCAGCAAGGGCATTGAAGATGAAACGTGGCTGGGTCTTTCAGCATGACAATGATCCCAAACACACCGCCCGGGCAACGAAGGAGTGGCTTCGTAAGAAGCATTTCAAGGTCCTGGAGTGGCCTAGCCAGTCTCCAGATCTCAACCCCATAGAAAATCTTTGGAGGGAGTTGAAAGTCTGTGTTGCCCAGCGACAGCCCCAAAACATCACTGCTCTAGAGGAGATCTGCATGGAGGAATGGGCCAAAATACCAGCAACAGTGTGTGAAAACCTTGTGAAGACTTACAGAAAACGTTTGACCTGTGTCATTGCCAACAAAGGGTATATAACAAAGTATTGAGAAACTTTTGTTATTGACCAAATACTTATTTTCCACCATAATTTGCAAATAAATTCATAAAAAATCCTACAATGTGATTTTCTGGATTTTTTTTTCTCATTTTGTCTGTCGTAGTTGACGTGTACCTATGATGAAAATTACAGGCCTCTCTCATCTTTTTAAGTGGGAGAACTTGCACAATTGGTGGCTGACTAAATACTTTTTTTCCCCACTGTACCTGTATTGCAGATAGCTGAAAAATACCTCTTAAAAGGAAACTTGATGCCTGTGGAAGTCTGCGGACTCCTACAGGATTCTTTGAAGGCCCAGTACATTCAAAATAAAAATGTTTCTTTGTTTTATATCCTAAAATGAACACCCTCCAAATGCGGGTAGATTTTGTAATTGGCTGGTAAGAATTCATCAGCCACGTTGGTGGGGGGTCACATTCGGGGCTCTACAGTTCGAGCATTCCATAAACATAGTCAAAAGTCAAGTATGGGCACATCTGCGAGTTGTGATTTATAGCAAAAATAAATGCTGCAGTAGCTGTTTTCAAAGTATTTCTGCTGTTTTGTTTCAGTTCTGGTAATTAGGGCTAAATCTGTTCTTTCGACCAATTGGTCAAAATTTTAGACGTTTATTTTTCCCTATATAGACACCCTATGTGTTTTTTGTTATAAAATCAACTATATGTGGGCTACTGAGCTTGTCTGATGTTTTAAGCACACTGTTATTAAATGATTTAAGGCACACAAATAAATAATAATAATAATAATATGCCATTTAGCAGACGCTTTTATCCAAAGCGACTTACAGTCATGCGTGCATACATTTTTACATATGGGTGGTCCCGGGGATCGAACCCACTACCTTGGCGTTACAAGCGGAGGACCACTCAAATGACTCAAGGGGGAGCCAGAGATCTAGATAGCCTAAATAGAAGAAGAGCTGTTCCCTTCCCCTCCTCTCCCCTCCTCCCGCTGTTCCCTTCCCCTCCTCTCCCCCCCTCCCGCTGGCATATGCAGATTCTACCGTTAAGCTCCTGACGTTGCCGGTAATAGGCTACACCAGGGGTCGGAAACCTTTTTCCATTTGGAGTGCCAATTTATCGTACCATTTCTACCGATCTGCGTGCCAGTTATGATTTTCATATGCACATTTTCATTTAATTTGTCTTCGTATCTCAAAATCATTAAATGTGGTAAATCAAAAATTTACTTCTATTGCCATTGCCAACTATCTAAAAATAGCCTACATAAAGCCAACAAATGAAAACATTGCAGCCTGTAGGTAGAAAATATCCTGATTTAAAAATAAATATCCTATAAATCACATTGGCTATGCATGGCCTGTCTGCAAGGAACTTGAAACATTGTATCAACTATTAACTTGGTCCAGCCTGAAGCTCCTGCTAGCAAACTTGCAACATTGTTTAAAATATTCAGGGCCCTCCGAGTTTCCCAGCCAGTGAGCTCCGGACAGACACAGCTGTAGACTATTAGTCCACTCAGACTGTGAGTTAGACAGGTGTCTCGTGTGCTATAAAAAAATATACAGTACCAGACAAAAGTTTGGAAACATTTAATCATTCAAGGGTTTTTCTTTATTTTTACATTGTAGAGTAATGGTGAAGACATCACAACTATGAAATAACACACATGATGGAATCATGTAGGAACCAAAAAGTGTTAAACAAATCAAAATATATTTTGGGGCACCGTCGTGAGTTATTTAAGATATTCTTCAAAGAGGTAGGGATTCAAACGTTTTCGAAAGATGGGCAGGGAGTCCTGACTTTAGGGGGAAGCTTCTTCCACCGTTGCCAGGACAGAGAAGAGCTTGGACTGGGCTGAGTGGGAGCTGCCCTCCCATTGGGGTAGGAGGGCAGAGAAGAGCTTGGACTGGGCTGAGGGGGAACTGCCCTCCCATTGGGGTGCCAGGACAGAGAAGAGCTTGGACTGGGCTGAGTGGGAGCTGCCCTCCCATAGGGGTGCCAGGACAGAGAAGAGCTTGGACTGGGCTGAGTGGGAGCTGCCCTCCCATAGGGGTGCCAGGACAGAGAAGAGCTGGGACTGGGCTGTAGGGGAGCTGCCCTCCCATTGGGGTGCCAGGACAGAGAAGAGCTGGGACTGGGCTGTAGGGGAGCTGCCCTCCCATTGGGGTGCCAGGACAGAGAAGAGCTTGGACTGGGCTGTAGGGGAGCTGCCCTCCCATTGGGGTGCCAGGACAGAGAAGAGCTTGGACTGGGCTGAGTGGGAGCTGCCCTCCCATTGGGGTGCCAGGACAGAGAAGAGCTTGGACTGGGCTGAGGGGGAACTGCCCTCCCATTGGGGTGCCAGGACAGAGAAGAGCTTGGACTGGGCTGAGGGGGAGCTGCCCTCCCATTGGGGTGCCAGGACAGAGAAGAGCTTGGACTGGGCTGAGGGGGAGCTGCCCTCCCATTGGGGTGCCAGGACAGAGAAGAGCTTGGACTGGGCTGAGCGGGAGCTGCCCTCCCATTGGGGTGCCAGGACAGGGAAGAGCTTGGACTGGGCTGAGGGGGAGCTGCCCTCCCATAGGGGTAGGAGGGCCAAGAGACTGGAGGTTGCGGAACGGAGTGCTCGGGTCGGGATGTATGGTTTGAACATAGCCTGAAGGTAAGGAGGTGCAGTTCCCCTTGCTGCTCCATAGGCAAGCACCAGGGTCTTGAAGATGACGCCAGCTTCGACTGGAAGTCGGTGGAGTGTGCGGAGGAGGGGGGGTGACATGGGAGAATTTAGGAAGGTTGAACACAAGGAGGGCTGCAGCATTAAGGTTACCAAGGTGACCTTAAAGGGGCAGCTGAACATTTGTCTCATCTGTGATGTTCTGGTTAAAAGACTCGGGTCATAGTAAACATTGTACCACATTTACTTCTTACTAGTAATACATTTCATGTTTTAGAAACATTACTAAGCATGCTCATCAGTTTTTGTGTGTGTTGTGTAATTATTGACGAAAAACATATTTGGCCTGGTAAATAATCTGCGTGGCAGGTAAATCTTTTAAATCTGGTTAGTTACGCCCTGATCATATTGTGCAACAGCTGATGAAACTAACAGTGTGAAAAAATGTAATCAGTACCAAATAGAGCTTGTTCTGCAAAAACATCTTAACCCGGGGGGGAAGCCATGGGGGGGAAGCCATGGGGGGGAAGCCATGGCTACTCCGTGGAAAACACTGCCAATATTAGCATTTCTCATGCATACTGTTCAAATCATCTTGAAGTGACTTTGTTCAGCTTCAAAATCAATTTGAGATACTTTCGGATGCTTTTAAGTGGCCTTTTATTGTCCCCAGCACAAGGTGCACCTGTGTAATGATCATGCTGTTTAATCAGCTTCTTGATATGCCACACCTGTCAGGTGGATGGATTATCTTGGCAAAGGAGAAATGCTCACTAACATGGATGTGAACAAAATTGGAGAGAAATAAGCTTTTTGTGCATATGGAACATTTCTGAGATTTTCTTTTCAGCTCATGAAACATGGGACCAACACGTTACTTTGCGTTTATATTTTTGTTCAGTGTAGCTACCTACCCCCTCTACCTACCCCCTCTACCTACCCCTCTACCCACCCCTCTACCCACCCCTCTACCTACCCCTCTACCTACCCCCTCTACCCACCCCTCTACCCACCCCTCTACCCACCCCTCTACCTACCCCTCTACCCCCTCTACCCACCCCTCTACCCCCTCTACCCACCCCTCTACCTACCCCCTCTACCCACCCCTCTACCCACCCCCTCTACCTACCCCCCTACCCCCTCTACCCACCCCCTCTACCCACCCCCTCTACCCACCCCCTCTACCCACCCCTCTACCCACCCCTCTACCCACCCCTCTACCCTACCTACCCCCCTACCCCCTCTACCCACCCCCTCTACCCACCCCTCTACCCACCCCTCTACCCACCCCTCTACCCACCCCTCTACCTACCCCCTCTACCCACCCCCTCTACCCACCCCTCTACCCACCCCTCTACCCACCCCTCTACCTACCCCTCTACCCACCCCTCTACCTACCCCTCTACCCACCCCTCTACCTACCCCCTCTACCCACCCCCTCTACCCACCCCTCTACCCACCCCTCTACCCACCCCTCTACCCCCTCTACCCACCCCTCTACCCACCCCTCTACCCCCTCTACCCCCTCTACCCACCCCTCTACCCACCCCTCTACCTACCCCTCTACCCACCCCTCTACCTACCCCTCTACCCACCCCTCTACCTACCCCCTCTACCCACCCCCTCTACCCACCCCTCTACCCACCCCTCTACCCACCCCTCTACCCACCCCCCCACCCCTCTACCCCCTCTACCCACCCCTCTACCCACCCCTCTACCTACCCCCTCTACCTACCCCCTCTACCCACCCCTCTACCTACCCCTCTACCCACCCCTCTACCTACCCCTCTACCCACCCCTCTACCCACCCCTCTACCCACCCCTCTACCTACATCCTCTACCCACCCCTCTACCTACCCCCTCTACCCACCCCTCTACCCACCCCTCTACCCCCTCTACCTACCCCTCTACCCACCCCTCTACCCACCCCTCTACCTACCCCTCTACCTACCCCTCTACCCACCCCTCTACCCACCCCTCTACCCCCTCTACCCACCCCTCTACCTACCCCTCTACCTACCCCCTCTACCTACCCCTCTACCCACCCCTCTACCCACCCCTCTACCCACCCCCTCTACCCACCCCCTCTACCCACCCCTCTACCCACCCCTCTACCTACCCCTCTACCCACACCCTCTACCCACACCCTCTACCTACCCCCTCTACCTACCCCCTCTACCCCCTCTACCCACCCACTCTACCTACCCCCTCTACCCCGTCTACCTACCCCCTCTACCCACCCCTCTACCTACCCCCTCTACCCACCCCTCTACCTACCCCCTCTACCCACCCCCTCTACCTAGCCCCTCTACCCACCCCTCTACCTACCCCCTCTGCCTACCCCCTCTACCCACCCCTCTACCCACCCCTCTACCCACCCCCTCTACCCACCCCCTCTACCTACCCCCTCTACCTACCCCCTCTACCTACCCCCTCTGCCTACCCCCTCTACCCACCCCTCTACCCACCCCTCTACCCACCCCTCTACCCACCCCTCTACCTACCCCCTCTACCCACCCCCTCTACCTACCCCTCTACCCACCCCTCTACCTACCCCCTCTACCCACCCCTCTACCTACCCCTCTACCCACCCCTCTACCTACCCCCTCTACCCACCCCTCTACCCACCCCTCTACCTACCCCTCTACCCACACCCTCTACCTACCCCCTCTACCTACCCCCTCTACCTACCCCCTCTACCCACCCCCTCTACCTACCCCCTCTACCCCCTCTACCTACCCCCTCTACCCACACCTCTACCTACCCCCTCTACCTACCCACTTTACCCACCCCTCTACCCACCAACCCTACCTACCCCCTCTACCCACCCCTCTACCTACCCCCTCTGCCTACCCCCTCTACCCACCCCTCTACCCACCCCTCTACCCACCCCCTCTATCCACCCCCTCTACCTACCCCCTCTGCCTACCCCCTCTACCCACCCCTCTACCTACCCCCTCTACCCACCCCCTCTACCCACCCCTCTACCCACCCCTCTACCTACCCCTCTACCCACCCCTCTACCTACCCCCTCTACCCACCCCTCTACCTACCCCTCTACCCACCCCTCTACCTACCCCTCTACCCACCCCTCTACCTACCCCCTCTACCCACCCCTCTACCTACCCCTCTACCCACCCCTCTACCTACCCCTCTACCCACCCCCTCTACCTACCCCCTCTACCTACCCCTCTACCCACCCCTCTACCTACCCCCTCTACCCACCCCCTCTACCCACCCCCTCTACCCACCCCTCTACCTACCCCTCTACCCACACCCTCTACCCACACCCTCTACCCACACCCTCTACCTACCCCCTCTACCTACCCCCTCTACCCACCCCCTCTACCTACCCCCTCTACCCCCTCTACCTACCCCCTCTACCCACACCTCTACCTACCCCCTCTACCTACCCCCTCTACCTACCCCCTCTACCCACCCCCTCTACCTACCCCCTCTAGCCACCCCTCTACCTACCCCCTCTGCCTACCCCCTCTACCCACCCCTCTACCCACCCCTCTACCCACCCCCTCTACCCACCCCCTCTACCCACCCCCTCTACCTACCCCCTCTGCCTACCCCCTCTACCCACCCCTCTACCTACCCCCTCTACCAACCCCCTCTACCTACCCCCTCTACCCACCCCTCTACCTACCCCTCTACCCACCCCCTCTACCCACCCCTCTACCTACCCCCTCTACCCACCCCTCTACCCACCCCCTCTACCCACCCCCTCTACCTACACCTATCCCATCCTCACAAGCTCTGGTCTGATGCAACCGTTTTTACCTCCGTCGACTCTAAACTGGAGCAGACTGAGAGACCCTTGACCTCTGGCCTGATAAAGCAGTCAGCCGGTCAGAGTGAGGACTGTAACGGTGGTATTAAAACGCTTCCTGGTTCCTTTTTTTATGGCCCAGTTGACTCATAGCAGCATTCCAGCCAAGGTTAATGTTTGATTGGGGAGGGAGGGATGGAGAGCCAAAGACGGTCATTCTCTGAAGAGCTATCCTTCTATCATCTCTTCTTCCTCCTATCCTCTCCTCCTATCCTCTCCGTAGTCCGCTACTATCTCTGACACTGGACTGGGGGATGAAGGGGGAGGACACTGGGGAGGGATGAAGGGATGCTGAGCCAAAATCATTCTCTAAAGACCTGTCCTCCTCTGTTCACTCCCTAATGTACTCCTGAGTGGCGCAGTGGTCTAAGGCACTGCATCGCAGTGCTTACTGTGCCACTAGAGATCCTGGTTCAAATCCAGGCTCTGTCGCAGCCGGCCGCGACCGGGAGACTCATGGGCGGCACACAATTGGCACAGCGTCGTCCAGGGTAGGGGAGGGAATGGCCGGCAGGGATGTAGCTCAGTTGATAGAGCATGGCATTTGCAACGCCAGGGTTGTGTGTTCGATTCCCACGGGGGGCCAGTATAAAAAAAAAAAATGTAATCACTAACTGTAAGTCGCTCTGGATAAGAGCGTCTGCTAAATGACTAAAATGTAAAAAAAAAATGTAATGCTCTTCCTCTGTCCTCTCCTCCCAGTGGCCTGTTTCAGCCACATCAGAATATAGCTAGGCTATCAGGAATACGAAGGAGTTTATGCTCTGCTTGGCATTTAGCACTTCTCAACATGGCATCCTGAATGTAGATTCAGATTCTCTGTCTGTCTGTGGACTTCAGCTCTGTGTGTGTTTCTCAGAGGAGTTTGGAATAATCAGAAGACTCATTTCAGTTTCCCTGCAACAATGGACAATAAAGTAATCATCTTTCTCTTCATGAATCTGATTATTGTGTGGGATCATTTCTCCTGTCCAATGTGGACTTCTTCAACTTCATAGATAAATCATTAGTCCAGTCCTGAATCCTTCGGGCCTCTGAAGATGTGCTGTGTATGTTTCTAGAGAGGGCTGATATAGAGATTTTTGAGGATGATGGGTGGATGTGAAATGAAGCTCAGGTTATTTAAATCCGCCAGATTGAAGCAGAGCAGTCATGACTCATCAACGCTTTCCAAGGGAATTAATTCTAATTTCTTCTTGATTGTGTTGCTGTCCCAGTTTCTGTGGTGCCTACTATCTGCAGCATGGACTGAGACAGGAGAGAGTGAGTTATGGGCCCCCCGAGTTATGGGCCCCCCGAGTTATGGGCCCCCCGAGTTCTACCTGCCTGGCTGTAAGATGCTGTGAGGGCAGGGAGACTCCTCTGCTCTGTGGTAGGACTAGAAGGGTGTTGGTGTTGGTCTGTTTAGCCCCATATAGGTAGATATATTTGGTGTTGGTCTGTTTAGCCCCATATAGGTAGATATATTTGGTGTTGGTCTGTTTAGCCCCATATAGGTAGATATATTTGGTGTTGGTCTGTTTAGCCCCATATAGATAGATATATGGGTAGTAAGTAGGTAGAAACAATGTGTACCTCTGTGACTCCCACAACACCTTATATAAGAAAACACAGACCCATACAATATAGACTATAGCTACACACCCCATTAAACACACCAATCCCTGTGAACCCAGCTCCACACCCCATTAAACACACCAATCCCTGTGAACCCAGCTCCACACCCCATTAAACACACCAATCCCTGTGAACCTAGCTCCACACCCCATTAAACACACCAATCCCTGTGAACCCAGCTACACACCCCATTAAACACACCAATCCCTGTGAACCCAGCTCCACACCCCATTAAACACACCAATCCCTGTGAACCAGTGGACTTTCAAGTAAAAGTAAGGAGGTGTTATTCCCCTACATTCTAATCCCCTACATTCTAGTCCCCTACATTCTAGTCCCCTACAATCTATTCCCCCTACATTCTCTTCCCCTACATTCTCTTCCCCTACAATCATTCCCCCTACATTCTATTCCCCCTACATTCTATTCCCCCTACATTCTCTTCCCCTACATTCTATTCCCCTACAATCTATTCCCCCTACATTCTCTTCCCCTACATTCTCTTCCCCTACAATCATTCCCCCTACATTCTATTCCCCCTACATTCTATTCCCCCTACATTCTCTTCCCCTATATTCTATTCCCCCTACATTCTAGTTCCCCTACATTCTATTCCCCTACATTCTATTCCCCCTACATTCTAGTTCCCCTACATTCTATTCCCCTACATTCTATTCCCCCTACATTCTATTCCCCTACATTCTATTCCCCTACATTCTATTCCCCTACATTATATTATCCTACATTATATTCCCCTATATTCTAGTCCCCCTACATTCTAGTCCCCCTACATTCTATTCCCCCTACATTCTATTCCCCATACATTCTATTCCCCCTACATTCTAGTTCCCCTACATTCTAGTCCCCCTACATTCTAGTCCCCCTACATTCTATTCCCCCTACATTCTATTCCCCCTACATTCTAGTTCCCCTACATTCTAGTTCCCCTACATTCTAGTTCCCCTACATTCTATTCCCCCTACATTCTATTCCCCCTACATTCTAGTTCCCCTACATTCTAGTCCCCCTACATTCTATTCCCCCTACATTCTATTCCCCCTACATTCTAGTTCCCCTACATTCTAGTTCCCCTACATTCTAGTTCCCCTACATTCTATTCCCCCTACATTCTATTCCCCCTACATTCTAGTTCCCCTACATTCTAGTTCCCCTACATTCTAGTTCCCCTACATTCTATTCCCCCTACATTCTATTCCCCCTACATTCTATTCCCCCTACATTCTAGTTCCCCTACATTCTAGTCCCCCTACATTCTATTCCCCCTACATTCTAGTTCCCCTACATTCTAGTTCCCCTACATTCTAGTTCCCCTACATTCTAGTCCCCCTACATTCTAGTCCCCCTACATTCTAGTTCCCCTACATTCTAGTTCCCCTACATTCTAGTCCCCCTACATTCTAGTCCCCCTACAATATATTCCCCTTACATTCTATTCCCCTATATTGTGCTGTAGAGAAGATAATTTCTCCCAAGAAAAGACAAATGACTTTAGCCTATCTGGATTCTAAACTAGATTATCTTGGACTCAGAAAAACAGCCAAATGAATGCAGGTAATTGACATACAAATGATGCTGCTTAAATAGTTTGTCAGCTGAATGTATGGGTGTTGATAGTGATGTTGTTTACCCTCTCAGAGAGCCTTCATGCAGGGGCAGGGACAAGGACAGGAGAATGTATTGGTGATCATAGTGTTGTAGGCTTGGGCGGTATCCAGATTGTCATACCTTCATACCAACTTTGTGCCATACCGGGATATTCGGTAATACCGGCACTGAACACAAGGGGTGCTGTATTTAAATGTTTTTAATGTTTTTAAACCCCGCTGATACTCTGTAATCCGAAGGTTAGCAATGCTGACAAGTACATGTAAAATCCCATAGAGAATGCTAACTAAATGCTAACGAGTGCATTGTGAACATTTATACAGTTTCTGATCTAAAGTATACAATTATACAAGTAACTCAAAAATGTTACTCCCAGTTTGCTGCACGCACAAAACAAATATTAGCAAGCAAGGCTCTTGATCCAGGAGAGGATTCTCTGCTGTTACCAAGCGAATGCTTGATTTTGGAAGAAGCGAACCACTTAGCTAGATAGCTAACTAGCCACTAAATTAGCAAACCAAATGCACAACTGCAGAGCATTTAGCACATTTTAGACAGTTAACTTAATAGTTATAAGATATCTAGCTGGCAAACATTTAGTTGTGAATTCGATCCTGTGATTAGATCACCTGGTGCATGCTGCAAAACAGGGAGTGACTCACAAGGCTCCGGTCTCATCGTTGTGTGCTTGTAAATAAACACCATGTGACTGGGGACTAAATCAAATCAAGCTTTATTTATACAGCACATTTCAGACATGGAATGCAACACAATGTGCTTTACAGAAGAAGAAAAAAAACTCATAAAAAACAATAAATAAAAGCTGAAATATTTACTACACTACAAACAAATAATTACTCAAACTGAACAACCAAAAAGCCTCCTGAGGAAAAGCAAAGCTAAAAATATGTTTTAAGATCTCTTTTAAAATTTCAGCCCCCCTCAGGATCTCTGGCAGGCTGTTCCAGAGGCTGGGGGCATAGTAACTAAAGGCTGCCTCTCCATGCCTCTTGATCCTAGGCTTTGGGATAGTTAAAAGGCCAGTGCCAGAGGACCTGAGGGACGTACTGGGTACATAACTTAAAAGCATGTCTGATATGTATTGAGGTGCACAATCGTCGAACAATCTTTAAATTAATTCTAAAACAGTGCAGTGACCTTAAAACCGGTGTAATGTGTGCTCTCCGTTTGGTCTTGGTCAGTACTCGTGTTGCAGCATTCTGGTTGTTTTGCAGTTGACCAATGTCTTTCTTGGGTAGACCAGACAGGAGAGCATTACAGTAGTCAAGCCTGCTTGTAATAAAGCATGGATGAGTCTCTCTGTATCCGCCTGAGAGAGAAACGGCCGCACCTTGGCAATGTTCCTCAGGGGGTAAAAAGCTGTTTTGGTCACATTCCTGATGTGTGATTCGAAATTTAGTTCAGAATCTAAAATAACACCTGGGTTTTTTACCTGGTGTTTTATCTCTATTGCCTGTGAATTATAATGTGCGGCTAGATTCTCTCTCTGTGCTTTGGCTCCAACAATAAGTACCTCGTCTTGTCTTTTAAATACATTTTAAACTAAAAAAATCATTTAGCTGTTTGAATACCAATTTCTCCAGAAGTTTGCTTAAGAATGGAAGGTTGGAGATTGGCCGGAAATGGCTAAGAGCTGAAGAATCCAGATGACTTTTCTCCAGAAGGGGTTTCACTATAGATTACTTTTCTCCAGAAGGGGTTTCACCATAGATGACTTTTCTTCAGAAGGGGTTTCACCATAGATGACTTTTCTTCAGAAGGGGTTTCACCATAGATGACTTTTCTTCAGAAGGGGTTTCACCATAGATGACTTTTCTCCAGAAGGGGTTTCACCATAGATGACTTTTCTCCAGAAGGGGTTTCACCATAGATGACTTTTCTTCAGAAGGGGTTTCACCATAGATGACTTTTCTTCAGAAGGGGTTTCACGATAGATGACTTTTCTCCAGAAGGGATTTCACCATAGATGACTTTTCTCCAGAAGGGGTTTCACCATAGAGGACTTTTCTTCAGAAGGGGTTTCACCATAGATGACTTTTCTTCAGAAGGGGTTTCACCATAGATTACTTTTCTCCAGAAGGGGTTTCACCATAGATGACTTTTCTCCAGAAGGGGTTTCACCATAGATGACTTTTCTTCAGAAGGGGTTTCACCATAGATGACTTTTCTCCAGAAGGGGTTTCACCATAGATGACTTTTCTCCAGAAGGGGTTTCACCATAGATGACTTTTCTCCAGAAGGGGTTTCACCATAGAGGACTTTTCTTCAGAAGGGGTTTCACCATAGATGACTTTTCTCCAGAAGGGGTTTCACCATAGATGACTTTTCTCCAGAAGGGGTTTCACCATAGATGACTTTTCTTCAGAAGGGGTTTCACCATAGATGACTTTTCTTCAGAAGGGGTTTCACTATAGATGACTTTTCTCCAGAAGGGGTTTCACCATAGAGGACTTTTCTTCAGAAGGGGTTTCACCATAGATGACTTTTCTTCAGAAGGGGTTTCACCATAGATTACTTTTCTCCAGAAGGGGTTTCACCATAGATGACTTTTCTCCAGAAGGGGTTTCACCATAGATGACTTTTCTTCAGAAGGGGTTTCACCATAGATGACTTTTCTCCAGAAGGGGTTTCACCATAGATGACTTTTCTCCAGAAGGGGTTTCACCATAGATGACTTTTCTCCAGAAGGGGTTTCACCATAGAGGACTTTTCTTCAGAAGGGGTTTCACCATAGAGGACTTTTCTTCAGAAGGGGTTTCACCATAGATGACTTTTCTTCAGAAGGGGTTTCACCATAGATGACTTTTCTTCAGAAGGGGTTTCACCATAGATGACTTTTCTTCAGAAGGGGTTTCACCATAGATGACTTTTCTCCAGAAGGGGTTTCACCATAGATGACTTTTCTTCAGAAGGGGTTTCACTATAGATGACTTTTCTTCAGAAGGGGTTTCACCATAGATGACTTTTCTTCAGAAGGGGTTTCACCATAGATGACTTTTCTCCAGAAGGGGTTTCACCATAGATGACTTTTCTTCAGAAGGGGTTTCACCATAGATGACTTTTCTCCAGAAGGGGTTTCACCATAGATGACTTTTCTTCAGAAGGGGTTTCACCATAGATGACTTTTCTTCAGAAGTGGTTTCACCATAGATGACTTTTCTCCAGAAGGGGTTTCACCATAGATGACTTTTCTTCAGAAGGGGTTTCACCATAGATGACTTTTCTCCAGAAGGGGTTTCACCATAGATGACTTTTCTCCAGAAGGGGTTTCACCATAGATGACTTTTCTCCAGAAGGGGTTTCACCATAGATGACTTTTCTCCAGAAGGGGTTTCACCATAGATGACTTTTCTCCAGAAGGGGTTTCACCATAGATGACTTTTCTTCAGAAAGGGTTTCACCATAGATGACTTTTCTTCAGAAGGGGTTTCACCATAGATGACTTTTCTCCAGAAGGGGTTTCACCATAGATGACTTTTCTTCAGAAGGGGTTTCACCATAGATGACTTTTCTCCAGAAGGGGTTTCACCATAGATGACTTTTCTTCAGAAGGGGTTTCACCATAGATGACTTTTCTCCAGAAGGAGTTTCACTATAGATTACTTTTCTTCAGAAGGGGTTTCACCATAGCAGTGTTTAGTGCAGTGGGGAAAGTGCCTGTAAACAGGGAGTGATTAACAATAGCTTGCACTTCTTCAGATACGCAATTAAAAACTGCTTCGAAGAAGGTGGTGGGGATAGGATCAAGAGAAGGCAGGTAGAAGGCTTAAGTTGTGATATCACTTTCCTGAGCGTGTCTGTGTCAACCAGGGAAAATAAATCCATAGTTCCTTTGCGTGGTAGGCTAGGGCACATATCATCACACTTCTCATCAGGCCTTGCTTGACTCATACCCAGCCTAATGTTGGTTATCTTATCTCTGAAATATGCCGCAAACTCATCATATTTACAGTGGGGGGGAAAAGTATTTAGTCAGCCACCAATTGTGCAAGTTCTCCCACTTAAAAAGATGAGAGAGGCCTGTAATTTTCATCATAGGTACACGTCAACTATGACAGACAAAATGAGAAAAAAAATCCAGAAAATCACATTGTAGGATTTTTTTTACATTTATTTGCAAATTATGGTGGAAAATAAGTATTTGGTCAATAACAAAAGTTTCTCAATACTTTGTTATATACCCTTTGTTGGCAATGACACAGGTCAAACGTTTTCTGTAAGTCTTCACAAGGTTTTCACACACTGTTGCTGGTATTTTGGCCCATTCCTCCATGCAGATCTCCTCTAGAGCAGTGATGTTTTGGGGCTGTCGTTGGGCAACACAGACTTTCAACTCCCTCCAAAGATTTTCTATGGGGTTGAGATCTGGAGACTGGCTAGGCCACTCCAGGACCTTGAAATGCTTCTTACGAAGCCACTCCTTCGTTGCCCGGGCGGTGTGTTTGGGATCATTGTCATGCTGAAAGACCCAGCCACGTTTCATCTTCAATGCCCTTGCTGATGGAAGGAGGTTTTCACTCAAAATCTCACGATACATGGCCCCATTCATTCTTTCCTTTACACGGATCAGTCGTCCTTGTCCCTTTGCAGAAAAACAGCCCCAAAGCATGATGTTTCCACCCCCATGCTTCACAGTAGGTATGGTGTTCTTTGGATGCAACTCAGCATTCTTTGTCCTCCAAACACGGTGAGTTGAGTTTTTTAACCAAAAAGTTATATTTTGGTTTCATCTGACCATATGACATTCTCCCAATCCTCTTCTGGATCATCCAAATGCACTCTAGCAAACTTCAGACGGGCCTGGACATGTAGTGGCTTAAGCAGGGGGACACGTCTGGCACTGCAGGATTTGAGTCCCTGGCGGCGTAGTGTGTTACTGATGGTAGGCTTTGTTACTTTGGTCCCAGCTCTCTGCAGGTCATTCACTAGGTCCCCCCGTGTGGTTCTGGGATTTTTGCTCACCGTTCTTGTGATCATTTTGACCCCACGGGGTGAGATCTTGCGTGGAGCCCCAGATCGAGGGAGATTATCAGTGGTCTTGTATGTCTTCCATTTCCTAATACTTGCTCCCACAGTTGATTTCTTCAAACCAAGCTGCTTACCTATTGCAGATTCAGTCTTCCCAGCCTGGTGCAGGTCTACAATTTTGTTTCTGGTGTCCTTTGACAGCTCTTTAGTCTTGGCCATAGTGGAGTTTGGAGTGTGACTGTTTGAGGTTGTGGACAGGTGTCTTTTATACTGATAACAAGTTCAAACAGGTGCCATTAATACAGGTAACGAGTGGAGGACAGAGGAGCCTCTTAAAGAAGAAGTTACAGGTCTGTGAGAGCCAGAAATCTTGCTTGTTTGTAGGTGACCAAATACTTATTTTCCACCATAATTTGCAAATAAATTCATAAAAAATCCTACAATGTGATTTTCTGGAGAAAAAAATTCTCAATTTGTCTGTCATAGTTGACGTGTACCTATGATGAAAATTACAGGCCTCTCTCATCTTTTTAAGTGGGAGAACTTGCACAATTGGTGGCTGACTAAATACTTTTTTTCCCCACTGTAGATGTCGAGGAAAGTTCACATATGTTTGCGGGGGTAGGATTTATCAGGCCATCCAATAGTCGAGAAGAGCACTCTCAAATTATTCTGATTTAATAGTGATGAAGTTAGAAAAATTAGCCCGTCTGGCATTTCTAAATGTCTTGTGATACAGTACCAGTCAAATATTTGGACAAACCTACTCATTCCAGGGTTTTTCTTTATTTTTACTATTTTCTACATTGTAGATTAATAGCGAAGACATCAAAACTATGAAATAACACATACAGTGAGGGAAAAAAGTATTTGATCCCCTGCTGATTTTGTACGTTTGCCCACTGACAAAGACATGATCAGTCTATAATTCTAATGGTAGGTTTATTTGAACAGTGAGAGACAGAATAACAACAAAAAATCCAGAAAAAAGCATGTCAAAAATGTTATAAATTGATTAGCATTTTAATGAGGGAAATAAGTATTTGACCCCTTTGCAAAACATGACTTAGTACTTGGTGGCAAAACCCTTGTTGGCAATCACAGAGGTCAGACCCTTCTTGTAGTTGGCCAAAAGGTTTGCACACATCTCAGGAGGGATTTTGTCCCACTCCTCTTTGCAGATCTTCTCCAAGTCATTAAGGTTTCGAGGCTGACGTTTGGCAACTCGAACCTTCAGCTCCCTCCACAGATTTTCTATGGGATTAAGGTCTGGAGACTGGCTAGGCCACTCCAGGACCTTAATTCTATTTATTTATTTATTTATTTAACCTTTATTTAACCAGGAAGGTTAATGTGCTTCTTCTTGAGCCACTCCTTTGTTGCCTTGGCCGTGTGTTTTGGGTCATTGTCATGCTGGAATACCCATCCACAACCCATTTTCAATGCCCTGGCTGAGGGAAGGAGGTTCTCACCCAAGATTTGACGGTACATGGCCCCGTCCATCGTCCCTTTGATGCGGTGAAGTTGTCCTGTCCCCTTAGCAGAAAAACACCCCCAAAGCATAATGTTTCCACCTCCATGTTTGACGGTGGGGATGGTGTTCTTGGGGTCATAGGCAGCATTCCTCCTCCTCCAAACACGGCGAGTTGAGTTGATGCCAAAGAGCTCGATTTTGGTCTCATCTGACCACAACACTTTCACCCAGTTCTCCTCTGAATCATTCAGATGTTCATTGGCAAACTTCAGACAGCCCTGTATATGTGCTTTCTTGAGCAGGGGGACCTTGCGGGCGCTGCAGGATTTCAGTCCTTCACGGCGTAGTGTGTTACCAATTGTTTACTTGCTGACTATGGTCCCGGCTGCCTTGAGATCATTGACAATATCCTCCCATGTAGTTCTGGGCTGATTCCTCACCGTTCTCATGATCATTGCAACTCCACGAGGTGAGATCTTGCATGGAGCCCCAGGCCGAGGGAGACTGACAGTTATTTTGTGTTTCTTCCATTTGCGAATAATCGCACCAACTGTTGTCACCTTCTCACCAAGCTGCTTGGCGATGGTCTTATAATAATAATAATAATAATAATATAATATGCCATTTAGCAGACGCTTTTATCCAAAGCGACTTACAGTCGTGCGTGCATACATTTTTGTGTATGGGTGGTCCCGGGGATCGAACCCACTACCTTGGCGTTACAAGCGCCGTGCTCTACCAGGTCTTGTAGCCCATTCCTACTAAAGGACACCAATAAGAAGAAGAGACCTGCTTGGGCCAAGAAACACGAGCAATGGACATTAGACCGGTGGAAATTTGTCCTTTTGGTCTGGAGTCCAAATTTGAGATTTTTGGTTCCAACCACTGTTTCTTTGTGTGGGTGAACGGATGATCTTCGCATGTGTATTTCCCACCGTAAAGCATGGAGGGGAAGGTATTATGGTGTGGGGGTGCTTTTTGCTGGTGACACTGTCTGTGATTTATTTATAATTCAAGGCACACTTAACCAGCATGGCTACCACAGCATTCCTGTCGTTGCAATGTTTCTTCAGGTACTCGTTCAGGGCAAAGAGTCGGCTGAAACGTTCCGAACCACTTCGGTAGCACGGGAGGGGGCCAGAGATAATTATTATCTTCCCTGTGCTAGCGAGGGTGTTTAAAAAAATGTTGTAGTCCTCCCTCAGTTCCTCAGATCGGTGAAAACAAAGGTTTTTAAAACCTACGTGAGTGACGATGGTGTCAATATTGGAGTAGTTGGCCAGAACCGTGGGCAGGAGGAAGTTGGTCGGTCCACAGATCGTAGGCAGGCAAAAACCTCTCACCATCGAGCTGCCCACGATGAAAACCTCTCACCATCGAGCTGCCCACGATGAAAACCTCTCACCATCGAGCTGCCCACGATGATGGAATCCGATGGGGAAGTGAGCTGCTGAACTGCTGTGGGGGAGGGAGCCACTGGTTTACAGCCAGGATCCGTGCTGACTCATGGGGCTGGTAGGTCCGTCTCAAGCGGGGAAAAGCTGTTTGACAGCTGGATATGATCTTCTCGGATAGATGAAGGGTGGCCAGACTGCCTCCCCGATCTCCTACGCCTTGCGAGTGTCCAGTCTCCCATGGGCAGCGGAGTTGAGCTCAACATCTGTCCGTTGTATTGGGACAGATCAACGTCGCCCGACTCATCGACAGCTTTGCTATAGTAGTCATTTAACACTGAGATTGGGTTTGCCTGGGTTACAGCAAGGTCGGTGTACTTAGAAAGCAGGTTATCCTTTTCTCACAGCCGAGCTAACAGCCGGAGGATCTCTTCCCTGAGCTGCTTGACGGTGGTGCATTTAGGGCAGACAAAGCCCTGTCCATTTTCTAGTTCCACCTTATCTTCTTCATGTGATTGTGTGGAATCATCTCACACCTGAACCGTTTGTGCCCAGCCGTGGATAAAAATGCTGGTGGGCTAGCACTGCTAGTGTTAGCCTGCTCCGTTTTCATGATGGCTAGCAGCTATCTGGCTAGACACAAACGTGCAGTGCCAGCCGTAAAGGCTGAACGCGTCACGTAATCCGTAGCAATACAAACTTTAGCTATGATTTAAAACAATTTAATTAAAACGTTTTTCATAAAACCAACAAACCGAGTATAGACAGTACACTGTTCTGTTGCTTGCTTTGACTACCGTAAGCTTCATAATAATCTGACAGGTGAAATGAAGAACACAATGTTCTTTTATCTCCTAACGTATTGCAGGTATTTACTTAAAAAGTAGCTACAAATATTCAAATATGTTTAAAAAAAGTTCAAATAAATAGTTTCAACGGTATTGACAGTATTGAAAAACCATCCCGTGGCTATTTCCAAATACCCCTATATACGGTATATACACGGCATACCGCCCAAGCCTAGTGTGTTGATAGTGTGTGTATTTGTGATGCGTCTCCCCAGGCCCAGATAGCGTTCCTCCAGGGCGAGAGGAACGGCCAGGAGAACCTGAAGAAGGATCTGGTGAGGAGGATTAAGATGCTGGAGTACGCCCTCAGACAGGACAGGTACGTTACAGCACCTGACATCACACAGCATGTGTACTGTGCATCATCACATGACCCTATGACCTTTCACATTCATTCACCACACTGATATTGACAGAGGGCCTGACAGCCAAAGACGTCTCTACATCACATCTTCAAATGACCATGGAACTTAACACAGCAGAAAATCTACAATGACAGATGACAGGGTGACAAAGAGAGATGACAGGGTGACAAAGAGAGATGACAGGGTGACGAAGAGAGATGACAGGGTGACAAAGAGAGATGACAGGGTGACGAAGAGAGATGTGTGGAAGGATGGATCTGTTCTATATGGTGTCTGATTTAATGATGGCTGACCTTTCCTAGAACGGTTTCTGTCAGTCTTACCTTGGAAGATCGCTCCACTGTGAGGACCAGTCTCTACACCTGTCCTGTCCTTCCACTAAGAGGACCAGAGTCAAATCAAATTCAATTTTATTTGTCACATGTAAACAACAGGTGTAGACTAACAGTGAAATGCCAACTGACGGGTCCATCCCAACAATGCAGAGAGAGAAAAAAAAAATTATCGCAGAAAAAATAAGACGAGGAATAACTCCACAATGAGTAACGATAACTTGGCTATATACATGGGGTACCAGTACTGAGTCCATGTACAGGGGTACCAGGTCATTGAGGTAGTTATGTACATATAGGTAGGGATAAAGTTACTAGGCAACAGGATCGATAATAAACAGTAACAGCAGCGTATGTGATGAGTCAAAAGAGATTAGTGCAAAAAGGGTCAATGCAGATATTCCGGGTAGCTATTGGTTAACTATTTAACTAAATATTCTAGCTTGAGGGTAGAAGCTCTTCAGGGTCTTGTTGGTTCCAGACTTGGTGCATCGGTACCGCTTGCCATGCGGTAGCAGAGAGAACAGTATATGACTTGGGTGGCTGGAGTCTTTCACCGCCTGGTATAGAGGTCCTGGATGGCAGGGAGCTCGGTCCCGGTGATGTACAGGGCCGTACGCACTACCCTCTGTAGCGCCTTGTGGTCGGATGCCAAACGGTTGCCATACCAGGCGGTGATGCAACCAATCAGGATGCTCTCGATGGTGCAGCTGTTGGACTTTTTGAGGATCTGAGGGCCCATGCTGAATCTTTTTTAGCCTCCTGAGGGGAAAGAGGCGTTGTTGTGCCTTCTTCACAACGTGTTGTGTGTGGACCATGATAGATCCTTAGTGATGTGGACACCGAGGAACTTAAAGCTCTTGACCTGTTCCACAACAGCCCCGTCGATGTGGATGGGGGCATACTCGGCCCTCCATTTCCTGTAGTCCTCGATCAGCTCCTTTGTCTTGTTGAGGAAGAGGTTGTTATCCTGGCACCACACCTCCTCCCTGTAGGCTGTCTTATCATCGTCGGTGATCAGGCCTTCCACCGTCATGTCTGCAAACTTAATGATGGTGTTGGAGTCGTTCTTGGCCACGCAGTCGTGGGTGAACAGGGAGTACAGGAGGGGACTGAGCACGCACCCCTGAGGGGCCCCGTGTTGAGGATCAGCGCGGCAGATGTGTTGTTACCTACCCTTACCACCTGGGGGGGGCGGCCCGTCAGGAAGTCCAGGATCCAGTTGCACAGGGAGGTATTTAACCCATCAGAGTCTAAGCCCTGTCTAAACCGGGGGGGGGGGGGGGGGGGTTCTACTAAGCTATACGGAATTGTTTTAAGAAGGTCATAACAAGGATCACTTAGCTATTTTATGTTGAATTTTAAGACCCCTTGAAGTATCAAATATATAAAAAAATGATTTGATAAATAAATTCATTGAATAACAGATTCACTACATGGAACAACAAATATATCAAAAGGAAGTTTGTTCTGATGTCTATCCTACTGTATATCTGAGAGATCTAAGAAAAATCAGGAAACATATATATTCTTTTTTGACATGTATTTAACCCCATATTTTTGGCATTAAACTGTCTCCATAAACACTTCAATAAAAAAATTGAACTGACCTTCAGATGAGTCTTGTGAGGCCTGTGGTCGTCCTAAAGCATATTAGTGTGTAGCCCCAAACTCTTCAGATGCTACAGACAGAAGTTGGCAGATGGGCTGTAACGACTTCAGACGAGACTCACGATTTTGTGGGAAGACTGATTTTTGGGATGTCTCATGGTCCGACAGACACCGCTGTAGCTCGGTCACCTTCCACTGCAGATGCGGAAGTGTTACATAGGCAGATGCGGTGGATTGAAACGCATCCAATGCAAAAACAACAACAACAACATATCTCTAGTTTAAACTGACGGATTTAGATGGGGATTGTTTTATTATTCTAATTAGATTTTGGCGGGACACGGACACTAGGGGGTTAAATAACCATCACATTGCTGTTAAATTGGGAACATCCTGCTTTCTGCTATTCCCAGATATGAAAGCAACCAGGGAAACCTACAAGATCAGAACATTATTAACACCATTATCTCTGTGTGTCGCTCCTAACCCGTTCCCAGAGAGGCGGAGACAATAGTGTTACTGAAATGAACAGACAAATACAGGATACAGGCAGCCTGCAGAACATCATTAATGATGATGAGGAATAAATACAGGCAGCCTGCAGCAGATCATTAATGATGAGGAATAAATACAGGCAGCCTGCAGCACATCATTAATGATGAGGAATAAATACAGGCAGCCTGCAGCACATCATTAATGATGAGGAATAAATACAGGCAGCCTGCAGCACATCATTAATGATGAGGAATAAATACAGGCAGCCTGCAGCACATCATTAATGATGAGGAATAAATACAGGCAGCCTGCAGCACATCATTAATGATGAGGAATAAATACAGGCAGCCTGCAGCACATCATTAATGATGAGGAATAAATACAGGCAGCCTGCAGCACATCATTAATGATGAGGAATAAATACAGGCAGCCTGCAGCAGATCATTAATGATGAGGAATAAATACAGGCAGCCTGCAGCACATCATTAATGATGAGGAATAAATACAGGCAGCCTGCAGAACACCCCCCCCCACCCTTACCCCAGCTTAGACAGGGGCTTAGACTATTATAGGTTAACAGGAATGTGATGGTTAGTTGACAGGAATGTGATGGTTAGTTGACAGGAATGTGATGGTTAGTTGACAGGAATGTGATGGTTATTTAGAGTGCTTCTGAAAGACCATGGGAGGAGTGCCAGGGAACAAGATGGCCTTAGGGTTCTACACACACTGTGTTCCCAAGTTATGTCCCTGATTGAAGTGTGGATAATGTTTCAGCATCTTTTAACAGTTTCTGCTTTCTCTCTCTCTCTCTCTCTCTCTCTCTCTCTCTCTCTGTCTCTCTCTCTCTCTCTCTCTCTCTCTCTCTCTCTCTCTCTCTCTCTCTCTCTCTCTCTCTCTCTCTCTCTCTCTCTCTCTCTCTCTCTCTCTCTTTCTTTTTCTTCCAGGGCCAAGTACCACAAGTTAAGATATGGAACAGAGTTGAACCAAGGAGACATGAAACCTCCCAGCTATGACTCCGGTAGGACTAACGCAGACCCCTCTTTACCTATGGGAGTACTAGATCATAGTGATTGCAGCATTCACATACCTGAATCCTGTCTTGTGTGTAGGCTTTTACACATGTTGAGTGTTGTTTTATCCAATAGTTTCATGATGTCTTTTCCTGAGAACTCTAATGTAATAACAACGCTCTGTATTCACATTTCCTCTGTTCCGTTTGTGTACCTGTTGAATCCAGTATAATTGGCCTCCATGTTAGATTTCCCTCCTGTCTTTAGGGATGTGTCCTCCTCATTATTCCTCATCTTAGCCTGTTCTGTTGATTGAAGGCACCAGCTCTCTGGAAGTGTTGATGAACCGGAGAGGTGTTGGGTTGCGTGTTGCATCCAGTGCCACACCTGCCCGCTGTTCATATGCCTAAATTAGACATCTCTCTCCTCTCCTTTCTCTCCTTAATTACCCAGTTTAAAGACTCTTCTCCTCCTCCTCTCCTCTGTCAAATTACCCAGTTTAAAGACTCTTCTCCTCCTCCTCTCCTCTGTCAAATTACCCAGTTTAAAGACTCTCCTCCTCTCCTCTGTCAAATTACCCAGTTTAAAATACAGTCTCTCTCTTCTCCTCTCCCCTGCCTCTCCTTCAGCTCATTCTCACAACCCAGCCCCCTCATAGACTTCTCATCTGTATGCTAGTATTAAAACGTTTATTACGGTGACCGCGGTAATTTGACTGGCCAATTAGCATAATCCAAAATGACATGACCATCACAGCCCTACTTACTGCTGCTAACACCTTGGTTCTGCTGCTGCTGCTAACACCTTGGTTCTGCTGCTGCTAACACCTTGGTTCTGCTGCTGCTAACACCTTGGTTCTGCTGCTGCTAACACCTTGGTTCTGCTGCTGCTAACACCTTGGTTCTGCTGCTGCTAAGACCTTGGTTCTGCTGCTGCTAACACCTTGGTTCTGCTGCTGCTAACACCTTGCTGCTGCTAACACCTTGGTTCTGCTGCTAACACCTTGGTTCTGCTGCTAACACCTTGGTTCTGCTGCTAACACCTTGGTTCTGCTGCTAACACCTTGGTTCTGCTAACACCTTGGTTCGGCTAACACCTTGGTTCTGCTGCTGCTAACACCTTGGTTCTGCTGCTGCTAACACCTTGGTTCTGCTGCTGCTAACACCTTGGTTCTGCTAACACCTTGCTGCTGCTAACACCTTGGTTCTGCTGCTAACACCTTGGTTCTGCTGCTAACACCTTGGTTCTGCTGCTAACACCTTGGTTCTGCTGCTGCTAACACCTTGGTTCTGGTGCTGCTAACACCTTGGTTCTGCTGCTAACACCTTGGTTCTGCTGCTAACACCTTGGTTCTGCTGCTAACACCTTGGTTCTGCTGCTGCTAACACCTTGGTTCTGCTGCTGCTAACACCTTGGTTCTGCTGCTAACACCTTGGTTCTGCTGCTGCTAACACCTTGGTTCTGCTGCTAACACCTTGGTTCTGCTGATAACACCTTGGTTCTGCTACTAACACCTTGGTTCTGCTGCTAACACCTTGGTTCTGCTGCTAACACCTTGGTTCTGCTGCTAACACCTTGGTTCTGCTGCTGCTAACACCTTGGTTCTGCTGCTAACACCTTGGTTCTGCTGCTAACACCTTGGTTCTGCTGCTGCGAACACCTTGGTTCTGCTACTAACACCTTGGTTCTGCTGCTAACACCTTGGTTCTGCTGCTTCTTCTACTGATGGGTCTTAATGAGGGTACTCCTACATGGAGAAGTCTCTCTGGATTCTACTTGATTGTCAATAAACCATGACACAGCTGTAACGACCCACGATAAGGAGCCATAGAGAAAACCGATCTCTAAGTAGAATAAGACCATGTTGTAGAGTGGTGCTGTGGTTAATGTGGTTAATGTGGTTATTGTGGTTAATGTGGTTCATGTTTCTGTGGTCGTTGCTCAGCAAGTTTCTCTGCATCTCTGTCCCCAGATGACGTGATTGAGAATGAGACTCCTGGGTCCTTGAACAACCAGCTGTCCTGGAAACAAGGCCGTCAGCTCCTCAGACAGTGAGTTACTATACCATACCCCTAACCCTAACCCTGGAAACAAGGCAGTCAGCTCCCCAGACAGTGAGTTACTATACCATACCCCTAACCCTAACCCTGGAAACAAGGCAGTCAGCTCCCCAGACAGTGAGTTACTATACCATACCCCTAACCCTAACCCTAACCCTGGAAACAAGGCAGTCAGCTCCCCAGACAGTGAGTTACTATACCATACCCCTAACCCTAACCCTGGAAACAAGGCAGTCAGCTCCCCAGACAGTGAGTTACTATACCATACCCCTAACCCTAACCCTGGAAACAAGGCAGTCAGCTCCCCAGACAGTGAGTTACTATACCATACCCCTAACCCTAACCCTAACCCTGGAAACAAGGCAGTCAGCTCCTCAGACAGTGAGTTACTATACCATACCCCTAACCCTAACCCTGGAAACAAGGCAGTCAGCTCCCCAGACAGTGAGTTACTATACCATACCCCTAACCCTAACCCTGGAAACAAGGCAGTCAGCTCCCCAGACAGTGAGTTACTATACCATACCCCTAACCCTAACCCTGGAAACAAGGCAGTCAGCTCCCCAGACAGTGAGTTACTATACCATACCCCTAACCCTAACCCTGGAAACAAGGCAGTCAGCTCCCCAGACAGTGAGTTACTATACCATACCCCTAACCCTAACCCTGGAAACAAGGCAGTCAGCTCCCCAGACAGTGAGTTACTATACCATACCCCTAACCCTAACCCTAACCCTGGAAACAAGGCAGTCAGCTCCCCAGACAGTGAGTTACTATACCATACCCCTAACCCTAACCCTAACCCTGGAAACAAGGCAGTCAGCTCCCCAGACAGTGAGTTACTATACCATACCCCTAACCCTAACCCTAACCCTGGAAACAAGGCAGTCAGCTCCCCAGACAGTGAGTTACTATACCATACCCCTAACCCTAACCCTGGAAACAAGGCAGTCAGCTCCCCAGACAGTGAGTTACTATACCATACCCCTAACCCTAACCCTGGAAACAAGGCAGTCAGCTCCCCAGACAGTGAGTTACTATACCATACCCCTAACCCTAACCCTGGAAACAAGGCAGTCAGCTCCCCAGACAGTGAGTTACTATACCATACCCCTAACCCTAACCCTGGAAACAAGGCAGTCAGCTCCCCAGACAGTGAGTTACTATACCATACCCCTAACCCTAACCCTGATAACAAGGCAGTCAGCTCCCCAGACAGTGAGTTACTATACCATACCCCTAACCCTAACCCTAACCCTGGAAACAAGGCAGTCAGCTCCCCAGACAGTGAGTTACTATACCATACCCCTAACCCTAACCCTAACCCTGGAAACAAGGCAGTCAGCTCCCCAGACAGTGAGTTACTATACCATACCCCTAACCCTAACCCTGGAAACAAGGCAGTCAGCTCCCCAGACAGTGAGTTACTATACCATACCCCTAACCCTAACCCTGGAAACAAGGCAGTCAGCTCCTCAGACAGTGAGTTACTATACCATACCCCTAACCCTAACCCTGGAAACAAGGCAGTCAGCTCCCCAGACAGTGAGTTACTATACCATACCCCTAACCCTAACCCTGGAAACAAGGCAGTCAGCTCCCCAGACAGTGAGTTACTATACCATACCCCTAACCCTAACCCAGGAAACAAGGCAGTCAGCTCCCCAGACAGTGAGTTACTATACCATACCCCTAACCCTAACCCTGGAAACAAGGCAGTCAGCTCCCCAGACAGTGAGTTACTATACCATACCCCTAACCCTAACCCTGGAAACAAGGCAGTCAGCTCCCCAGACAGTGAGTTACTATACCATACCCCTAACCCTAACCCTGGAAACAAGGCAGTCAGCTCCCCAGACAGTGAGTTACTATACCATACCCCTAACCCTAACCCTAACCCTGGAAACAAGGCAGTCAGCTCCCCAGACAGTGAGTTACTATACCATACCCCTAACCCTAACCCTGGAAACAAGGCAGTCAGCTCCCCAGACAGTGAGTTACTATACCATACCCCTAACCCTAACCCTGGAAACAAGGCAGTCAGCTCCCCAGACAGTGAGTTACTATACCATACCCCTAACCCTAACCCTGGAAACAAGGCAGTCAGCTCCCCAGACAGTGAGTTACTATACCATACCCCTAACCCTAACCCTGGAAACAAGGCAGTCAGCTCCCCAGACAGTGAGTTACTATACCATACCCCTAACCCTAACCCTGGAAACAAGGCAGTCAGCTCCCCAGACAGTGAGTTACTATACCATACCCCTAACCCTAACCCTAACCCTGGAAACAAGGCAGTCAGCTCCCCAGACAGTGAGTTACTATACCATACCCCTAACCCTAACCCTGGAAACAAGGCAGTCAGCTACCCAGACAGTGAGTTACTATACCATACCCCTAACCCTAACCCTGGAAACAAGGCAGTCAGCTCCCCAGACAGTGAGTTACTATACCATACCCCTAACCCTAACCCTGGAAACAAGGCAGTCAGCTCCCCAGACAGTGAGTTACTATACCATACCCCTAACCCTAACCCTGGAAACAAGGCAGTCAGCTCCCCAGACAGTGAGTTACTATACCATACCCCTAACCCTAACCCTAACCCTGGAAACAAGGCAGTCAGCTCCCCAGACAGTGAGTTACTATACCATACCCCTAACCCTAACCCTGGAAACAAGGCAGTCAGCTCCCCAGACAGTGAGTTACTATACCATACCCCTAACCCTAACCCTGGAAACAAGGCAGTCAGCTCCCCAGACAGTGAGTTACTATACCATACCCCTAACCCTAACCCTGGAAACAAGGCAGTCAGCTCCCCAGACAGTGAGTTACTATACCATACCCCTAACCCTAACCCTGGAAACAAGGCAGTCAGCTCCCCAGACAGTGAGTTACTATACCATACCCCTAACCCTAACCCTGGAAACAAGGCAGTCAGCTCCCCAGACAGTGAGTTACTATACCATACCCCTAACCCTAACCCTGGAAACAAGGCAGTCAGCTCCCCAGACAGTGAGTTACTATACCATACCCCTAACCCTAACCCTGGAAACAAGGCAGTCAGCTCCCCAGACAGTGAGTTACTATACCATACCCCTAACCCTAACCCTGGAAACAAGGCAGTCAGCTCCCCAGACAGTGAGTTACTATACCATACCCCTAACCCTAACCCTGGAAACAAGGCAGTCAGCTCCCCAGACAGTGAGTTACTATACCATACCCCTAACCCTAACCCTGGAAACAAGGCAGTCAGCTCCCCAGACAGTGAGTTACTATACCATACCCCTAACCCTAACCCTGGAAACAAGGCAGTCAGCTCCCCAGACAGTGAGTTACTATACCATACCCCTAACCCTAACCCTGGAAACAAGGCAGTCAGCTCCCCAGACAGTGAGTTACTATACCATACCCCTAACCCTAACCCTGGAAACAAGGCAGTCAGCTCCCCAGACAGTGAGTTACTATACCATACCCCTAACCCTAACCCTAACCCTGGAAACAAGGCAGTCAGCTCCCCAGACAGTGAGTTACTATACCATACCCCTAACCCTAACCCTAACCCTGGAAACAAGGCAGTCAGCTCCCCAGACAGTGAGTTACTATACCATACCCCTAACCCTAACCCTAACCCTGGAAACAAGGCAGTCAGCTCCCCAGACAGTGAGTTACTATACCATACCCCTAACCCTAACCCTGGAAACAAGGCAGTCAGCTCCCCAGACAGTGAGTTACTATACCATACCCCTAACCCTAACCCTAACCCTGGAAACAAGGCAGTCAGCTCCCCAGACAGTGAGTTACTATACCATACCCCTAACCCTAACCCTGGAAACAAGGCAGTCAGCTCCCCAGACAGTGAGTTACTATACCATACCCCTAACCCTAACCCTGGAAACAAGGCAGTCAGCTCCCCAGACAGTGAGTTACTATACCATACCCCTAACCCTAACCCTGGAAACAAGGCAGTCAGCTCCCCAGACAGTGAGTTACTATACCATACCCCTAACCCTAACCCTGGAAACAAGGCAGTCAGCTCCCCAGACAGTGAGTTACTATACCATACCCCTAACCCTAACCCTGGAAACAAGGCAGTCAGCTCCCCAGACAGTGAGTTACTATACCATACCCCTAACCCTAACCCTGGAAACAAGGCAGTCAGCTCCCCAGACAGTGAGTTACTATACCATACCCCTAACCCTAACCCTGGAAACAAGGCAGTCAGCTCCCCAGACAGTGAGTTACTATACCATACCCCTAACCCTAACCCTGGAAACAAGGCAGTCAGCTCCCCAGACAGTGAGTTACTATACCATACCCCTAACCCTAACCCTGGAAACAAGGCAGTCAGCTCCCCAGACAGTGAGTTACTATACCATACCCCTAACCCTAACCCTAACCCTGGAAACAAGGCAGTCAGCTCCCCAGACAGTGAGTTACTATACCATACCCCTAACCCTAACCCTGGAAACAAGGCAGTCAGCTCCCCAGACAGTGAGTTACTATACCATACCCCTAACCCTAACCCTAACCCTGGAAACAAGGCAGTCAGCTCCCCAGACAGTGAGTTACTATACCATACCCCTAACCCTAACCCTGGAAACAAGGCAGTCAGCTCCCCAGACAGTGAGTTACTATACCATACCCCTAACCCTAACCCTGGAAACAAGGCAGTCAGCTCCCCAGACAGTGAGTTACTATACCATACCCCTAACCCTAACCCTGGAAACAAGGCAGTCAGCTCCCCAGACAGTGAGTTACTATACCATACCCCTAACCCTAACCCTGGAAACAAGGCAGTCAGCTCCCCAGACAGTGAGTTACTATACCATACCCCTAACCCTAACCCTGGAAACAAGGCAGTCAGCTCCCCAGACAGTGAGTTACTATACCATACCCCTAACCCTAACCCTAACCCTGGAAACAAGGCAGTCAGCTCCCCAGACAGTGAGTTACTATACCATACCCCTAACCCTAACCCTGGAAACAAGGCAGTCAGCTCCCCAGACAGTGAGTTACTATACCATAACCCTAACCCTAACCCTGGAAACAAGGCCGTCAGCTCCCCAGACAGTGAGTTACTATACCATACCCCTAACCCTAACCCTGGAAACAAGGCAGTCAGCTCCCCAGACAGTGAGTTACTATACCATACCCCTAACCCTAACCCTAACCCTGGAAACAAGGCAGTCAGCTCCCCAGACAGTGAGTTACTATACCATACCCCTAACCCTAACCCTGGAAACAAGGCAGTCAGCTCCCCAGACAGTGAGTTACTATACCATACCCCTAACCCTAACCCTAACCCTGGAAACAAGGCAGTCAGCTCCCCAGACAGTGAGTTACTATACCATACCCCTAACCCTAACCCTGGAAACAAGGCAGTCAGCTCCCCAGACAGTGAGTTACTATACCATACCCCTAACCCTAACCCTGGAAACAAGGCAGTCAGCTCCCCAGACAGTGAGTTACTATACCATACCCCTAACCCTAACCCTAACCCTGGAAACAAGGCAGTCAGCTCCCCAGACAGTGAGTTACTATACCATACCCCTAACCCTAACCCTGGAAACAAGGCAGTCAGCTCCCCAGACAGTGAGTTACTATACCATACCCCTAACCCTAACCCTGGAAACAAGGCAGTCAGCTCCCCAGACAGTGAGTTACTATACCATACCCCTAACCCTAACCCTAACCCTGGAAACAAGGCAGTCAGCTCCCCAGACAGTGAGTTAATATACCATACCCCTAACCCTAACCCTGGAAACAAGGCAGTCAGCTCCCCAGACAGTGAGTTACTATACCATACCCCTAACCCTAACCCTGGAAACAAGGCAGTCGGCTCCCCAGACAGTGAGTTACTATACCATACCCCTAACCCTAACCCTGGAAACAAGGCAGTCAGCTCCCCAGACAGTGAGTTACTATACCATACCCCTAACCCTAACCCTGGAAACAAGGCAGTCAGCTCCCCAGACAGTGAGTTACTATACCATACCCCTAACCCTAACCCTGGAAACAAGGCAGTCAGCTCCCCAGACAGTGAGTTACTATACCATACCCCTAACCCTAACCCTAACCCTGGAAACAAGGCAGTCAGCTCCCCAGACAGTGAGTTACTATACCATACCCCTAACCCTAACCCTGGAAACAAGGCAGTCAGCTCCCCAGACAGTGAGTTACTATACCATACCCCTAACCCTAACCCTGGAAACAAGGCAGTCAGCTCCCCAGACAGTGAGTTACTATACCATACCCCTAACCCTAACCCTAACCCTGGAAACAAGGCAGTCAGCTCCCCAGACAGTGAGTTACTATACCATACCCCTAACCCTAACCCTAACCCTGGAAACAAGGCAGTCAGCTCCCCAGACAGTGAGTTACTATACCATACCCCTAACCCTAACCCTGGAAACAAGGCAGTCAGCTCCCCAGACAGTGAGTTACTATACCATACCCCTAACCCTAACCCTGGAAACAAGGCAGTCAGCTCCCCAGACAGTGAGTTACTATACCATACCCCTAACCCTAACCCTGGAAACAAGGCAGTCAGCTCCCCAGACAGTGAGTTACTATACCATACCCCTAACCCTAACCCTGGAAACAAGGCAGTCAGCTCCCCAGACAGTGAGTTACTATACCATACCCCTAACCCTAACCCTAACCCTGGAAACAAGGCAGTCAGCTCCCCAGACAGTGAGTTACTATACCATACCCCTAACCCTAACCCTGGAAACAAGGCAGTCAGCTCCCCAGACAGTGAGTTACTATACCATACCCCTAACCCTAACCCTGGAAACAAGGCAGTCAGCTCCCCAGACAGTGAGTTACTATACCATACCCCTAACCCTAACCCTAACCCTGGAAACAAGGCAGTCAGCTCCCCAGACAGTGAGTTACTATACCATACCCCTAACCCTAACCCTGGAAACAAGGCAGTCAGCTCCCCAGACAGTGAGTTACTATACCATACCCCTAACCCTAACCCTGGAAACAAGGCAGTCAGCTCCCCAGACAGTGAGTTACTATACCATACCCCTAACCCTAACCCTGGAAACAAGGCAGTCAGCTCCCCAGACAGTGAGTTACTATACCATACCCCTAACCCTAACCCTAACCCTGGAAACAAGGCCGTCAGCTCCCCAGACAGTGAGTTTCTGTACTGTTATTTTATTGTGATGGATTATATTGACATGGCCCCAACACAACTAGGGAATATACAGGCAGGCTGCTAAATCCCGAGTTACAGCCCAACTCTACAGAGGACATCATGACCCCCCTACAGAGAGGCGTTTTCCCCTTTGAAGCTTTACCATTATTTATTTTGATTCATTTTACCTTTATTTAACCAGGCAAGTCAGTTAAGAACAATTTCTTATTTACAATGACGGCCTACACCGGCCAACCCCGGACGATGCTGGGTTTGACCATTAGGGCCCCAGTCAAAACAGTAGGCTTTAAAGACTGGTCAGTGTGTGGTCTGCATGGCAGTGCCAGACTCCGACTCTTTGTCTGAGAGGTGCCAGACAAAGAGCAGGCAGGCAGGCAGGCAGGCAGGCAGGCAGAGACAGACAGGCAGGCAGGCAGGCTGGCAGGTCTAGCACTGTTGTTACTGTTGTATCACATTACAGAGTGTCAGTGTACCAGCTGTCTTTAACATAGTTGACATTGATTATTACAGAGTGTCAGTGTACCAGCTGTCTTTAACATAGTTGACATTGATTATTACAGAGTGTCAGTGTACCAGCTGTCTTTAACATAGTTGACATTGATTATTACAGAGTGTCAGTGTACCAGCTGTCTTTAACATAGTTGACATTGATTATTACAGAGTGTCAGTGTACCAGCTGTCTTTAACATAGTTGACATTGATTATTACAGAGTGTCAGTGTACCAGCTGTCTTTAACATAGTTGACATTGATTATTACAGAGTGTCAGTGTACCAGCTGTCTTTAACATAGTTGACCTTGATCATTACAGAGTGTCAGTGTACAAGCTGTCTTTAACATAGTTGACATAACAGAGTGTCAGTGGACCAGCTGTCTTTAACATAGTAGACATTGATCATTACAGAGTGTCAGTATACCAGCTGTCTTTAACATAGTTGACATTGATCATTACAGAGTGTCAGTGTACCAGCTGTCTTTAACATAGTTGACATTGATCATTACAGAGTGTCAGTGTACCAGCTGTCTTTAACATAGTTGACATTGATCATTACAGAGTGTCAGTGTACCAGCTGTCTTTAACATAGTTGACATTGATCATTACAGAGTGTCAGTGTACCAGCTGTCTTTAACATAGTTGACATTGATCATTACAGAGTGTCAGTGTACCAGCTGTCTTTAACATAGTTGACATTGATCATTACAGAGTGTCAGTGTACCAGCTGTCTTTAACATAGTTGACATTGATCATTACAGAGTGTCAGTGTACAAGCTGTCTTTAACATAGTTGACATTACAGAGTGTCAGTGGACCAGCTGTCTTTAACATAGTAGACATTGATCATTACAGAGTGTCAGTATACCAGCTGTCTTTAACATAGTTGACATTGATCATTACAGTGTCAGTGTACCAGCTGTCTTTAACATAGTTGACATTGATCATTACAGAGTGTCAGTGTACCAGTTGTCTTTAATAATATAATTTTAATTTAATATGCCATTTAGCAGATGCTTTTATCCAAAGCGACTTACAGTCATGTGTGCATACATTTTTACGTATGGGTGGTCCCGGGGATCGAACCCACTACCCTGGCGTTACAAGTGCCATGCTCTACCAATTGATCTACAGAGGTCCACAGTTGACATTGATCATTACAGAGTGTCAGTATACCAGCTGTCTTTAGCATAGTTGACATTGATCATTACAGAGTGTCAGTGTACCAGCTGTCTTTAGCATAGTTGACATTGATCATTACAGAGTGTCAGTGTACCAGCTGTCTTTAACATAGTTGACATTGATCATTACAGAGTGTCAGTATACCAGCTGTCTTTAACATAGTTGACATTGATCATTACAGAGTGTCAGTATACCAGCTGTCTTTAACATAGTTGACATTGATCATTACAGAGTGTCAGTGTACCAGCTGTCTTTAACATAGTTGACATTGATCATTATGCGTTAGAGGACACCAGTGTAATGATGCTGCCTGCCTGCCTGCCTGCCTGCCTGCCTGCCTGCCTGTCTGTCTGTCTGCCTGTCTGTCTGTCTGCCTGCCTGCCTGCCTGTCTGTCTGTCTGTCTGTCTGTCTGTCTATAAATATAAATAACCGTTAGTTTGTCCTGACACATCACTTCTTCTGTGATTTAAAGGATATCTTTACTATATCTGACCCTAAGTTTCCACTCCTGTGTGATGTTGTTAATTGATCCAAACAGCAGCCTGACTCAACTGGCTGTAATGGGAGCCGTAGGGACAAGCTCCTTCTAATCTAAAAACACTCACATCCGGTCTACTTTCTATCTCGCTCTACTCCAGGTATCTTCAGGAGGTAGGCTACACAGACACCATCCTGGATGTGAAGTCTCGAAGGGTGCAAGCCCTGCTGGGTCTGGCTGGAGACGGAGGGGGGAGACCTGGGGAGAGGACAGCCAACGAGCCCCCTCTGGTCAACGGAACAGACACCTCACCTAAAGGCACGGGCACCAGAGGAGGGTAAGTTAACACACCTCACTGTCAATACACACACAGGATGGTGCCCCCCACAGGATGGTGCCCCCCACAAAAAAGTATTTGATCCCCTGCTGATTTTGTACGTTTGCCCACTGACAAAGACATGATCAGTCTATAATTTTAATGGTAGGTTTATTTGAACAGTGAGAGACAGAATAACAACAAAAAAATCCAGAAAAACACATGTCAAAAATGTTATTAACTGAGTTGCATTTTAATGAGGGAAATAATAATAATAAATAATAATATGCCATTTAGCAGACGCTTTTATCCAAAGCGACTTACAGTCATGCGTGCATACATTTTTTTTTTTGTGTATGGGTGGTCCCGGGGATCGAACCCACTACCTTGGCGTTATAAGCGCCGTGCTCTACCAGCTGAGCTACAGAGGACCACAAATACGTATTTGACCCCCTCTCAATCAGAAAGATTTCTGGCTCCCAGGTGTCTTTTAAACAGGTAATGAGCTGAGATTAGGAGCACACTCTTAAAGGGAGTGCTCCTAATCTCAGCTTGTTACCTGTATAAAAGACACCTGTCCACAGAAGCCATCAATCAATCAGATTCCAAGCTCTCCACCATGGCCAAGACCAAAGAGCTCTCCAAGGATGTCAGGGACAAGATTGTAGACCTACACAAGGCTGGAATGGGCTACAAGACCATCGCCAAGCAGCTTGGTGAGAAGGTGACTGTCTCCTGAGTGGCGCAGTGGTCTAAGGCACTGCATCGCAGTGCTAACTGTGCCACTAGAGATCCTGGTTCGAATCCAGGCTCTGTCGCAGCCGGCCGCGACCGGGAGACTCATGGGCGGCGCACAATTGGCCCAGCGTCGTCCAGGGTAGGGGAGGGAATGGCCGGCAGGGATGTAGCTCAGTTGATAGAGCATGGCGTTTGCAACGCCAGGGTTGTGGGTTCGATTCCCACGGGGGGCCAGTATAAAAAAATATGTATTCACTAACTGTAAGTCGCTCTGGATAAGAGCGTCTGCTAAATGACTAAAATGTAAATGTAAAAAATGTGACAAAAGTTGGTGTGATTATTCGCAAATGGAAGAAACACAAAATAACTGTCAGTCTCCCTCGGCCTGGGGCTCCATGCAAGATCTCACCTTGTGGAGTTGCAATGATCATGAGAACGGTGAGGAATCAGCCCAGAACTACACGGGAGGATCTTGTTAATGATATCAAGGCAGCTGGGACCATAGTCACCAAGAAAACAATTGGTAACACACTACGCCGTGAAGGACTGAAATCCTGCAGCGCCCACAAGGTCCCCCTGCTCAAGAAAGCACATATACAGGTCCGTCTGAAGTTTGCCAATGAACATCTGAATGATTCAGAGGAGAACTGGGTGAAAGTGTTGTGGTCAGATGAGACCAAAATGGAGCTCTTTGGCATCAACTCAACTCAACTTTGGAGGAGGAGGAATGCTGCCTATGACCCCAAGAACACCATCCCCACCGTCAAACATGGAGGTGGAAACATTATGCTTTGGGGGTGTTTTTCTGCTAAGGGGACAGGACAACTTCACCGCATCAAAGGGACGATGGACGGGGCCATGTACCGTCAAATCTTATTAGAGAACCTCCTTCCCTCAGCCAGGGCATTGAAAATGGGTCGTGCATGGTTATTCCAGCATGACAATGACCCAAAACACATGGCCAAGGCAACAAAGTAGTGGCTCAAGAAGAAGCACATTAAGGTCCTGGAGTGGCCTAGCCAGTCTCCAGACCTTAATCCCATAGAAAATCTGTGGAGGGAGCTGAAGGTTCGAGTTGCCAAACGTCAGCCTCAAAACCTTAATGACTTGGAGAAGATCTGCAAAGAGGAGTGGGACAAAATCCCACCTGAGATGTGTGCAAACCTGGTGGCCAACTACAAGAAACGTCTGACCTCTGTGATTGCCAACAAGGGTTTTGCCACCAAGTACTAAGTCATGTTTTGCAGAGGGGTCAAATACTTATTTCCCTCATTAATATGCAAATCAATTTATAACATTTTTGACATGCGTTTTTCTGGATTTTTTGTTGTTATTCTGTCTCTCACTGTTCAAATAAACCTACCATTAAAATTATAGACTGATAATTTCTTTGTCAGTGGACAAACGTACAAAATCAGCAGGGGATCAAATACTTTTTTCCCTCACTGTATGTAAGATGGTGGATCAGGCCAGCCCCAACCTGCTCATTGTTTACATCTGGGTAGTTTGGGTCCTGGATGCCAGCTGTGTACCTGTATCAGACAATATACCATGGGTATCACAGAGTGAGTCACTGTCTTGATAATGTTAGGACAACCAGGTCCATGTTGCCTCTGGCAGAGTGAGTCACTGTCTTGATAATGTTAGGACAACTAGGTCCATGTTGCCTCTGGCAGAGTGAGTCACTGTCTT
>NC_140012.1:45013799-45085273 GCF_964263955.1 Coregonus lavaretus | reverse complement strand
ACTAGTTTGCTGGGTTGGATACTGTCCCCTCTGATGACTGAACTAGTTTGCTGGGTTGGATACTGTCCCTCTGATGACTGAACTAGTTTGCTGGGTTGGATACTGTCCCTCTGACTGAACTAGTTTGCTGGGTTGGATACTGTCCCTCTGATGACTGAACTAGTTTGCTGGGTTGGATACTGTCCCTCTGATGACTGAACTAGTTTGCTGGGTTGGATACTGTCCCTCTGATGACTGAACTAGTTTGCTGGGTTGGATACTGTCCCTCTGCCTGAACTAGTTTGCTGGGTTGGATACTGTCCCTCTGATGACTGAACTAGTTTGCTGGGTTGGATACTGTCCCTCTGACTGAACTAGTTTGCTGGGTTGGATACTGTCCCTCTGACTGAACTAGTTTGCTGGGTTGGATACTGTCCCTCTGATGACTGAACTAGTTTGCTGGGTTGGATACTGTCCCTCTGATGACTGAACTAGTTTGCTGGGTTGGATACTGTCCCTCTGATGACTGAACTAGTTTGCTGGGTTGGATACTGTCCCTCTGATGACTGAACTAGTTTGCTGGGTTGGATACTGTCCCTCTGATGACTGAACTAGTTTGCTGGGTTGGATACTGTCCCTCTGATGACTGAACTAGTTTGCTGGGTTGGATACTGTCCCTCTGATGACTGAACTAGTTTGCTGGGTTGGATACTGTCCCTCTGATGACTGAACTAGTTTGCTGGGTTGGATACTGTCCCTCTGACTGAACTAGTTTGCTGGGTTGGATACTGTCCCTCTGATGACTGAACTAGTTTGCTGGGCTGGATACTGTCCCTCTGACTGAACTAGTTTGCTGGGTTGGATACTGTCCATCTGACTGAACTAGTTTGCTGGGTTGGATACTGTCCCTCTGATGACTGAACTAGTTTGCTGGGTTGGATACTGTCCCTCTGACTGAACTAGTTTGCTGGGTTGGATACTGTCCCTCTGATGACTGAACTAGTTTGCTGGGTTGGATACTGTCCCTCTGATGACTGAACTAGTTTGCTGGGCTGGATACTGTCCCTCTGATGACTGAACTAGTTTGCTGGGTTGGATACTGTCCCTCTGATGACTGAACTAGTTTGCTGGGTTGGATACTGTCCCTCTGATGACTGAACTAGTTTGCTGGGTTGGATACTGTCCCTCTGATGACTGAACTAGTTTGCTGGGTTGGATACTGTCCCTCTGATGACTGAACTAGTTTGCTGGGTTGGATACTGTCCCTCTGATGACTGAACTAGTTTGCTGGGTTGGATACTGTCCCTCTGATGACTGAACTAGTTTGCTGGGTTGGATACTGTCCCTCTGATGACTGAACTAGTTTGCTGGGTTGGATACTGTCCCTCTGATGACTGAACTAGTTTGCTGGGTTGGATACTGTCCCTCTGATGACTGAACTAGTTTGCTGGGTTGGATACTGTCCCTCTGACTGAACTAGTTTGCTGGGTTGAATACTGTCCCTCTGACTGAACTAGTTTGCTGGGTTGGATACTGTCCCTCTGACTGAACTAGTTTGCTGGGCTGGATACTGTCCCTCTGATGACTGAACTAGTTTGCTGGGTTGGATACTGTCCCTCTGATGACTGAACTAGTTTGCTGGGTTGGATACTGTCCCTCTGATGACTGAACTAGTTTGCTGGGTTGGATACTGTCCCTCTGATGACTGAACTAGTTTGCTGGGTTGGATACTGTCCCTCTGACTGAACTAGTTTGCTGGGTTGGATACTGTCCCTCTGATGACTGAACTAGTTTGCTGGGTTGGATACTGTCCCTCTGATGACTGAACTAGTTTGCTGGGTTGGATACTGTCCCTCTGATGACTGAACTAGTTTGCTGGGTTGGATACTGTCCCTCTGATGACTGAACTAGTTTGCTGGGTTGGATACTGTCCCTCTGATGACTGAACTAGTTTGCTGGGTTGGATACTGTCCCTCTGCCTGAACTAGTTTGCTGGGTTGGATACTGTCCCTCTGATGACTGAACTAGTTTGCTGGGTTGGATACTGTCCCTCTGATGACTGAACTAGTTTGCTGGGTTGGATACTGTCCCTCTGACTGAACTAGTTTGCTGGGTTGGATACTGTCCCTCTGCCTGAACTAGTTTGCTGGGTTGGATACTGTCCCTCTGATGACTGAACTAGTTTGCTGGGTTGGATACTGTCCCTCTGCCTGAACTAGTTTGCTGGGTTGGATACTGTCCCTCTGCCTGAACTAGTTTGCTGGGTTGGATACTGTCCCTCTGATGACTGAACTAGTTTGCTGGGTTGGATACTGTCCCTCTGATGACTGAACTAGTTTGCTGGGTTGGATACTGTCCCTCTGATGACTGAACTAGTTTGCTGGGTTGGATACTGTCCCTCTGATGACTGAACTAGTTTGCTGGGTTGGATACTGTCCCTCTGACTGAACTAGTTTGCTGGGTTGGATACTGTCCCTCTGATGACTGAACTAGTTTGCTGGGTTGGATACTGTCCCTCTGATGACTGAACTAGTTTGCTGGGTTGGATACTGTCCCTCTGATGACTGAACTAGTTTGCTGGGTTGGATACTGTCCCTCTGATGACTGAACTAGTTTGCTGGGTTGGATACTGTCCCTCTGATGACTGAACTAGTTTGCTGGGTTGGATACTGTCCCTCTGCCTGAACTAGTTTGCTGGGTTGGATACTGTCCCTCTGATGACTGAACTAGTTTGCTGGGTTGGATACTGTCCCTCTGATGACTGAACTAGTTTGCTGGGTTGGATACTGTCCCTCTGATGACTGAACTAGTTTGCTGGGTTGGATACTGTCCCTCTGATGACTGAACTAGTTTGCTGGGTTGGATACTGTCCCTCTGATGACTGAACTAGTTTGCTGGGTTGGATACTGTCCCTCTGATGACTGAACTAGTTTGCTGGGTTGGATACTGTCCCTCTGATGACTGAACTAGTTTGCTGGGTTGGATACTGTCCCTCTGATGACTGAACTAGTTTGCTGGGTTGGATACTGTCCCTCTGACTGAACTAGTTTGCTGGGTTGGATACTGTCCCTCTGATGACTGAACTAGTTTGCTGGGTTGGATACTGTCCCTCTGATGACTGAACTAGTTTGCTGGGTTGGATACTGTCCCTCTGCCTGAACTAGTTTGCTGGGTTGGATACTGTCCCTCTGATGACTGAACTAGTTTGCTGGGTTGGATACTGTCCCTCTGATGACTGAACTAGTTTGCTGGGTTGGATACTGTCCCTCTGATGACTGAACTAGTTTGCTGGGTTGGATACTGTCCATCTGACTGAACTAGTTTGCTGGGTTGGATACTGTCCCTCTGACTGAACTAGTTTGCTGGGTTGGATACTGTCCCTCTGCCTGAACTAGTTTGCTGGGTTGGATACTGTCCCTCTGATGACTGAACTAGTTTGCTGGGTTGGATACTGTCCCTCTGACTGAACTAGTTTGCTGGGTTGGATACTGTCCCTCTGATGACTGAACTAGTTTGCTGGGTTGGATACTGTCCCTCTGATGACTGAACTAGTTTGCTGGGTTGGATACTGTCCCTCTGCCTGAACTAGTTTGCTGGGTTGGATACTGTCCCTCTGATGACTGAACTAGTTTGCTGGGTTGGATACTGTCCCTCTGACTGAACTAGTTTGCTGGGTTGGATACTGTCCCTCTGATGACTGAACTAGTTTGCTGGGTTGGATACTGTCCCTCTGATGACTGAACTAGTTTGCTGGGTTGGATACTGTCCCTCTGATGACTGAACTAGTTTGCTGGGTTGGATACTGTCCCTCTGATGACTGAACTAGTTTGCTGGGTTGGATACTGTCCCTCTGCCTGAACTAGTTTGCTGGGTTGGATACTGTCCCTCTGATGACTGAACTAGTTTGCTGGGTTGGATACTGTCCCTCTGATGACTGAACTAGTTTGCTGGGTTGGATACTGTCCCTCTGATGACTGAACTACAGTGGGGGAAAAAAGTATTTAGTCAGCCACCAATTGTGCAAGTTCTCCCACTTAAAAAGATATGAGAGGCCTGTAATTTTCATCATAGGTACACGTCAACTATGACAGACAAAATGAGAAATAAAAATACGGAAAATCACATTGTAGGATTTTTAATGAATTTATTTGCAAATTATGGTGGAAAATAAGTATTTGGTCAATAACAAAAGTTTCTCAATACTTTGTTATATACCCTTTGTTGGCAATGACACAGGTCAAACTTTTTCTGTAAGTCTTCACAAGGTTTTCACACACTGTTGCTGGTATTTTGGCCCATTCCTCCATGCAGATCTCCTCTAGAGCAGTGATGTTTTGGGGCTGTCGCTGGGCAACACAGACTTTCAACTCCCTCCAAAGATTTTCTATGGGGTTGAGATCTGGAGACTGGCTAGGCCACTCCAGGACCTTGAAATGCTTCTTACGAAGCCACTCCTTCGTTGCCCGGGCGGTGTGTTTGGGATCATTGTCATGCTGAAAGACCCAGCCACGTTTCATCTTCAATGCCCTTGCTGATGGAAGGAGGCTTTCACTCAAAATCTCATGATACATGGCCCCATTCATTCTTTCCTTTACACGGATCAGTCGTCCTGGTCCCTTTGCAGAAAAACAGCCCTAAAGCATGATGTTTCCACCCCCATGCTTCATAGTAGGTATGGTGTTCTTTGGATGCAACTCAGCATTCTTTGTCCTCCAAACACAACGAGTTGAGTTTTTACCTAAAAGTTCTATTTTGGTTTCATCTGACCATATGACATTCTCCCTAACCTCTTCTGGATCATCCACATGCACTCTAGCAAACTTCAGACGGGCCTGGACATGTACTGGCTTAAGCAGGGGGACACGTCTGGCACTACAGGATTTGAGTCCCTGGCGGCGTAGTGTGTTACTGATGGTAGGCTTTGTTACTTTGGTCCCAGCTCTCTGCAGGTCATTCACTAGGTCCCCCCGTGTGGTTCTGGGATTTTTGCTCACCGTTCTTGTGATCATTTTGACCCCACGGGGTGAGATCTTGCGTGGAGCCCCAGATCGAGGGAGATTATCAGTGGTCTTGTATGTCTTCCATTTCCTAATAATTGCTCCCACAGTTGATTTCTTCAAACCAAGCTGCTTACCTATTGCAGATTCAGTCTTCCCAGCCTGGTGCAGGTCTACAATGTTGTTTCTGGTGTCCTTTGACAGCTCTTTGGTCTTGGCCATAGTGGAGTTTGGAGTGTGACTGTTTGAGGTTGTGGACAGGTGTCTTTTATACTGATAACAAGTTCAAACAGGTGCCATTAATACAGGTAACGAGTGGAGGACAGAGGAGCCTCTTAAAAAAGAAGTTACAGGTCTGTGAGAGCCAGAAATCTTGCTTGTTTGTAGGTGACCAAATACTTATTTTCCACCATAATTTGCAAATAAATTCATTAAAAATCCTACAATGTGATTTTCTGGGGGAAAAAATCTCATTTTGTCTGTCATAGTTGACGTGTACCTATGATGAAAATAACAGGCCTCTCTCATCTTTTTAAGTGGGAGAACTTGCACAATTGGTGGCTGACTAAATACTTTTTTTCCCCACTGTAGTTTGCTGGGTTGGATACTGTCCCTCTGATGACTGAACTAGTTTGCTGGGTTGGATACTGTCCCTCTGATGACTGAACTAGTTTGCTGGGTTGGATACTGTCCCTCTGATGACTGAACTAGTTTGCTGGGTTGGATACTGTCCCTCTGATGACTGAACTAGTTTGCTGGGTTGGATACTGTCCCTCTGATGACTGAACTAGTTTGCTGGGTGCTGGGTTGGGTACTGTCTCCATGTGGCTCCTGGCTAGTTTGCTGGGTGCTGGGTTGGGTACTGTCTCCATGTGGCTCCTGGCTAGTTTGCTGGGTGCTGGGTTGGGTACTGTCTCCATGTGGCTCCTGGCTAGTTTGCTGGGTGCTGGGTTGGGTACTGTCTCCATGTGGCTCCTGGCTAGAGCAGGACGTAAGCTGTTTCTGGCTTGTCAGACACATCACCGTCAACCAACACACTGGTAGACTATAGTTTTATTTCATGAATAACTTAAGATGGGGAGTATTTACTACCTTAAATACCACATATCAAATCATTTTTCTTTTTTATTTATTTTTTTAAGTTCTTTTACACACACTAACCATTTAAGTATTTTAATGTTTCCTTCTGAAACCGGTTGAAACTGGCCATTTCATGACTGTTTCCTTCTGAAACCGGTTGAAACTGGCCATTTCATGACTGTTTCCTTCTGAAACCGGTTGAAACTGGCCATTTCATGTTATTTTATTTTATTTTTTGTTATTTTTCTCTGGTGTTTTTTTGTTCAAACAGATTGCAGATTGTTGAACTGTTGTCCATCACCATAGTCCATACATCAACCCCAACTCATAACTTTAGACATATTACTTGTCTTTCTTTACCCCTCTGTTGTCTAATATGTTCCATTGTGTGTTGTAAGTCTGTGGTAGTCATGTCTGTTGCACATCTGTGTTGGTCTATGAAGGGAATTGACTTCAAATAAAATAAAATGCAGTTTTATTTGTCACGTGCTTTGTAAACTACAGGTGTAGACTAACCGTGGAATGTGACCAAAACCTGGAAATCTGATCAGAAAGAATGCAAGAAAGAAAAGATTGAGAATGCAAGAACATGGATTGAAAGATGGACAGAGTGGTTTTGGTTAAGGATGGTCTCCACAGGTCCCTGAGCTCCTCCGGTCCTAAAGGTCTACTCTCCTTGGGAGACTCTACTTCCCTTTCAACTCCTGTATAACTACTGAAATAGTTTCTGGCCTTATTGAGCTCAGTGGCTAGTTACTGGAGGGACTTTCTAAGACCAGGGCAAACCCTCCTGTAGGCATTGGTCCCATCTAGATCCTGGCCAAACCCTCCTGTAGGCATTGGTCCCATCTAGATCCTGGCCAAACCCTCCTGTAGGCATTGGTCCCATCTAGATCCTGGCCAAACCCTCCTGTAGGCATTGGTCCCATCTAGATCCTGGCCAAACCCTCCTGTAGGCATTGGTCCCATCTAGATCCTGGCCAAACCCTCCTGTAGGCATTGGTCCCATCTAGATCCTGGCCAAACCCTCCTGTAGGCATTGGTCCCATCTAGATCCTGGCCAAACCCTCCTGTAGGCATTGGTCCCATCTAGATCCTGGCCAAACCCTCCTGTAGGCATTGGTCCCATCTAGATCCTGGCCAAACCCTCCTGTAGGCATTGGTCCCATCTAGATCCTGGCCAAACCCTCCTGTAGGCATTGGTCCCATCTAGATCCTGGCCAAACCCTCCTGTAGGCATTGGTCCCATCTAGATCCTGGCCAAACCCTCCTGTAGGCATTGGTCCCATCTAGATCCTGGCCAAACCCTCCTGTAGGCATTGGTCCCATCTAGATCCTGGCCAAACCCTCCTGTAGGCATTGGTCCCATCTAGATCCTGGCCAAACCCTCCTGTAGGCATTGGTCCCATCTAGATCCTGGCCAAACCCTCCTGTAGGCATTGGTCCCATCTAGATCCTGGCCAAACCCTCCTGTAGGCATTGGTCCCATCTAGATCCTGGCCAAACCCTCCTGTAGGCATTGGTCCCATCTAGATCCTGGCCAAACCCTCCTATCGCTCTGGTTTGTCCCCCTGCAGAGGAAGAGGAGCAGACTGCCATGTCAGAGGCCTGGGACGTGGACCCGGGTCTGATAACCAAACTCAAAGAGGAGTACAGGAAGGAGCGCAAGGGGAAGAGTAAGTCCTCTCTCCATGCCGCCTCCTCCTCTTCCTCTTCTCTCTCTGTAGAGTAAGAGAAATAGAAACAAAAGCCTTAAATCAAGAACAAGCATCTTGTTCTTTTACTTTAGCTGCTCTTTCTAAGCTGTCTTCAGCTCTCTTTCCTATTTCCAACGCTCTGTCTTCAGCTCTCTTTCCTATTTCCATAGCTCTGTCTTCAGCTCTCTTTCCTATTTCCATAGCTCTGTCTTCAGCTCTCTTTCCTATTTCCATAGCTCTGTCTTCAGCTCTCTTTCCTATTTCCATAGCTCTGTCTTCAGCTCTCTGTCCTATTTCCATAGCTCTGTCTTCAGCTCTCTTTCCTATTTCCATAGCTCTGTCTTCAGCTCTCTTTCCTATTTCCATAGCTCTGTCTTCAGCTCTGTCTCTTTATGTAAACGTTGTCTGTCTGTGGATCTGTTTGTTTTGCTATTCCTTTATATCCTCCAATGCCTGCTCCATTCTGTTCTGTCTCTAGTTTAGAAATGAATGTGTACACTGCTAGCTACAGGGTATCATTCCCCATGATATTACCATTGTCATTCTTATTTCAGTCTACAGAACCTCTATTGGAGTTAGTCTGCCAGGATTCAAACCCTAACTGAATCATATTGCACTCAACCTACTCAACGTACCTATCTTCTAGTAGTGATGGAAGGGCATAAACAACACTTAGAATCCACTCTGCAACCTTGAAAGACAAGACTATTTAAGTTGTGGATGTCATGATACAGAAACAAGACAGAGATGCCCAGCCCCATGTTCCTACATTAGCATCAGTCGTTATCCTCTCCATGTGCCGTGATTCTGTCCAGATTCATCCTGGGATCATTTTCAACTACAGCCTGTCTTTTCTTGCTCTTTTGTCCTCACCAAATGATATTTCTGTTGTGTTGATTTTTGATGTGGGGGTGGTGAGTATTCAGGATGTGTGTTCAGGGGCAGGGGCAGGTAGATACGATCCCTTGTGGTCGCAGCTCTACTACCTGCCAAGCCAATTTCACTCTGATTGAGTTCCACATGGCATCCACTTCCCTTTATAGTGCACCTGTTTTCACCAGGGCACATAGGGCTTCCATTTGGGACACAGCTTCTGACTTTGTACATGATATTGTCCCCCTACCTGTCTTCCCTCCCCCAGGACCTAACCGGTCTAAGCTCCAGGACATGTTAGCCAACCTGAGGGACCAGGAGGACATGAGTCCCAGAGAACCCTCCTCTACCTCCCAGGCCCACTCCAACGCACCCAGGATCAATGAACAGCACCAGGACAACCGCACTGATGAAGGTACTGTCCCTGTCTCTGTTCTTGTCTCTGTCTCTGTCCCTGTCTCTGTCTCTGTCCCTGTCTCTGTCTCTGTCCTTGTTTCTGTCCTTGTCCCTGTCTCTGTCCTTGTCCCTGTCTCTTTCCTTGTCTCTGTCCCTGTCTCTGTCCTTATCTCTGTCTCTGTCCTTGTTTCTGTCCTTGTCCCTGTCTCTGTCCTTGTCCCTGTCTCTTTCCTTGTCTCTGTCCCTGTCTCTGTCCTTATCTCTGTCTCTGTCCTTGTTTCTGTCCTTGTCCCTGTCTCTGTCCCTGTCCCTGTTTCTGTCCCTGTCTCTGTCTCTGTCCTTGTTTCTGTCCTTGTCCCTGTCTCTGTCCTTGTCTCTGTCTCTGTCCTTGTTTCTGTCCTTGTCCCTGTCTCTGTCCTTGTCTCTGTCTCTGTCCTTGTTTCTGTCCTTGTCCCTGTCTCTGTCCCTGTCCCTGTTTCTGTCCCTGTCTCTGTCTCTGTCCTTGTTTCTGTCCTTGTCCCTGTCTCTGTCCCTGTCCCTGTTTCTGTCCCTGTCTCTGTCCTTGTCCCTGTTTCTGTCCTTGTCTCTGTTTCTGTCCTTGTCTCTGTCCTTGTCCCTGTCCTTGTCCCTGTCTCTGTCCTTGTCCCTGTCTCTGTCCTTGTCCCTGTCTCTGTCCTTGTCCCTGTCCTTGTCCCTGTCTCTGTCCTTGTCCCTGTCTCTGTCCTTGTCCCTGTCTCTGTCCTTGTCCCTGTTTCTGTCCTTGTCCCTGTCTCTTTACTACCATATATTTGCCCAGTGCACATCTTGAATTTTGACGAAGGTACTGTACCTCTGTCCTTGCCTTTGTTGGACCCAGGGCTCGTCTAAACTAGGTGTTGGATGGTACCATGTATTTGCCCAGTGTTAACATCTTGAGTGTAATGAGTATCCTGCAGGTTACTGGTTGATTGATTTAATTGACTGCCTCCATCTCTCTTCCAGTGGAGGCCTTGACGTTCCCTCCTTCCGCTGGGAAGTCCTTTATCATGGGTCCTGATGAGAACATGGAGGCTGAGATGGGACTGGGGGAGCTGGCTGGACTCAGCATAGCTAATGAGGCTGATAGTCTGGCCTACGATGTAAGTATCCATCTACCTCTGTGGGAGGAGGACAGGAGGAAGAGGGGGGTGTGAGCAGGGACTGGGGGAGCTGGCTGGACTCAGCATAGCTAATGAGGCTGATAGTCTGGCCTACGATGTAAGTATCCATCTACCTCTGTGGGAGGAGGACAGGAGGAAGAGGGGGGTGTGAGCAGGGACTGGGGGAGCTGGCTGGACTCAGCATAGCTAATGAGGCTGATAGTCTGGCCTACGATGTAAGTATCCATCTACCTCTGTGGGAGGAGGACAGGAGGAAGAGGGGAGTGTGAGCAGGGACTGGGGGAGCTGGCTGGACTCAGCATAGCTAATGAGGCTGATAGTCTGACCTACGATGTAAGTATCCATCTACCTCTGTGGGAGGAGGACAGGAAGAAGAGGGGGGTGGGAGCAGGGACTGGGGGAGCTGGCTGGACTCAGCATAGCTAATGAGGCTGATAGTCTGACCTACGATGTAAGTATCCATCTACCTCTGTGGGAGGAGGACAGGAGGAAGAGGGGAGTGTGAGCAGGGACTGGGGGAGCTGGCTGGACTCAGCATAGCTAATGAGGCTGATAGTCTGGCCTACGATGTAAGTATCCATCTACCTCTGTGGGAGGAGGACAGGAGGAAGAGGGGGGTGTGAGCAGGGACTGGGGGAGCTGGCTGGACTCAGCATAGCTAATGAGGCTGATAGTCTGGCCTACGATGTAAGTATCCATCTACCTCTGTGGGAGGAGGACAGGAGGAAGAGGGGAGTGTGAGCAGGGACTGGGGGAGCTGGCTGGACTCAGCATAGCTAATGAGGCTGATAGTCTGACCTACGATGTAAGTATCCATCTACCTCTGTGGGAGGAGGACAGGAAGAAGAGGGGGGTGGGAGCAGGGACTGGGGGAGCTGGCTGGACTCAGCATAGCTAATGAGGCTGATAGTCTGACCTACGATGTAAGTATCCATCTACCTCTGTGGGAGGAGGACAGGAGGAAGAGGGGGGTGTGAGCAGGGACTGGGGGAGCTGGCTGGACTCAGCATAGCTAATGAGGCTGATAGTCTGGCCTATGACATGAGGAGGATCTGGGGTAGCCTAAATACAATCAGCACTCTCCACTAGCCAAGAACATGATCTGTGTGTCTGTCCATTCAATACCTTCCTCAACTAATATGCTTTCAGGTTAGGGTTAGTATTATAGTGCTCTTACACTACTATAGTCCTGCTGCTGTCCTGGGGAATTTACAGTACTATAGTCCTGCTGCTGTCCTGGGGAATTTACAGTACTATAGTCCTGCTGCTGTCCTGGGGAATTTACAGTACTATAGCCCTGCTGCTGTCCTGGGGAATTTACAGTACTATAGTCCTGCTGCTGTCCTGGGGAATTTACACTACTATAGTCCTGCTGCTGTCCTGGGGAATTTACAGTACTATAGTCCTGCTGCTGTCCTGGGGAATTTACAGTACTATAGTCCTGCTGCTGTCCTGGGGAATTTACAGGACTATAGTCCTGCTGCTGTCCTGGGGAATTTACAGTACTATAGCCCTGCTGCTGTCCTGGGGAATTTACAGTACTATAGTCCTGCTGCTGTCCTGGGGAATTTACAGTACTATAGTCCTGCTGCTGTCCTGGGGAATTTACAGTACTATAGCCCTGCTGCTGTCCTGGGGAATTTACAGTACTATAGTCCTGCTGCTGTCCTGGGGAATTTACAGTACTATAGTCCTGCTGCTGTCCTGGGGAATTTACAGTACTATAGCCCTGCTGCTGTCCTGGGGAATTTACAGTACTATAGTCCTGCTGCTGTCCTGGGGAATTTACAGTACTATAGTCCTGCTGCTGTCCTGGGGAATTTACAGGACTATAGTCCTGCTGCTGTCCTGGGGAATTTACAGGACTATAGCCCTGCTGCTGTCCTGGGGAATTTACAGGACTATAGTCCTGCTGTTGTCCTGGGGAATTTACAGTACTATAGTCCTGCTGATGTCCTGGGGAATTTACAGTACTATAGCCCTGCTGCTGTCCTGGGGAATTTACAGTACTATAGTCCTGCTGCTGTCCTGGGGAATTTACAGTACTATAGTCCTGCTGCTGTCCTGGGGAATTTACAGGACTATAGTCCTGCTGCTGTCCTGGGGAATTTACAGTACTATAGCTCTGCTGCTGTCCTGGGATGCAAAGGATTGCAGTTCACTTAGACTTTATCTACCCACAATCCATGGTGTTTCCCCTCCTCAGATCTCCAACAACCAGGATGCCCTGAGGAGGACCTGGAACCCTAAGTTCACCCTGCGGAGCCACTTTGACGGGATCCGAGGTCTGGCGTTCCACCCCGTAGAACCGATTCTAGTCACCGCCTCAGAGGACCACACGCTGAAGATGTGGAACCTGCAGAAGACTGCCCCCACCAAGAAGTAAGACTGACCCTCTCTGTCTAATAACACCATAATATTAACCCTAACCTGCAGAAGACTGCCCCCACCAAGAAGTAAGACTGACCCTTTGTCTAATAGCACCATAATATTGACCCTAACCAGCAGAAGACAACAGGGAAGACTACAACTCAGTGTCTACTTCACTAAAGCAGAGACTTAGACTAGAGACGTTGCTCTCACCAGGTTTGGAGTCAATTCCTCTCACCAGGTTTGGAGTCAATTCCTCTCACCAGGTTTGGAGTCAATTCCTCTCACCAGGTTTGGAGTCAATTCCTCTCACCAGATTTGGAGTCAATTCCTCATTGAGGAGAATTGGAATTTCAGTTTACTTCCTGAATTTACTGAATGGAAATGGAATTGACTCCAAACATGGTGAGAGAAATGTCTCTCACAGAAATGTATGATACCTTTATACAGTCCACATTATGTCTAGAAAGTTTACAACTGTCTAACTCACAATTTCTCTGTGTCTTCATCTCCAGGAGTGCCTCTCTTGACGTGGAACCCATCTACACGTTCAGGGCCCACCAGGGTGCAGTGCTGTGTGTAGTGATGAGCAGTACAGGAGATCAATGTTTCAGTGGAGGGGTGGACGGGACCATTCAGAGCTGGAACACCCCTAACCCTAACGTAGACCCATACGATTCATACGGTAAGAACAGAGGTCTGGCTGTCTCTCTGTCTGTCTCTCTGTCTGTCTCTCTCTCTCTGTTCTCTCTGTTCTCTCTCTCTCTCTGTTCTCTCTGTTCTCTCTCTCTCTCTGTTCTCTCTGTCTCTCTCTCTCTCTGTTCTCTCTGTTCTCTCTCTCTCTCTCTCTCTGTTCTCTCTGTCTCTCTCTCTCTGTTCTCTCTCTCTCTCTGTTCTCTCTCTCTCTCTGTCTCTCTCTCTCTCTCTCTCTCTCTCTCTCTCTCTGTTCTCTCTCTCTCTCTCTCTGTTCTCTCTGTTCTCTGTTCTCTCTCTCTCTCTCTCTCTCTCTGTTCTCTCTCTCTCTGTGTTCTCTCTCTTTATCTAACATGTCCTCCTCCTCCCTGTGTGTAATAGAGCCGTCTGTCCTGCGGGGGGCGCTGTGTGGTCATACTGACTCGGTGTGGGGTCTGGTCTACAGTAGTGTTCATCAGAGACTCCTGTCTTGCTCTGGAGACGGCACCGTCAGGCTGTGGGACGCCTCCAATACCAAGCCTGCCCTGGCCACCTTCCACCATAAAGGTGCACTCAGACTTAGTTTTCATCTTAATTTGCCATATTGTGTCATTCAAATTAACTTTAATCCTACACCGCATGATTTGTGTTGTATGTTTATGATGTTCAAATTCTTTGGTGAAATCAACCAATATGGTTCACTGCTTCAGAGTTCGGCGTGCCCTCGTCAGTGGACCTGGTCTGCAGTGAGCCCGCCCACATGGTGACATCATTCACCAGCGGTCACATTGGCCTCTTCAACATGGAGACACAGCAACTGGTGCTCAACCTGGAGTCCACTGCAGAGACGGGTAGGTCTGGATGGAGGGAGGAGGGGTGGGAGGGAGGGAGGGAGGGAGTTTGGGAAGCCTCCAGACCATTTGTTAAAAAAGTAAAGAAACCCAATTCTATTTGAACCCAGTTCTGGAAGCCTTTACGGCTAATATGGTCTATTATTTAGTGTACATGGTCCTTGGAGCCGGATATGAACCAGCGACCTAACGAGCTGTCTCTCCTCTCCCCAGGTACCCCCTGTCAGATCAACAGGGTGCTGAGCCACCCCACCCTCCCCATCACCATCACCGCTGAGGAGGACAAACACATAAAGTTCTTCGACAACAACACAGGTAACAGCCATTTTGCTGGTCTACATACAAACGTTTTTCACTCCAGCAGTGTCCTCCACACAGAACTAAATCGGATCTTTACGGTCCTCCATCAGTCCCTACTTAAATCTAAAAGTATTTGGAATCTCGCAGTCTTCCAGTTTTTGCCACATCCTGACCGTTTGGTTTCTCACAGCAATTTGTTTTTATAGATGTTTTTAAAAGCGGAGTGAATTCAGTTCAACTACTGCACTCACAGAAAGCTTAACCTTCACACAGAAAGCAGAAACATTAAATTAACAAATGTTGTCAATTTGAACTCTTCAGGGAAGCTGATCCACTCGATGGTGGCCCACCTGGAGGCAGTTACCAGTCTAGCTGTCGACCCCAACGGGCTCTATCTGATGTCTGGCAGTAAGTAGCTAACAACTCTATATCAATGATTTCTAACATCCTTAGCTAGATAGATACCTTGTCATTCTGCATGTTATGATAATAGCAATGGTTGGATAGTCCATGTGAGTATATGACAGACTTTATAAAACAGGAGAGGGCCCAGAACTGAGCCCTGGGGGACACCAGAACTGAGCCCTAGGGGACACCAGAACTGAGCCCTGGGGGACACCAGAACTGAGCCCTGGGGGACACCAGAACTGCATACTTTATAAAACAGGAGAGGGCCCAGAACTGAGCCCTGGGGGACACCAGAACTGCATACTTTATAAAACAGGAGAGGGCCCAGAACTGAGCCCTGGGGGACACCAGAGCTGTATACTTTATAAAACAGGAGAGGGCCCAGAACTGAGCCCTGGGGGACACCAGAGCTGTATACTTTATAAAACAGGAGAGGGCCCAGAACTGAGCCCTGGGGGACACCAGAGCTGTATACTTTATAAAACAGGAGAGGGCCCAGAACTGAGCCCTGGGGGACACCAGAGCTGTATACTTTATAAAACAGGAGAGGGCCCAGAACTGAGCCCTGGGGGACACCAGAGCTGTATACTTTATAAAACAGGAGAGGGCCCAGAACTGAGCCCTGAGGGACACCAGAGCTGTATACTTTATAAAACAGGAGAGGGCCTAGAACTGAGCCCTGGGGGACACCAGAACTGTATACTTTATAAAACAGGAGAGGGCCCAGAACTGAGCCCTGAGGGACACCAGAACTGTATACTTTATAAAACAGGAGAGGGCCCAGAACTGAGCCCTGGGGGACACCAGAACTGTATACTTTATAAAACAGGAGAGGGCCCAGAACTGAGCCCTGGGGGACACCAGAACTGTATACTTTATAAAACAGGAGAGGGCCCAGAACTGAGCCCTGAGGGACACCAGAACTGTATACTTTATAAAACAGGAGAGGGCCCAGAACTGAGCCCTGGGGGACACCAGAACTGTATACTTTATAAAACAGGAGAGGGCCCAAAACTGAGCCCTGGGGGACACCAGAACTGTATACTTTATAAAACAGGAGAGGGCCCAGAACTGAGCCCTGAGGGACACCAGAACTGTATACTTTATGAAACAGGAGAGGGCCCAGAACTGAGCCCTGGGAAACACCAGAACTGTATACTTTATGTAAACTGCCTTGTCGCCCACCTACTGTTCACTTTCCTCTCCCTTACTTCTTCCCCCTCTCCTCTCCTCCCTCTCCGGTTGACTGCTCTATTCGTCTGCTCTCGTTCCCCTCCCTAATCCCTCTCTCCTCTCCTTCCTCTCCGGTTGACTGCTCTATTCGTCTGCTCTCGTTCCCCTCCCTAATCCCTGTCTCCTCTCCTCCCTCTCCGGTTGACTGCTCTATTCGTCTGCTCTCGTTCCCCTCCCTAATCCCTGTCTCCTCTCCTCCCTCTCCGGTTGACTGCTCTATTCGTCTGCTCTCGCTCCCCTCCCTAATCCCTGTCTCCTCTCCTCCCTCTCCGGTTGACTGCTCTATTCGTCTGCTCTCGCTCCCCTCCCTAATCCCTGTCTCCTCTCCTCCCTCTCCGGTTGACTGCTCTATTCGTCTGCTCTCGTTCCCCTCCCTAATCCCTCTCTCCTCTCCTTCCTCAGGTCATGACTGTTCTATTCGTCTGTGGAACCTGGAGACTAAGACGTGTATCCAGGAGTTTACGGCTCACAGGAAGAAGAACGATGAGTCTATCCATGACGTGGCCTTCCACCCCTCTAAGGCTTACATCGCCTCCGCCGGGGCAGACGCTCTCGCCAAGGTGTTCGTATGACGAGGACCTATCACAGTCCGCTGACACAGCCTCCCAGTTCCAGGGACCAATAGATGTATGCGTGTGGGGTGCTACGCAGACCTCACCTCACACATAATCCCTCTCGCGCTACTGGTTCCCTGTTTTGACTGGTGGATGGTGCAGCCAATGGCCTCTACTAAGCCCCAGACTAGGCCCGCCTCCAGAGGTTGGCTGGGAGGTATGTTAGGAGAACTGCTATTGGGCACAAGGCTTCCTCCTCCCTCTACGATCCAGGCAGGCCCCTGGGTGTGACCGGCCACAGAGCCCCTCCTCTTTCTCCAACCTGCATCCAATGAACACCCACACAGACTGTCTACAGACTACAGACTGACACTATGGTTCAGACTAATCTTATGGTCTGTCTTCCATTCACAACTGGCGAGGTGGTTGAAGACATTCTGACTGGTGTTTTATAGTGTAGAGGTGGAGTACCCCCACCCCATGTCATCATGCCCATTAACCAGAACCCCACGCCTCCCATTTCCCAAATCTCTAGGTCCAGGCTTCTCCCCTTCAGACCAGGGTAGACTGTCTGCTCCCTGGTCCCTCCTCTCCTTCTCCCCTTCAGACCAGGGTAGACTGTCTGCTCCCTGGTCCCTCCTCTCCTTCTCCCCTTCAGACCAGGGTAGACTGTCTGCTCCCTGGTCCCTCCTCTCCTTCTCCCCTTCAGACCAGGGTAGACTGTCTGCTCCCTGGTCCCTCCTCTCCTTCTCCCCTTCAGACCAGGGTAGACTGTCTGCTCCCTGGTCCCTCCTCTCCTTCTCCCCTTCAGACCAGGGTAGACTGTCTGCTCCCTGGTCCCTCCTCTCCTTCTCCCCTTCAGACCAGGGTAGACTGTCTACTCCCTGGTCCCTCCTCTACTTCTCCCCTTCAGACCAGGGTAGACTGTCTGCTCCCTGGTCCCTCCTCTACTTCTCCTCCAAGTCAGGTTCAGTGTTGTGTTGTGATGGAAATGTGGGGTATTTACTGAAGGCTGGCTGTGGCTGACTGTCATGGATGGAAGCATCTCACTTTTCCTCTGTGCTTCTAAGACTCTGACTCGGTCTGCTCTGCCGCCACCAGCCAGCCTTTCTCTCTGCTTTCCTTTTAAAACACTTATTGACAAGTGTGCCTTTGCTTTAAAAAGGTATTGAAACAAAAGTTATTTTACAGAGCGTCTGTTTTTGGGGGGAGGGGGAGTTAATGCAGAAAGGTTTTCACAATGGTGTCCGTTTTTACAAAAACATTGGGTGTAAAATTGCAAATACTTATAATAAACTAAATATATATTAAGTCTTAACTTACTGTGCTGATGTGTGAGTTTGAGTGTTCATTTTTGATAAATAGCATGGGTGGAAATTAGCCTTCTCCCAGATATGTTTGTGCTGTCTTGCTATTGACCATATACAGTGGCTTGCGAAAGTATTCACCCCCCTTGGCATTTTTCCTATTTTGTTGCCTTACAACTTGGAGGTTTGTATCATTTGATTTACAGAACATGCCTACCACTTTGAAGATGCAAAATGTTTTTTTTGGTGAAACAAACAAAAAAAAAGAACTTGAGCGTGCATAACTATTCACCCCCCCCAAAGTCAATACTTTGTAGAGGCACCTTTTGCAGCAATTACAGCTGCAAGTCTCTTGGGGTATGTCTCTATAAGCTTGGCACATCTAGCCACTGGGATTTATGCCCATTCTTCAAGGCAAAACTACTCCAGCTCCTTCAAGTTGGATGGGTTCTGCTGGTGTACAGCAATCTTTAATAAGTCATACCACAGATTCTCAATTGGATTGAGGTCTGGGCTTTGACTAGGCCATTCCAAGACATTTAAATGTTTCCCCTTAAACCACTTGTCCTGCTGGAAGGTGAACCTCTGTCCCAGTCTTAAATCTCTGGAAGACTGAAACAGATTTCCCTCAAGAATTTCCCTGTATTTAGCTCCATCCATCATTCCTTCAATTCTGACCAGTTTCCCAGTCCCTGCTGATGAAAAACATCCCCATAGCATGATGCTGCCACCACCATGCTTCACTGTGGGGATGGTGTTCTCGGGGTGATGAGAGGTGTTGGGTTTGCACCAGACATAGCGTTTTCCTTGATGGCCAAAAAGCTCAATTTTAGTCTCATCTGACCAGAGTACCTTCTTCCATATGTTTGGGGAGTCTCCCACACCAAACGTGTTTGCTTTTTTTATTTTTCTTTAAGCAATGGTTTTTTTCTGGCCACTCTTCCGTAAAGCCCAGCTCTGTGGAGTGTACGGCTTAAAGTGGTCCTATGGACAGATACTCCAATCTCCGCTGTGGAGCTTTGCAGCTCCTTCAGGGTTATCTTTGGGTCTCTTTGTTGCCTCTCTGATTAATGCCCTCCTTGCCTGGTCCGTGAGTTTTGGTGGGCGGCCCTCTCTTGGCAGGTTTGTTGTGGTGCCATATTCCTTCAATTTTTTTATAATGGATTTAATGGTGCTCTGTGGGATGTTCAAAGCTTCAGATATTTTTTTATAACCCAACCCTGATCTGTACTTCTCCACAACTTTGTTCCTGACCTGTTTGGAGAGCTCCTTGGCCTTCAGGGTGCTGCTTGCTTGGTGGTACCCCTTGCTTAGTGGTGTTGCAGACTCTGGGGCCTTTCAGAACAGGTGTATATATACTGAGATCATGTGACCGATCACATGATATAAGGTCCCACAGTATATAAGGTCCCACAGTTGACAGTGTATGTCTGAACAAAAACTAAGCCATGAGGTTGAAGGAATTGTCCATAGAGCTCCGAGACAGGATTGTGTCGAGGCACAGATCTGGGAAAGGGTACCAAAACAGTTCTGCAGCATTGAAGGTCCCCAAGAACACGGTGGCCTCCATCATTCTTAAATGGAAAAAGTTTGGAACGACCAAGACTCTTCCTAGAGCTGGCTGCCCGGCCAAACTGAGCAATCGGGGGAGAAGGGCCTTGGTCAGGGAGGTGACTAAGAACCCAATGGTCAGTCTGACAGAGCTCCTCTGTGGAGATGGGAGAAGAGCTGAGGGCTACACAGGGACAGGTAGGAGGGCTGAGGGCTACACAGGGACAGGTAGGAGGGCTGAGGGCTACACAGGGACAGGTAGGAGGGCTGAGGGCTACACTGGGACAGGTAGGAGGGCTGAGGGCTACACAGGGACAGGTAGGAGGGCTGAGGGCTACACAGGGACAGGTAGGAGGGCTGAGGGCTACACAGGGACAGGTAGGAGGGCTGAGGGCTACACAGGGACAGGTAGGAGGGCTGGAGCTACACAGGGACAGGTAGGAGGGCTGGAGCTACACAGGGACAGGTAGGGGGGCTGAGGGCTACACAGGGACAGGTGTATGACTGGCTGACACACCCCCCTACACACATTTTTTACATTTACATTTTAGTCATTTAGCAGACGCTCTTATCCAGAGCGACTTACAGTTAGTGAATACATATTTTTTTATACTGGCCCCCCGTGGGAATCGAACCCACAACCCTGGCGTTGCAAACGCCATGCTCTATCAACTGAGCTACATCCCTGCCGGCCATTCCCTCCCCTACCCTGGACGACGCTGGGCCAATTGTGCGCCGCCCATGAGTCTCCCGGTCGCGGCCGGCTGCGACAGAGCCTGGATTCGAACCAGGAGCTCTAGTGGCACAGTTAGCACTGCGATGCAGTGTCAGACCACTGCGCCACTCAGGAGACACACACACCCCTATACACACACACACCCCTATACACACACACACACACACACACACACACACACACACCCCTACACACACACACACACCCCTACACACACACACCCCTACACACACACACACACACCCCTACACACACACACACACACACCACTACACACACACACACACACACCACTACACACACACACCACTACACACACACACACACACCACTACACACACACACACACACACCACTACACACACACACACACACACACACCACTACACACACACACACACACCACTACACACACACACACCTACACACACACTCACCCCGACTTGTGATTCACACTCACACTCCATCCAGCCACCTCAGTCTACCTGTCAACAAACCCAACCAACCGTAAAGTGTCCTTCATGATGTACTGTGCTCGGCAAAGATTGACAGAACTACAACCTTATGCATTCATTATATATGAATTACTGACCTACATATGAATATGATATGAATGCATTTGTGGTGTGGTGGTTTACTGACAGGTTTGAAAGGAGGAAAGTGCAGTTAATGAGAAGTTGAGCAAGCTAGTACAGTGGCGCCATCTAGCTACAAGAACTGGGACATGCTCCGGGTCCAAGCATGTATACTGAACAAAAATATAAACGCAACATGCAACAATTTCAAAGATTTTACTGAGTTACAGTTCAGTTAAGGAAATCAGTCAATTGAAATTAATTGATTAGCCCTTAATCTATCGATTTCACATGATTGGGAATACAGATATGCATCTGTTGGTCATAGATACCTTTAAAAATGTTGTCCCACTCCACTTCAATGGCTGTGCGAAGTTGCTGGATATTGGCGGGAACTGGAACACGCTGTCATACACATCGATCCAGAGCATCCCAAACATGCTCAATAGGTGACATGTCTGGTAAGTATGCAGGCCATGGAAGAACTCTGACATTTTCAGCTTCCAGGAATTGTGTACAGATCCTTGCGACATGGGGCTGTGCATTATCATGCTGAAACATGAGGTGATGGCAGCAGATGAATGGCATGACAATGGGCCTCAGGATCTCGTCACGGTATCTCTGTGCATTCAAATTGCCATCGATAAAATGCAATTGTGTTCGTTTTCCGTAACTTATGCCTGCCCATACCATAACCCCACCGCCACCATGGGGCACTCTGTTTACAACGTTGACATCAGCAAACCACTCACCCACATGACGCTGCCTGCCATCTGCCCGGTACAGTTGAAACTGGGATTCATCCGTGAAGGGCACACCTCTCCAGCGTGCCAGTGGCCATCAAAGGTGTGCACCACAATGGGCCTCAGGATCTTGTCACAGTATCTCTGTGCATTCAAATTCGAGAAGTCGGATGTGGAGGTACTGGGCTGGCGTGTTTACACGTGGTCTGTGGTTGTAAGGCCGGTTGGACGTACTGCCAAAATCTCTAAAACGACGTTGGAGGCGGCTTATGGTAGAGAACTTAACATTAAATTATCTGGCAACAGTTCTGGTGGACATTCCTGCAGTTTGCATGCCAATTGCACGCTCCCCCAAAACTTGAGACATCTGTGACATTGTGTTGTGCGACAAAACGTCACATTTTAGAGTGGCCTTTTATTGTCCCCAGCACAAGGTGCACCTGTGTAATGGTCATGCTGTTTAATCAGCTTCTTGATATGCCACACCTGTCAGGTGGATGGATTATCTTGGCAAAGGAGAAATGCTCACTAACAGGGATGTAAACAAATGTATGCAAAACATTTGAGAGAAATAAGCTTTTTGTGCGTCTGGAACAGGCACCTGGTATAGGCCCCCCCATACTGGAGGACTGTGGTGTGACCCTACCTGGTATAGGCCCCCCATACTGGAGGACTGTGGTGTGACCCTACCTGGTATAGGCCCCCCATACTGGAGGACTGTGGTGTGACCCTAACTGGTATAGGCCCCCCCATACTGGAGGACTGTGGTGTGACCCTACCTGGTATAGGACCCCCATACTGGAGGACTGTGGTGTGACCCTACCTGGTATAGGCCCCCCATACTGGAGGACTGTGGTGTGACCCTACCTGGTATAGGCCCCCCATACTGGAGGACTGTGGTGTGACCCTAACTGGTATAGGCCCCCCCATACTGGAGGACTGTGGTGTGACCCTACCTGGTATAGGCCCCCCCATACTGGAGGACTGTGGTGTGACCCTACCTGGTATAGGACCCACACATACTGGAGGACTGTGGTGTGACCCTACCTGGTATAGCCCCCCCCATACTGGAGGACTGTGGTGTGACCCTACCTGGTATAGGCCCCCCCATACTGGAGGACTGTGGTGTGACCCTACCTGGTATAGGCCCCCCCATACTGGAGGACTGTGGTGTGACCCTACCTGGTATAGGCCCCCCCATACTGGAGGACAGTGGTGTGACCCTACCTGGTATAGCCCCCCCCATACTGGAGGACTGTGGTGTGACCCTACCTGGTATAGGCCCCCCCATACTGGAGGACTGTGGTGTGACCCTACCTGGTATAGGCCCCCCCATACTGGAGGACTGTGGTGTGACCCTACCTGGTATAGGCCCCCCCATACTGGAGGACTGTGGTGTGACCCTACCTGGTATAGGCCCCCCCATACTGGAGGACTGTGGTGTGACCCTACCTGGTATAGGCCCCCCCATACTGGAGGACTGTGGTGTGACCCTACCTGGTATAGGCCCCCCCATACTGGAGGACTGTGGTGTGACCCTACCTGGTATAGGACCCCCATACTGGAGGACTGTGGTGTGACCCTAACTGGTATAGGCCCCCCCATACTGGAGGACTGTGGTGTGACCCTACCTGGTATAGGCCCCCCCATACTGGAGGACTGTGGTGTGACCCTACCTGGTATAGGCCCCCCCATACTGGAGGACTGTGGTGTGACCCTACCTGGTATAGGCCCCCCCCATACTGGAGGACTGTGGTGTGACCCTACCTGGTATAGGCCCCCCATACTGGAGGACTGTGGTGTGACCCTACCTGGTATAGGCCCCCCATACTGGAGGACTGTGGTGTGACCTTACCTGGTATAGGACCCCCATACTGGAGGACTGTGGTGTGACCCTACCTGGTATAGGCCCCCCCATACTGGAGGACTGTGGTGTGACCCTACCTGGTATAGGCCCCCCATACTGGAGGACTGTGGTGTGACCCTACCTGGTATAGGCCCCCCCATACTGGAGGACTGTGGTGTGACCCTACCTGGTATAGGCCCCCCATACTGGAGGACTGTGGTGTGACCCTACCTGGTATAGCCCCCCCCCCCATACTGGAGGACTGTGGTGTGACCCTACCTGGTATAGGACCCCCCATACTGGAGGACTGTGGTGTGACCCTACCTGGTATAGGCCCCCCATACTGGAGGACTGTGGTGTGACCCTACCTGGTATAGGCCCCCCCATACTGGAGGACTGTGGTGTGACCCTACCTGGTATAGGACCCTCATACTGGAGGACTGTGGTGTGACCCTACCTGGTATAGGCCCCCCCCCCCCATACTGGAGGACTGTGGTGTGACCGTACCTGATATAGCCCCCCATTCTGGAGGACTGTGGTGTGACCCTACCTGATATAGCCCCCCATACTGGAGGACTGTGGTGTGACCCTACCTGGTATAGGCCCCCCATACTGGAGGACTGTGGTGTGACCCTACCTGGTATAGGCCCCCCCATACTGGAGGACTGTGGTGTGACCCTACCTGGTATAGGCCCCCCCATACTGGAGGACTGTGGTGTGACCCTACCTGGTATAGGCCCCCCCCCCCCCATACTGGAGGACTGTGGTGTGACCGTACCTGATATAGCCCCCCATACTGGAGGACTGTGGTGTGACCCTACCTAGTATAGGCCCCCCCATACTGGAGGACTGTGGTGTGACCCTACCTGGTATAGGCCCCACCATACTGGAGGACTGTGGTGTGACCCTACCTGGTATAGCCCCCCCCATACTGGAGGACTGTGGTATGACCCTACCTGGTATAGGCCCCCCCCCCCATACTGGAGGACTGTGGTGTGACCCTACCTGGTATAGCCCCCCCCCATACTGGAGGACTGTGGTGTGACCCTACCTGGTATAGGACCCCCATACTGGAGGACTGTGGTGTGACCCTACCTGGTATAGCCCCCCCCATACTGGAGGACTGTGGTGTGACCCTACCTGGTATAGGACCCCCCATACTGGAGGACTGTGGTGTGACCCTACCTGGTATAGCCCCCCCCATACTGGAGGACTGTGGTGTGACCCTACCTGGTATAGGACCCCCATACTGGAGGACTGTGGTGTGACCCTACCTGGTATAGCCCCCCCCATACTGGAGGACTGTGGTGTGACCCTACCTGATATAGGCCCCCCCATACTGGAGGACTGTGGTGTGACCCTACCTGGTATAGGCCCCCCATACTGGAGGACTGTGGTGTGACCCTACCTGGTATAGGCCCCCCATACTGGAGGACTGTGGTGTGACCCTACGTGGTATAGGCCCCCCCCATACTGGAGGACTGTGGTGTGACCCTACCTGGTATAGGCCCCCCCATACTGGAGGACTGTGGTGTGACCCTACCTGGTATAGGCCCCCCCATACTGGAGGACTGTGGTGTGACCCTACCTGGTATAGGACCCCCATACTGGAGGACTGTGGTGTGACCCTACCTGGTATAGGACCCCCCATACTGGAGGACTGTGGTGTGACCCTACCTGGTATAGGCCCCCCCATACTGGAGGACTGTGGTGTGACCCTACCTGGTATAGGACCCCCATACTGGAGGACTGTGGTGTGACCCTACCTGGTATAGGACCCCCATACTGGAGGACTGTGGTGTGACCCTACCTGGTATAGGACCCTCATACTGGAGGACTGTGGTGTGACCCTACCTGGTATAGGCCCCCCCATACTGGAGGACTGTGGTATAGGCCCCCCCATACTGGAGGACTGTGGTGTGACCCTACCTGGTATAGGCCCCCCATACTGGAGGACTGTGGTGTGACCCTACCTGGTATAGGCCCCCCCATACTGGAGGACTGTGGTGTGACCATACCTGTTATAGGACCCCCATACTGGAGGACTGTGGTATGACCCTACCTGGTATAGGCCCCCCATACTGGAGGACTGTGGTGTTACCCTACCTGGTATAGGCCCCCCCATACTGGAGGACTGTGGTGTGAGCCTACCTGGTATAGGACCCTCATACTGGAGGACTGTGGTGTGACCCTACCTGGTATAGGCCCCCCCCATACTGGAGGACTGTGGTATAGGCCCCCCTATACTGGAGGACTGTGGTGTGACCCTACCTGGTATAGGCCCCCCCATACTGGAGGACTGTGGTGTGACCCTACCTGGTATAGCCCCCCCCCATACTGGAGGACTGTGGTATAGGCCCCCCCATACTGGAGGACTGTGGTGTGACCCTACCTGGTATAGGCCCCCCCATACTGGAGGACTGTGGTGTGACCCTACCTGGTATAGGACCCTCATACTGGAGGACTGTGGTGTGACCCTACCTGGTATAGGCCCCCCCATACTGGAGGACTGTGGTATAGGCCCCCCCATACTGGAGGACTGTGGTGTGACCCTACCTGGTATAGGACCCTCATACTGGAGGACTGTGGTGTGACCCTACCTGGTATAGGCCCCCCCATACTGGAGGACTGTGGTATAGGACCCTCATACTGGAGGACTGTGGTGTGACCCTACCTGGTATAGGCCCCCCCATACTGGAGGACTGTGGTGTGACCCTAACTGGTATAGGCCCCCCATACTGGAGGACTGTGGTGTGACCCTACCTGGTATAGGCCCCCCATACTGGAGGACTGTGGTGTGACCCTACCTGGTATAGGCCCCTCATACTGGAGGACTGTGGTGTGACCCTACCTGGTATAGGCCCCCCCATACTGGAGGACTGTGGTATGACCCTACCTGGTATAGGCCCCCCCATACTGGAGGACTGTGGTGTGACCCTACCTGGTATAGGCCCCCCATACTGGAGGACTGTGGTGTGACCCTACCTGGTATAGGACCCTCATACTGGAGGACTGTGGTGTGACCCTACCTGGTATAGGACCCCCCATACTGGAGGACTGTGGTGTGACCCTACCTGGTATAGGACCCTCATACTGGAGGACTGTGGTGTGACCTTACCTGGTATAGGACCCCCCATACTGGAGGACTGTGGTGTGACCCTACCTGGTATAGGCCCCCCATACTGGAGGACTGTGGTGTGACCCTACCTGGTATAGGCCCCCCATACTGGAGGACTGTGGTGTGACCCTACCTGGTATAGGACCCTCATACTGGAGGACTGTGGTGTGACCCTACCTGGTATAGGCTTTTGATTTACAGTATAGTGGCTCCAGTTCATAAATATTTTGTGTATATTATTATATAATATTTTGTCATGTAAAAAGATTTGTACAGTTTCTATAAATACTAATTCTAAAGAGAGTATTATGTTTTCCCTGAGACATCCCTGAATCATCAGAACTCCAACTGCAGTAGATTGGAGCTACACTCAGAACTCCAACTGCATTAGGTTGGAGCTACACTCAGAACTCCAACTGCATTAGGTTGGAGCTACACTCAGAACTCCAACTGCAGTAGATTGGAGCTACACTCAGAACTCCAACTGCATTAGATTGGAGCTACACTCAGAACTCCAACTGCATTAGGTTGGAGCTACACTCAGAACTCCAACTGCAGTAGATTGGAGCTACACTCAGAACTCCAACTGCATTAGGTTGGAGCTACACTCAGAACTCCAACTGTATTAGATTGGAGCTACACTCAGAACTCCAACTACATTAGATTAGAACTACACTCAGAACTCCAACTGCATTAGATTAGAACTACACTCAGAACTCCAACTGCATTAGGTTGGAGCTACACTCAGAACTCCAACTGCATTAGGTTGGAGCTACACTCAGAACTCCAACTGCATTAGGTTGGAGCTACACCAGCTGCTCAGCTGGTAGAGCACGGCGCTTGTAACGCCAGGGTAGTGGGTTCGATCCCCGGGACCACCCATACGTAAAAATGTATGCTCACATGACTGTAAGTCGCTTTGAATAAAAGTGTCTGCTAAATGGCATATTATTATTATTATTATTATTATTATTATTATTATTACATTATTATGTTATAAAGGGCCCAAATAAAAACTGATCATCAGTTACTTTCCAAATAACGTATTAATATCATACCACCATCTTTTCCCAGTCATGAATCATTCTGATTATCAATCCAATTATATTGATCAGAAATCTGGAGCTGAAGAATGCAACATTATAAAATATTTACTTTTATAGCTAAATTTGACAAAGAACATGTAGGAAGAGGTGTAGGGTGTTAGTAATTAGTCTAGTTTGAAACAATCTGTTGTTTGGAAGACTTCCCACGTCACTCGAGCACATTGCTTCATAATACTGAATAGAAATGTATCCACTATCTCTTTTATTAACACAGTGTCAACCTTTCCATAGAACAGGAATGGTGTTTTGGTCACTTTTGAATGCTGGCGGTGCTTTCACTCTAGTGGTGAAATGGCCACAACACAAACCACCTCATATTAACTTGAAAGATGATGAGGTGTTACTTCAATAGCGATCCCCTTCTGAAGCTCTGCAATGCCTTTCTGATACCACTGGACTGCCTCCTCCTTGACACCTGCCATCACAAACCCACAGGCTCAGAGACACCGAGAGAGAGGGTACGCAGAGAGACACACACTCCCAGTGAGCCATTGCATATGCTTGCATACAGTCACACGACATGACGTATGATAAACGTATACAAAATAAATAAGACAAGGAGATGCATTCAACCTTTGTCATCTTCATCGATCCTTAGTGCCACGGACAATGTATTCGAATGCCTGCTTATGATAGTTTCTAATGAGTTCTCCGTTGTCTTTGGCCAACATGGTAGCGAAATAAAGACAAGATAGCTATATCAGAATCTCAAATACAGATGTAAGAAGAGAAAAGTACACAAAAAATTTGCGCGTCAACGTCCTCAGCAATTGATCATTTTATCTCAAACCATTTTCATATCAGAGAGATGATCGTAAACATGTCTAATAACAAAACCACTGTAGAGGTCCAGCCAGATAGTTCCAAGACAGCTGTGTCTTGTTGTAACGAGAAGTTGGCACTACGCATGCGTGGAACTAGAGCCTAAATACTATACTACGTGTATACAAGCAAAGATAATAAAATAAAGTAACGTAAATCGACATGCACTGAAAGTAGGATAGTGTAACAAGATATTTATTAGAAATACGTTCAGGAATTTCGGTGCTAGCCCTTTAAAAGTCAAATTTCCGGAATGTGGATAGCCAATCAACGCGTCTGATTTTCTGACGACTGCTCGATAGCTCGATTAGCTCTCCCTGGCTGTTTCAGCGTCGACAAAAAGTCAGAAATCATGGCAGAAGGTAACCGAAAATGCTAATTTATGAATAGCTAACGCCTAGCATTATGTAGCAAATATTTTTTGGCAGCAGCTTTCTGATTTATAAGCGCATTGGAAGCTGAAGATTAGGGACCACCTAGTAGCTAGCAAGCTATGCTAACACAAGCTAACTCGAAGCTGGTGACTGTTGTCATCATGTAAAGTTAGCAGAAACTAACTACTAGAATATTTGGTAGTAGGTAGCAAAATAGGCGAATTTATCGTTTACCTTCAATAAGAAATGACATCTCTTTACTGCAGATGATTGGTTAGCGTTGACATATAGATCAGAACAAAGACCAATGCATGCTATCACAACCATAGAAATATAATAACTAGCTAGCTAATCACTTTGTTTCTAGCCCTGACTTGGACACCTGATAAACATATTTGCCTTTTTACTCACCGTTATTGTATTGTCTTTACATGCAGATAACGCAGACATGAATCAGAGCATGGAGAATCATACAGCTGTAAGTTACTGTAGTGTGTGTGTGTGTGTGGGGGGGGGGCACACAGCCTAGTGAGAGAGGAGAGAGGGAAGGAGGGAGAGGAGAGAGAGAGGGAAGGAGAGAGAGAGAGAGGGAAGGAGAGAGAGAGAGAGGGAAGGAGAGAGAGGAGAGAGAGGGAAGGAGAGAGAGAGAGAGGGAAGGAGAGAGAGAGAGAGGGAAGGAGAGAGAGGGGAGAGCACACAGCTGTCAACTGGTTGTCCATGAAGCAGCAAGAGCACCAAAGAAAAATCCTGATTGGATCTTTTTTCTCTTCAGTGTTAACCTTTTCCTTTCTAACAAAAACTGAAGAAGTTAAATCAGAACAGAATTGGAAATAATAATAATATTTATAATTATTTTATAAATCCTTAGCCTTTCTCTGAAGGCGTAGAAGGTCCTCACTGTGTTTGTAATAATGTGAAGGCTTTGTTTCATAATTCTAAATGTCTAAAGAATCAATTTGTTCTTCTGAAATATGAAGACAGAAATACTGGCCATTTTGAACTCTTATGGTGACGATTTGACAAAATGACAGTCATGGTCTTGAATTGGACTCACGTTTTTCTGGTCTCGGTCTTGACTCTGTCTCGGACCTCTCGTCCCGCTCCCGGTCTTCACTTGGTCTCGCCCCCCTCCTCCGGCTTTGGTCTTGACTCGGACTCAATTCGCTCCGGTCTTGAATCGGTCATGCTTTAGGTAATTCGCTCCGGTCTTGAATCGGTCATGCTTTAGGTAATTCGCTCCGGTCTTGAATCGGTCATGCTTTAGGTAATTCGCTCCGGTCTTGAATCGGTCATGCTTTAGGTAATTCGCTCCGGTCTTGAATCGGTCATGCTTTAGGTAATTCGCTCCGGTCTTGAATCGGTCATGCTTTAGGTAATTCGCTCCGGTCTTGAATCGGTCATGCTTTAGGTAATTCGCTCCGGTCTTGAATCGGTCATGCTTTAGGTAATTCGCTCCGGTCTTGAATCGGTCATGCTTTAGGTAATTCGCTCCGGTCTTGAATCGGTCATGCTTTAGGTAATTCGCTCCGGTCTTGAATCGGTCATGCTTTAGGTAATTCGCTCCGGTCTTGAATCGGTCATGCTTTAGGTAATTCGCTCCGGTCTTGAATCGGTCATGCTTTAGGTAATTCGCTCCGGTCTTGAATCGGTCATGCTTTAGGTAATTCGCTCCGGTCTTGAATCGGTCATGCTTTAGGTAATTCGCTCCGGTCTTGAATCGGTCATGCTTTAGGTAATTCGCTCCGGTCTTGAATCGGTCATGCTTTAGGTAATTCGCTCCGGTCTTGAATCGGTCATGCTTTAGGTAATTCGCTCCGGTCTTGAATCGGTCATGCTTTAGGTAATTCGCTCCGGTCTTGAATCGGTCATGCTTTAGGTAATTCGCTCCGGTCTTGAATCGGTCATGCTTTAGGTAATTCGCTCCGGTCTTGAATCGGTCATGCTTTAGGTAATTCGCTCCGGTCTTGAATCGGTCATGCTTTAGGTAATTCGCTCCGGTCTTGAATCGGTCATGCTTTAGGTAATTCGCTCCGGTCTTGAATCGGTCATGCTTTAGGTAATCTCAAACACAACACTGGTGTGTGTTTTAAGTTTGTGAAAGTTTTTTTTGTACCCCCCTTTTTCTCCCCAATTTCGTTCTTGTCTCATCGCTGCAACTCCCCAACGTGCTCGGGAGAGGTAAAGGTGGAGTCATGCGTCCTCCGAAACATGACCCGCCTAACCGTGCTCCTTAACACCCGCCAGCTTAACCCGGAAGCCAGCCGCACCAATGTGTCGGAGGAAACACCGTTCAACTGGCGACCGGTGTCAGCCTGCAGGCACCCGGCCCGCCACAAGGAGTCGCTAGGGCATGATGAGCGAAGTAAAGCCCCCCCAGCCAACCCCCCCCCCCCCCCCCTTTACTGTATAAAGCCTCCCTACTGTTATTTTATTTTACATTTTTATTTTTTTAAAAATGCATTGTTGGTTAAGGGCTGTAAGTAAGCAATTCACGGTAATGTCTACACCTGTTGTATTCGGCGCATGTGGCAAATAAAATTTGATTTGATTACTCCTCCCCTCCAGAAGATGGAGGATACCGAGAGGTCCAACACCGAGAGGATGGCTAAACAGAAGGTGGATCTTCAGTCTCTCCCAACACGGGCATATCTGGACCAGACTGTGGTGCCGCTCCTTCTACAGGGGCTCTCTGTGCTAGCCAAAGAGAGGTGGGATACAATATCAATCAAATATATTTTTTACATCAGAGTGCTTTACAGATACCCAGCCTAAAACCCCAAAGAGCAAGCAATGCAGAGGCAGAAGCACGTTGGCTAGGAAGAGCTCCCTAGAAGGCAGGAACCTAGGAAGAAACCTAGAGCGGAACCAGGCTCCAATACATGTTCTTACATTTACATTTACATTTTAGCCATTTAGCAGACGCTCTTATCCAGAGCGACTTACAGGAGCAATTAGGGTTAAGTGCCTTGCTCAAGGGCACATTGACAGATTTTTCACCTAGTCGGCTCAGGGATTAGAACCAGCGACCTTTCGGTTACTGGCACAATGCTCTTAACCACTAAGCTACCTGCCGCCCTTCTTTCCCTGTCTCCCAACCTAGAGCGGAACCAGGCTCCAATACATGTTCTTTCCCTGTCTCCCATGCTGCATAACCTCAGTCTCGCAACATCAGCCTGTGTTGTGTGGTGAGGCTGGGCTCTGAAATAAAGAATAGAGATCCGCACACAGATGAAATCCCCCGTTGATTTATTGGGGCACTCTGACAAATAAAACAACACATTTCAGTTATCTCTGTATAGTGGACCAATAAATATGATATTGTCATTTAATTTATAAATGTTTTATTTGATGACTTAAATTGTATTAATCCTAGTTCTTCTGTTGCTCTTCCAGGCCTCATAATCCCATTGAATTTCTAGCTGCACATCTCCTCCAGAACAAGTCTCACTATGAGGACCGCATCTAAACATCTCTGAAGAAACTACACTGGTGGACTTATTAACAATGACAAGCTGTGTCTTTCATTCTGCTTCTGAATTGTAACGTTTTGTTTTATATATATACACTACCAGTCAAAAGTTTGGACACACCTAATCATTCAAGGGTTTTTCTACATTGTAGAATAAAAGTGAAGACATCAAAACCATGAAATAACACATATGGAATCATGTAGTAACCAAAAAAGTGTTAAACAAATCTAAATACATTTTATATTTGAGATTCTTCAAATAGCCACCCTTTGCCTTGATGACAGCTTTGCACACTCCTGGCATTCTCTCAACCAGCTTCACCTGGAATGCTTTTCCAACAGTCTTGAAGGAGTTCCCACATATGCTTAGCACTTGTTGGCTGCTTTTCCTTCACTCTGCGGTCCGACTCATCCCAAACCATTTCAATTGGGTTGAGGTCGGGTGATTGTGGAGGCCAGGTCATCTGATGCAGCACTCCATCACTCTCCTTCTTGGTAAAATAGCCCTTACACAGCCTGGAGGTGTGTTGGGTCATTGTCCTGTTGAAAAACAAATGATAGTCCCACTAAGCCCAAACCAGATGGGATGGCGTATCGCTGCAGAATGCTGTGGTAGCCATGCTGGATAAGTGTGCCTTGAATTCAAAATAAATCACAGACAGTGTCATCAGCAAAGCACCCCACACCATAACACCTCCTCCTCCATGCTTTACGGTGGGAAATACACATGCGGAGATCATCCATTCACCCACACCGCGTCTCACAAAGACACAGCGGTTGGAACCTAAAATCTCAAATTTGGACTCCAGACCAAAGGACACATTTCCACCGGTCTAATGTCCATTGCTTGTGTTTCTTGGCCCAAGCAGGTCTCTTCTTATTATTGGTGTCCTTTAGTAGTGGTTTCAAAGTTCTTGAAATGTTCCGTATTGACTGACCTTCATGTCTTAAAGTAATGATGGACTGTCGTTTCTCTTTGCTTATTTGAGCTGTTCTTGCCATAATATGGACTTAGTCTTTTACCAAATAGGGCTATCATCTGTATTTTTTTTATTTTTATTTCACCTTTATTTAACCAGGTAAGCCAGTTGAGAACAGGTTCTCATTTACAACTGCGACCTGGCCAAGACAAAGCAAAGTAGTGCAACAAAAACAACACAGAGTTACATATGGGGTAAAAAAAAACATAAAGTCAGAGATACAACAGAAAATATATATACAGTGTGTGCAAATGTAGCAAGTTATGGAGGTAAGGCAATAAATAGGCTATAGTGCAGAATAATTACAATAGTATTAACACTGGAATGCTAGATGTGCAAGAGATTATGTGCAAATAGAGATACTGGACTGCAAAAGAGCAAATTAAATAACAATATAGGGATGAGGTAGTTGGGTGGGCTAATTTCAGATGTATACCCACCCTAACCTTGTCACAACACAACTGATTGGCTCAAACGCATTAAGAAGGAAAGAAATTCCACAAATTAACTTTTAAGAAGGCACACCTGTTAATTGAAATGCATTCCAGGTGACTACCTCATGAAGCTGGTTGAGAGAATGCCAAGAGTGTGCAAAGCTGTCATCAAGACAAAGGGTGTCTATTTGAAGAATCTAAAATCTAAAATATATTTTGATTTGTTTAACACTTTTTTGGTTACTACATGATTCCATATGTGTTATTTCATAGTTTTTATGTCTTCACTATTATTCTACAATGTAGAAAATAGTAAAAATAAAGAAAAAGCTTTGAATGAGTAGGTGTGTCCAAACTTTTGACTGGTAGTGTGTATAAATATATATATATATATATACTGTAAGTGTACCAGCTGGTGTGTACTGATTCCTTTTTTTATATATATGATACAATTTTGTTGAACAAACATGTATTTTTTTGTTTCTCTAATTGACTACGTTACAGAGTGTTTCTTCCCCCATATAAACACATTAAACATACATGCCTTACTTCAAAAGTCTGATATTTTGTGCGACACTGTGAGTGATTCTGTATTCTTACGACAACCACATATCAGTCACTGTAATTAAACTTTCCTCAATAAAGCTTTCCTCAATAAAGCTTTCCTCAATAAAGCAACTATCAGCTAAATCATTGCTAGTGAGAAAATGCACGCGCATCAAGTGCTTTGATGCGTATAAAACACCAAATACATGGTTTTATTTCCATTGTCCAGTATTATAAAAAATACAAAACAAACTACATGGAATTGACAGTGGTGTAAATAGCTGTTGGTTTTCTGTTGTTCGTGTTGGTAACCTTACATAAACTCTGCCGCTGCAACCCTAGTCACAGAAATGACCAATCCTAAATCTTTTACGTGGATTATTCCATGTAGCCTTGGTTTCGCTTAAATTCATCACAGTTTGTCCCGAAGAAGGCACGGTTTGCATTGGGTAAAATCAGCCTTGTACAACGATTTCCTTACAGTACAATCAATCATCTTCATCAAAATTCGGTGCAGGCGAGTACTATAATGGGAATATCTCCCACGTTTGCTCAAGCCCTGGTAGCTCGCCGTGATCGTATAGTGGTTAGTACTCTGCGTTGTGGCCGCAGCAACCCCGGTTCGAATCCGGGTCACGGCATTGCGATACACAATGTCACGGCAAAAGGGTTATTTTTGAATCGGTTCTAAACGTCATAACTATGCTTTTATAATCATATCTATTCCAGTTTTACATGAGGGAAAATCAAGAAATATATCATATATGCGTGAACTGAGCCAAACCCAGCACATCCCACAGACCTCTATGGCATACCCACTCTTTCTACACGCCTACAAAACATTTTAACGAATCGTTCCTCTGTATTATCCTCGAGCAGCCAATCCACGCAGCCGCCCCTTAGCAGCCTCGACAATGTGGACGCAAGGAATTGATGCATGCTGGTTGGAACTAGGACACCTGGACATGTCCGACACGCTGCCTGTGGACGTAAGGCATTGATGCCTGCTGGTTGGAACTAGGAAACTTGGACATGTCCGACACGCTGCCTGTGGACGTAAGGCATTGATGCCTGCTGGTTGGAACTAGGAAACTTGGACATGTCCGACACGCTGCCTGTGGACGTAAGGCATTGATGCCTGCTGGTTGGAACTAGGAAACTTGGACATGTCCGACACGCTGCCTGTGGACGTAAGGCATTGATGCCTGCTGGTTGGAACTAGGAAACTTGGACATGTCCGACACGCTGCCTGTGGACGTAAGGCATTGATGCCTGCTGGTTGGAACTAGGAAACTTGGACATGTCCGACACGCTGCCTGTGGACGTAAGGCATTGATGCCTGCTGGTTGGAACTAGGAAACTTGGACATGTCCGACACGCTGCCTGTGGACGTAAGGCATTGATGCCTGCTGGTTGGAACTAGGAAACTTGGACATGTCCGACACGCTGCCTGTGGACGTAAGGCATTGATGCCTGCTGGTTGGAACTAGGAAACTTGGACATGTCCGACACGCTGCCTGTGGACGTAAGGCATTGATGCATGCTGGTTGGAACTAGGAAACTTGGACATGTCCGACACGCTGCCTGGTTGTAGTTCTACACGTGCCGCGTTCAACGAATCAGCATGTCGGAAATGGCCGAGTTTCCTAGTTACTTCCTGTGACCAAATCTTTGCTGTGACTGTATGCAGAGATACTTTTGAGGAGATGGGAAACACCCTTGATATCGTATGTCGTCAATGGGCTGCGCGGTGCATTCTGGGTGATTCTGGGACAAGGAGTGAATGGAAGTCAATTCGTCTCCAGCTCAAGAACCCAACATTAGCATGAATTTCGTCAATAACATTATAAATCGTAATATCGTATAGCTTTTGAATCGTGACATCATGTACTTTTAAGGAAAAGGTTTCTCGATTTATACCCTGACTTTGAGCAAAAAACACTCAAACTGGACAGTTGTATCTACATCTCTTCGTTCAAAGACTCAGTCATGGACACTCTTACTGACAGTTGTGTCTGCTTTGCGTGATGTATTGTTGTCTCCAACTTCCTGCCCTTTGTGCTGTTGTCTGTACCCAATAATGTTTGTACCATGTTTTGTGCTGCTGCCATGTTGTGTTGCTACCAAATCAAATTGTATTTGTCACATACACGTGTTTAGCAGATGTTATTGCGGGTGTAGCGAAATGCTTGTGCTTCTAGCTCCGACAGTGCAGTAATATCTAACAAGTAATATATAACAATTTCACAACATATACCCAATACACACAAAACTAGTAAGGAATGGAATTTAAGAAAATATACATATATGGACAAGCAATGACAATGACAGAGCGGCATGGACTAAGATACAGTAGAATATTATAGAATAGAATACAGTATATTCATATGAGATGAGTAGTCCAAGATATGGAAACATTATTAAAGTGACTGTAAACATTATTAAAGTGACTAGTGTTCCATTTCTTAAAGTGGCCAGTGATTTCAATAGGCAGCAGCAGCCTCTAATGTGCTAGTGATGGCTATTTAACGTTTACATCATTTAGCAGACACTCTTATCCAGAGCGACTTACAGTTAGTGAGTGCATACATTTTTCATAACAGTCTGATGGCCTTGAGATAGAAGCTGTTTTTCATTCTCTCGGTCCCAGCTTTGATGCACCTTCTGGATGATAGCGGGGTGAACAGGCAGTGGCTCGGGTGGTTGATGTCCTTGATGATCTTTTTGGCCTTCCTGTGACATCGGGTGCTGTAGGTGTCCTGGATGGCGGGTAGTTTGCCCCCGATAATGCGTTCGGCAGACCGCACCACCCTCTGGAGAGCCCTGCGGTTGCGGACGGTGCAGTTGCCATACCAGGTGGTGATACAGCCTGACAGGATGCTCTCAATTGTGCATCTGTAAAAGTTTGTGAGGGTTTTAGGTGCCAAGCCGAATTTCTTCAGCCTCCTGAGGTTGAAGAGGCTCTGTTGCGCCTTCTTCACCACACTGTCTGCGTGGGTGGACCATTTCAGTTTGTGGACCATTTCATGCTATGGTGTTGTTTTAGGTCTCTCTTTATGTAGTGTTGTGGTGTCAAATCAAATCTTATGTCACATGCGCCGAATACAGCAGGTGTAGACCTTACAGTGAAATGCTTACTGACAAGCCCTTAACCAACAATGCAGTTTTAAGAAAGAATACCAACAAAATAATTTACAAAAAGTAACATAATTAAGGAGCAGCAGTAAAATAACAATCCAAAGCTCCTTTAGGTCATAAGAGAAGGTAGCAGCAACATTATGTACAAAATAAGTTACAAACTATGCGAAAAAACCAACAAAATAGCACGGTTGGTTAAGAGTCCATAAAACTGCAGCCATCCCCTCCGGCGCCATTTCTATTGTCTTGATGTGTTTTGTCCTATATTTTATTTAGTTTTAATCCCAGCCCCCGTCCCCGCAGGAGGCCTTTTGGTAGGCCTTCATTGTAGATAAGAATGTGTTCTTAACTCTGACTTGCCTAGTTAAATAAAGGTTTATAAAAAATAATGTAAAAAATGGGATTGCGTGAGGATTATTTTAGCAACCGGGTGACGCGGCATGACACCGTGAATGGTCGCCAGTCTGCTGGGTGAGGCGAGCTACGTCTCTCAGCCATTGCCCAATACGATTCCTATCTCCTATTTTCTCTAATATCTCTGCTGTATGTTAAACCAGCCATATTAGTTTTGTCGATTATGATGCACAGTTGCTACTAGCTAGGCCGATTTCGCCAAACCAGTTTTTAGTCAAGTCAATAGTGCTATTTTGGCAACCAACAGACAAACTGCATTGAGCTTTTGTTCATCCGTAACTAACGCCATCGTTTTTAAGATCTTATTTTGAAGTAGCCTGCTATCAAACACACTTTTCTCATCATTTGAATTGAGCTGTCTGGATAACTTGACTCTCTGGCTAGCTAGATATTTTTTTTGCATTCCTCCTTTGTCTAGCCGACTTTTGTTTTTATTGGTGGTTTCATTTTAGTCAGTTTTCCCCCGAGTTCTTATTTATTTTTCTACCCGACAAGGTTCCGACCTACCAAGATAGGCAACTCGGGAGCTAAGATGTCGAACCGAACAGTTTGCAGAGAAGCAAGTCACGCTGGCAGTTGGTACACCGCCTCAGGTAGAGAACTGAACCGGGGAATGGGCCAGAGACCAGGGTTAACTAGTTAACGTTAGCCTAATAGGGTTAACTAACCAAGATAGCTAGCAGCAGACCTGCCTCTAATGTTTGGGTTGCTGTCCGGGTATGTAGCTAACCGGGTTAGCCAACCTTGCTAGCTACATAACTCTCTTTCGATGGGACTATTGTCCGAGGTAGTAGCTAGTTAACAAACCTTGCTAGCTAGCTACAGACAGGTCTCTCTTAGGGCTGTTGTCCGGAAAAGTAACTAGCGAACGTTAGATGGGTGGCTAGCTGGCTAATTGAGTAGGAGAGAGGTGAGGTAAAAAAACAACAGGCCGTTCTATATCAGATGGCTCAGATCAACAGTCTGCTACCTAGCTTGCATCAGCTGTCACTTCTTGTATCAAACAGCAGAGTAGGCAGATTTTTTTGGGTCATTTTAAAAGCAAGCGTTAGAAGCTAGCTAACACGTACAAGGATTTGGTCCATGCATGTCTTGTTCACTCAGAACTTGTATCCATGGCCGTCCAGTGGAAATGGTTTGGCGATTAAATGGTGGGCTATTTGACCTGATCATTGGAAGAAATGGCTAGCCAACTAGGTAGTTATTGCTAGCAACCCTTGTCGACAGTATTAGCTAGTTATTTACATTTTTTAGTCATTTTAGCAGACGCTCTTATCCAGAGCGACTTACAGGAGCAATTGGGGTTAAGTGCCTTGCTCAAGGGCACACCGACAGATTTTTCACCTAGTTGGCTCGGGGATTAGAACCAGCGACCTTTCGGTTACTGGCACAACGCTCTTACCCACTAAGCTACCTGCCGCAGTTATGTCAAAACACTGACAACCATCTCCGTGAACGGTCAGTTAACCATTATAGCAAAGATTCACCAACTATTTATCATTCTAGCCTACCCTACTCCACCAAAGTACTTCTGCAGCGAGTTGTCAGTGATCTGGCTAGCTGACTGGCCCTCCCTGGTTGTTTGGTCAAAATATAAATCCCTCTCGCCTGGAACAAAGGACTGGCTCTCTGGGTAGGTCTAGGCAGCACATTGAGTGCTGTAATTGCATTGGGGACCAGCTAGCTAGCTTATCCCTCATCTCACACATGACTTCTGTTTTAGCATAGCAAGCTTTGCTACTAAGTCCCTTACTAGCCAAATGTAGCTACTAGTCTAGGGTTGTGGCTAGAAGGGATCCAGCTTTTGTCAAATTAAAGGCAAAAGTATATCTATTTTTTGGCATTGAAGCTAACCCTAACCCAAGGGGCCTAGTGTGTATCACACTCCATACATTTTGCTCTCATGTACATGTGAAGGAATCTCAGTGAGTTAGAATATGACTGTGTTCAAAATATCTTACAGTGAGGATGTAGCGAGATCTTTTAGCTCATCAGTCAACAAAATGACATTACCCTTTACTGAATCATGGGCTTGATTAATAACCTCAGCTAGAGGCTTGTCAGTTTGCTTTGCATACAGTTGTAGTGAGGAGGACAACATATATACTGATCAATGATACACAGGTTATTTCCCCAATGGCACCCTATTCTCTGGCCCTTAGGTCCCTGGTCAAAATGAGGGCCCGTTAAACGGAAGAAGGTGGCATTTGGGACGCAAACACAAGGTGTTGAACAGACCTGTCTCTCCCTGTTATCTCTCTGCTCCAGCCCAGTGAACAGACCTGTCTCTCCCTGTTATCTCTCTGCTCCAGCCCAGACCTGTCTCTCCCTGTTATCTCTCTGCTCCAGCCCAGTGAACAGACCTGTCTCTCCCTGTTATCTCTCTGCTCCAGCCCAGTGAACAGACCTGTCTCTCCCTGTTATCTCTCTGCTCCAGCCCAGTGAACAGACCTGTCTCTCCCTGTTATCTCTCTGCTCCAGCCCAGTGAACAGACCTGTCTCTCCCTGTTATCTCTCTGCTCCAGCCCAGTGAACAGACCTGTCTCTCCCTGTTATCTCTCTGCTCCAGCCCAGACCTGTCTCTCCCTGTTATCTCTCTGCTCCAGCCCAGTGAACAGACCTGTCTCTCCCTGTTATCTCTCTGCTCCAGCCCAGTGAACAGACCTGTCTCTCCCTGTTATCTCTCTGCTCCAGCCCAGTGAACAGACCTGTCTCTCCCTGTTATCTCTCTGCTCCAGCCCAGTGAACAGACCTGTCTCTCCCTGTTATCTCTCTGCTCCAGCTCAGTGAACAGACCTGTCTCTCCCTGTTATCTCTCTGCTCCAGCCCAGTGAACAGACCTGTCTCTCCCTGTTATCTCTGCTCCAGCCCAGTGAACAGACCTGTCTCTCCCTGTTATCTCTCTGCTCCAGCCCAGTGAACAGACCTGTCTCTCCCTGTTATCTCTGCTCCAGCCCAGCGAACAGACCTGTCTCTCCCTGTTATCTCTCTGCTCCAGCCCAGCGAACAGACCTGTCTCTCCCTGTTATCTCTGCTCCAGCCCAGTGAACAGACCTGTCTCTCCCTGTTATCTCTCTGCTCCAGCCCAGTGAACAGACCTGTCTCTCCCTGTTATCTCTCTGCTCCAGCCCAGTGAACAGACCTGTCTCTCCCTGTTATCTCTGCTCCAGCCCAGTGAACAGACCTGTCTCTCCCTGTTATCTCTGCTCCAGCCCAGCGAACAGACCTGTCTCTCCCTGTTATCTCTGCTCCAGCCCAGTGAACAGACCTGTCTCTCCCTGTTATCTCTGCTCCAGCCCAGTGAACAGACCTGTCTCTCCCTGTTATCTCTCTGCTCCAGCCCAGTGAACAGACCTGTCTCTCCCTGTTATCTCTCTGCTCCAGCCCAGTGAACAGACCTGTCTCTCCCTGTTATCTCTCTGCTCCAGCCCAGTGAACAGACCTGTCTCTCCCTGTTATCTCTGCTCCAGCCCAGTGAACAGACCTGTCTCTCCCTGTTATCTCTGCTCCAGCCCAGCGAACAGACCTGTCTCTCCCTGTTATCTCTCTGCTCCAGCCCAGTGAACAGACCTGTCTCTCCCTGTTATCTCTCTGCTCCAGCCCAGTGAACAGACCTGTCTCTCCCTGTTATCTCTCTGCTCCAGCCCAGTGAACAGACCTGTCTCTCCCTGTTATCTCTCTGCTCCAGCCCAGTGAACAGACCTGTCTCTCCCTGTTATCTCTCTGCTCCAGCCCAGTGAACAGACCTGTCTCTCCCTGTTATCTCTCTGCTCCAGCCCAGTGAACAGACCTGTCTCTCCCTGTTATCTCTCTGCTCCAGCCCAGTGAACAGACCTGTCTCTCCCTGTTATCTCTGCTCCAGCCCAGTGAACAGACCTGTCTCTCCCTGTTATCTCTCTGCTCCAGCCCAGTGAACAGACCTGTCTCTCCCTGTTATCTCTCTGCTCCAGCCCAGTGAACAGACCTGTCTCTCCCTGTTATCTCTCTGCTCCAGCCCAGTCAACCCCAAGGTGCTGGCTCATGAAGCCAGCCGGTAAGAGACAGACAGACAATGATGTGTCGGGGGTCACATTGGGAAGAAAAGTAATGTTGAAGGGACATTAATCCTCCATTGTGCCCTTGAGCAAGGCACTTAACCCCTAAACTGCTTTCTAACCAGGGGCCTGTCAACGTGTGTGTATTGGGGAAGGGTTGACGTGCTCTCTAAGGCATGCGTCCCAAATGGCTCCCTATATAGTGTACTAGTTTTGACCAACGCCCTATTAACTGGAAGGTAGTACTCTACATAAGGAATAGGGCGCCATTTGGGAAGTAGCCTTAAATGCCAGTGATCAGCAGAGCGCTTCCCAAAAGCTCAGAGTGCCAGGAGCTCTGCTGGTGTGGGATTAGGTGATATAATTCACCATGCATCCCAAATGGCACCCTATTCCCTATATAGTGCACTACTTTAGACCAGAGAATGGCACCCTATTCCCTATATAGTGCACTCCTCTAGACCAGAGAATGGCACCCTATTCCCTATATAGTGCACTACTTTAGACCAGAGAATGGCACCCTATTCCCTATATAGTGCACTCCTCTAGACCAGAGAATGGCACCCTATTCCCTATATAGTGCACTCCTCTATATAGGGAATAGTGCTGTGGTCAAAAGTTGCGCACAATAGAGCCCCACAGTGGAGGTGTCATAATACCCATAAAACCTAGCGGTCCACCATTAATTTTAGAAACACTTCAAATAAGGGCTGTGTTTCGTGTAGGCTTACCCTGGCGTGATGTTTTGATAACCATCTAAATCTCTCTGACAAGGTGACTTTTATCAATATAGTCGGCTCTATTTACTCTGAGATTCAAAAATGCTAAGTAGACATGATGAAAAACTACAAATCCCTGCAAGCTCCTACACGTCATCTCTAGAGGACACCTTTGCTAACAGGTATTGTGTCAATTTAAAACTTGCACAAGACAGTTCACAAAGTTGTGCATTTAAAGAAATGTAGCCGATTTATTAATTACTAAATTTAGCTAACAATAGATAGTTAATCCAGAGATTCTTACCTTTGCCTTGATTCGGCAGTCTCGTCCAGATCATCATGGCATTTGTAATTCTTTATGATAGCGACATTAGCAGCTAAATAATATTTCATTTTTGGGGGGATCGGCTAGCTCTGTCTGTCCTCATTTCAGTTAAATCAGGAAGGATGGGATCGGCTAGCTCTGTCTGTCCTCATTTCAGTTAAATCAGGAAGGATGGGATCGGCTAGCTCTGTCTGTCCTCATTTCAGTTAAATCAGGAAGGATGGGATAGGCTAGCTCTGTCTGTCCTCATTTCAGTTAAATCAGGAAGGATGGGATAGGCTAGCTCTGTCTGTCCTCATTTCAGTTCATCAGGAAGTAATTTAAGCAGTGCATCGATGGTAGGCCTAAACACAAACACACATGCAGTCCTAATGCGTCACAACTCATTAGTAAACATTGTCTAGGCAGACGAGGACATTCATTATTTATCTTCACAAATATTGACTCCTCTTTGCTCAATGCATTGGATTGATTGAAGGAAAAACACTGTTCACTATCGGTGCATTCATACCCCAGTAAGCCAGCGAGCTGCTGCATACAGATTCAGTCGTTCACTATCGGTGCATTCATACCCCAGTAAGCCAGCGAGCTGCTGCATACAGATTCAGTCAGTAAGCCAGTGAGCTGCTGCATACAGATTCAGTCAGTAAGCCAGCGAGCTGCTGCATACAGATTCAGTCAGTAAGCCAGTGAGCTGCTGCATACAGATTCAGTCAGTAAGCCAGCGAGCTGCTGCATACAGATTCAGTCAGTAAGCCAGTGAGCTGCTGCATACAGATTCAGTCAGTAAGCCAGCGAGCTGCTGCATACAGATTCAGTCAGTAAGCCAGCGAGCTGCTGCATACAGATTCACTCAGTAAGCCAGTGAGCTGCTGCATACAGATTCAGTCGTTCACTATCGGTGCATACAGATTCAGTCAGTAAGCCAGCGAGCTGCTGCATACAGATTCAGTCAGTAAGCCAGCGAGCTGCTGCATACAGATTCAGTCAGTAAGCCAGTGAGCTGCTGCATACAGATTCAGTCGTTCACTATCGGTGCATACAGATTCAGTCAGTAAGCCAGCGAGCTGCTGCATACAGATTCAGTCAGTAAGCCAGCGAGCTGCTGCATACAGATTCAGTCAGTAAGCCAGTGAGCTGCTGCATACAGATTCAGTCGTTCACTATCGGTGCATACAGATTCAGTCAGTAAGCCAGCGAGCTGCTGCATACAGATTCAGTCAGTAAGCCAGTGAGCTGCTGCATACAGATTCAGTCGTTCACTATCGGTGCATACAGATTCAGTCAGTAAGCCAGCGAGCTGCTGCATACAGATTCAGTCAGTAAGCCAGCGAGCTGCTGCATACAGATTCAGTCAGTAAGCCAGTGAGCTGCTGCATACAGATTCAGTCGTTCACTATCGGTGCATACAGATTCAGTCAGTAAGCCAGCGAGCTGCTGCATACAGATTCAGTCAGTAAGCCAGCGAGCTGCTGCATACAGATTCAGTCAGTAAGCCAGTGAGCTGCTGCATACAGATTCAGTCGTTCACTATCGGTGCATACAGATTCAGTCAGTAAGCCAGCGAGCTGCTGCATACAGATTCAGTCAGTAAGCCAGCGAGCTGCTGCATACAGATTCAGTCAGTAAGCCAGTGAGCTGCTGCATACAGATTCAGTCGTTCACTATCGGTGCATACAGATTCAGTCAGTAAGCCAGCGAGCTGCTGCATACAGATTCAGTCAGTAAGCCAGCGAGCTGCTGCATACAGATTCAGTCAGTAAGCCAGTGAGCTGCTGCATACAGATTCAGTCGTTCACTATCGGTGCATACAGATTCAGTCAGTAAGCCAGCGAGCTGCTGCATACAGATTCAGTCAGTAAGCCAGCGAGCTGCTGCATACAGATTCAGTCAGTAAGCCAGCGAGCTGCTGCATACAGATTCAGTCAGTAAGCCAGCGAGCTGCTGCATACAGATTCAGTCAGTAAGCCAGTGAGCTGCTGCATACAGATTCAGTCGTTCACTATCGGTGCATACAGATTCAGTCAGTAAGCCAGCGAGCTGCTGCATACAGATTCAGTCAGTAAGCCAGCGAGCTGCTGCATACAGATTCAGTCAGTAAGCCAGCGAGCTGCTGCATACAGATTCAGTCAGTAAGCCAGCGAGCTGCTGCATACAGATTCAGTCAGTCTGAGACATGAGCTTCTGATTAGCCTTGTCCCAGATCATTCTGTGCTGTCATGTCAACTCCTTGCCATGCCAGACAATGTTTAGCATGACAAGGACTAGCATTATGGCACAAACAGACTCCAACCTAATGTGTTTGGTTTTACTAGTTGTATGTACAGGAGACACGTGGTATACACCATCCAACCAAATGCTGGCTGCAGGTTCCTTCTCCACAATGCAACAACAATAAGAAATAATAAAAGATATGAACACGAACATAAAGTGAATGTCTCAGTAGAATAGAATAGACATTTTAGCATCAGTATAATACAGGAAGGAACCATTTATAGTCCAAGATTTACACATGTTTTGGGGAAGGGGGGATTGGGGGTCAAGTGTTTTTTAAATTGTGCAGTGGTATGTTTTGGGGAAGGGGGGATTGGGGGGGCAAGTGTTTTAAATTGTGCAGTGGTATGTTTTGGGGAAGGGGGGGGGTGATGTTTTGGGGAAGGGGGGGGGGGGGGTGATGTGTACTAAGGTGAGTTGCTTCCTGCCTGCCTGCCTGACGGTAAGGCAGTGAACAGCTCGTGGCTGAGGTGTGTGGGGTCCTTGATGATACTGCGGGCCTTCCTTTGGCACCGTTTCGAATAGATGTCCTGCATGGGTGGGAGCACGGTCCCAGTGATGTCCTGGATGGGTGGGAGCACGGTCCCAGTGATGTCCTGGATGGGTGGGAGCACGGTCCCAGTGATGTCCTGGATGGGTGGGAGCACGGTCCCAGTGATGTCCTGGATGGGTGGGAGCACGGTCCCAGTGATGTCCTGGATGGGTGGGAGCACGGTCCCAGTGATGTCCTGGATGGGTGGGAGCACGGTCCCAGTGATGTCCTGGATGGGTGGGAGCACGGTCCCAGTGATGTCCTGGGCCATCTTCACCATCCGCTGGAGGGCCTTGCGGTCGTGGACAGAGCAGTTCCTGCACCAGGCCGTGATGCAACTGGCGACGATGCTCTCAACGGTGCTGCGCTAGTATTTGGAGAGGACCTGGGGTAGCATGCCGAACCTCAGCCGCCCCCAAGGAAGCAGAGACGCTGTTTTGACGAGTGACGGTGTTGGTCCATGTCGAGTCCTCGGTGATGTGGATGCCGAGGAACTTAAAACGTCTGACTCTCTCTATAGCAGTTAATGATGCGTGTAAGAGCCATTGGGTTCAGCAGTTTGATATTCATTAATAGTGTTCTTCCCCCTCTTCCCGTTCTACAGGCTCCCAGCTGAATACACAACTAGAAGGTTGGTTGTCTCAAGCCCAGTCCACTGTCACACCAGCTAGAGCAATCATAGCACCGTAAGCACCACTGGTCGTTGTTTCTGATAACGGTCGTTAAAAAAGGCCTCATCTTGTCATCAGAAGTCATTCTAAATATGATATGATAACAGCATATGAATGACTGTAATGTACATGTGGTGATAGGGGGCAGTGGGGGGTCTATGTGGTGATAGGGGGCAGTGGGGGGTCTATGTGGTGCTAGGGGGCAGTGGGGTGTCTATGTGGTGATAGGGGGCAGTGGGGGGTCTATGTGGTGCTGGGGGGTCTATGTGGTGATAGGGGGCAGTGGGGGGTCTATGTGGTGCTAGGGGGCAGTGGGGGGTCTATGTGGTGATAGGGGGCAGTGGGGGGTCTATGTGGTGATAGGGGGCAGTGGGGGGTCTATGTGGTGATAGGGGGCAGTGGGGGGTCTGTGTAACGGTGTCCTCTGTGTTTTCAGGCATGCAGGATATACCTACTGTGGCGCTTGTTCTGCACACGCATACAAACAGATAGACCCTTCTGTCACGTAAGTCTAAATTTAACCATGTTCAGTCAATTTTCTAAATAAAAACACATTTTGTAGCAAAATTAATTTTCATGGACAATTAACTATCATCAAATTGAAATGAGATGTTTTGAAATGCATTTTTTACATTTTCCCTCCTTATCAAACCTTAGACTGCCCTGTTTCACCCTGAAGGAGCTATCAGCCCTTAGTTACCTCAGACAGTAGTTAGCAGTATTGGCCTAGCCGCTCAGACAGACAGTAGTTAGCAGTATTTGCCTAGCCGCTCAGACAGACAGTAGTTAGCAGTATTGGCCTAGCCGCTCAGACAGACAGTAGTTAGCGGTATTGGCCTAGCCGCTCAGACAGACAGTAGTTAGCGGTATTGGCCTAGCCGCTCAGACAGACAGTAGTTAGCGGTATTGGCCTAGCCGCTCAGACAGACAGTAGTTAGCGGTATTGGCCTAGCCGCTCAGACAGACAGTAGTTAGCAGTATTGGCCTAGCCGCTCAGACAGACAGTAGTTAGCGGTATTGGCCTAGCCGCTCAGACAGACAGTAGTTAGCGGTATTGGCCTAGCCGCTCAGACAGACAGTAGTTAGCGGTATTGGCCTAGCCGCTCAGACAGACAGTAGTTAGCGGTATTGGCCTAGCCGCTCAGACAGACAGTAGTTAGCGGTATTGGCCTAGCCGCTCAGACAGACAGTAGTTAGCGGTATTGGCCTAGCCGCTCAGACAGACAGTAGTTAGCGGTATTGGCCTAGCCGCTCAGACAGACAGTAGTTAGCGGTATTGGCCTAGCCGCTCAGACAGACAGTAGTTAGCGGTATTGGCCTAGCCGCTCAGACAGACAGTAGTTAGCGGTATTGGCCTAGCCGCTCAGACAGACAGTAGTTAGCGGTATTGGCCTAGCCGCTCAGACAGACAGTAGTTAGCGGTATTGGCCTAGCCGCTCAGACAGACAGTAGTTAGCGGTATTGGCCTAGCCGCTCAGACAGACAGTAGTTAGCGGTATTGGCCTAGCCGCTCAGACAGACAGTAGTTAGCGGTATTGGCCTAGCCGCTCAGACAGACAGTAGTTAGCGGTATTGGCCTAGCCGCTCAGACAGACAGTAGTTAGCGGTATTGGCCTAGCCGCTCAGACAGACAGTAGTTAGCGGTATTGGCCTAGCCGCTCAGACAGACAGTAGTTAGCGGTATTGGCCTAGCCGCTCAGACAGACAGTAGTTAGCGGTATTGGCCTAGCCGCTTTCACGGCCTCATCTTGGAACAACATGAGCGAAGCCTGGGCAGCCAAGGCTACTAATGGCCTGATGACTGGTCCAAGATGACTGGTCCAAGATGACTGGTCCAAGATGACTGGTCCATGATGACTGGTCCAAGATGACTGGTCCATGATGACTGGTCCAAGATGACTGGTCCAAGATGACTGGTCCAAGATGACTGAGCTGTGAGTCAGAGTCCTACTGAGGTCAGTGAGGTGACTGAGTCCTCTCTTTCCCCCCTGTAGTCGCAGGGTGTTCATCCTGGGTCCGTCTCACCACGTTCCTCTGTCCCGCTGTGCCCTCTCCTCTGCTGAGGTTTATAAAACCCCTCTCTACGACCTCCGGATTGACCAGAAGGGTATGTACACACCCAGGTACACTGTTCCCTGTCCTCTGCTGAAGGGTATGTACACACCCAGGTACACTGTTCCCTGCCCTCTGCTGAAGGGTATGTACACACCCAGGTACACTGTTCCCTGTCCTCTGCTGAAGGTTATAAAACCCCTCAGGATTAACCAGAAGGGTATTGATCATTTCTAGTTAGCATTTCCTAAGGTAAAGATCCTAGTTTTTATGTGTCAGTGTTACGGCTGGCACAATTACCGTGTAACCGACGGTTATGGATGAAGGCCGTGATGAAAAATAAAATAACCGCCATAACCGTTACATTTATGATTATTTTTTTATGAGCAGCTGACTCAAGACGGGACGGACGGGCAATCGTGCAGTTGAGTCTGTTTCTGCGGCAACGTGATGAAACGTTGTTGCGCCTTGCTAAAACAAGAAACGTATGCATATAACTACTGTTCCCTGAAGGAGGGAACGAGGTATAACATACTATGGGGAGTCAACGACCAAACCTATTCACCTGAAGCAAACTGAAATCACGCCCAACGGGCCAATGGACGTGAGTCCTCCCTCTGATGCCCCGCCTTCCTGGCTATAATAGTGGGGCTCGCATCCATTTCCTCAATTCAGTACCGCTCTTCAGCGAGCCCAAACCCTGCTGACAGCGCTGGCCAAAATATGTTATATCCTCCTTCAGGGAACAGTAGTTAATTAACTAGGGGTGTAACGGTTCACCAAACGGGTCACGGTTACGGTACAGCGGGAAAAAGACATTCCGACATTTACTGTAGTTCATTTTTGTTCATTCGGCAAAATACGCTAAATTAAAAAGCACCTTATTCCGGGCCCAAGTCCAGTTTCTGTGACGACATTCACAGTGTTCCTGGCGTCGTCTGTTGTGACGGGGGTTGTCATGGCGGGCCTCAAGAAGAGATCTAAGAAGCTGGACCCGTTCCGAAATGGACCTGGGGCGTTCCCAGCCGGACAAATATACGTAAATAAATGTTTCAATATAGAGACCCTTTCCGAACAGGGCCCGAGGACGACCAGTTCCGTATAGACGTAGTCGGATCCGAGTGAGGGAAGCAGCAGAAAAGTAAATCTGTAAGCTACTTTATTAACCAGAGCTAATGCAGAGCGAGGGAGAGCAGGCGGAGGAGGGGCCTTGAGGTGTGTGGGAGAGGAAACAACCAACCAAGCCGACTTGCGCTAGTAGACTAACGTCTAGCCGACTAACGTCTAGCTTGTCATAGCTTGGTTATTTATCATCCAGTAGGATTACCTAGTACCTGTCTTGACTGCATCAAACCGAAAGAAGCTAGTTGGCTAAGATAGTTTGCCAGCCAGCTAATTGAGTTCATGAGCTTTCTTCCTGTCCTACAGTTAAATAACACCTCCATTCAGATTATTAAATGGTAGCCTAACTGTTGAGCAGTGGAGAACATACTATTAACTTTTTGACCACCCGCATTGCGGACCGAACCGACGTCCCTGTACCGAACAGTTCGTTACGAATACCGTGTACCGTTACACCCCTATTCATAACTGGTCTGCGTGTTTCCACCCCCAGGCAACAGGACAACAGGACAGTCCTGAAACCACATGCCCTAGGGCACGGTCGACGGTTCAGATTCGGGTGGTTAGCCTTTTTGAACTCAAGGGAACTAACAAACTAGTTTTCGGTTTCCTAGGCAACGCAGTGCAGTAGCAGCACACATAATGAATAGAACAGGCTTGGAACCTCTAACCCTGGCAATTAGAATGGTGAAATCAAGCTTTATTTATACAGCACATTTCAGACATGGAATGGAACATAATGTGCTTCAATGGGTACACTCAATGGTTGCCTGGTTTTGTGATGCAATCATTTCCATGGTAATGTACACTGAACAAAAATATAAAAGCAACATGCAACAATTTCAAAGATTTTACTGAGTTACAGTTCATATAAGGAAATCATTTAAATAAATTCATTTGGCCCTAATCTATGGATTTGACTGGGAATACAGATATGCATCTGTTGGTCACAGAAATCCTTTTTTTTTTTTTTAAAGTAGGGGCGTGGATCAGAAAACCAGTCAGTATCTGGTGTGACCACCATTTGCCTCATGCAGTACGACACATCTCCTTCACATACTTGATCAGGCTGTTGATTGTGGCCTGTGAAATGTTGTCCCACTCCTCTTCAATTGCTGTGCGAAGTTGCTGAATATTGGCAGGAACTGGAACACGCTGTCGTACACATCGATCCAGAGCATCCCAAACATGCTCAATTGGTGACATGTCTGGTGGACATTCCTGCAGTCAACATGCCAAGTGCACATTCCCTCAAAACTTGAGATATCTGTGGCATTGTGTTGTGTGACCAAACTGCACATTTTAGAGGCCTTTTGTCCCCTGCACAAGGTGCACCTGTGTAATGATCATGCTGTTTAATCAGCTTCTTGATATGCCACACCTGTCAGGTGGATGGATTATCTTGGCAAAGGAGAAATGCTCACTAACAGGGATGTAAACACATTTGTGCACAAAATTTGAGAGAAATAAGCGTTTTGTGTGTATTGAACATTTCTGCGATCTTTTATTTCAGCTCATGAAACATGGGACCAACACTTTACATGTTGCGTTTTATATTTGTTCAGTATAGAATGTTGATTCGAATCATGTTAACTGATGTGGCTCATGCAATTTAAATGTATTTTTTTGTAATGTCAGGTGAACTGAATCAACCAATCACAGCACAGATTGATGGGTACACTTCCTGCTTTTACTTCCTGCTTTGCTCCTATGGGTACACTCACAAGGGCCTCGGTCCACCCATTATGCCATCATTGAGTTGAATGGGGACGCCCGTTCTCTCCTCCCTCTATGGCAGCACATGCAGTCCGGAGCGAAGGAGAGGAGAAAATGTTCCTTATTATTATTATTATTATTCAAGTTATTACGGAGACCGTGGCCATTTGGCTGGCCAATCCAAAATTCCATGACCGTCACAACCCTAATCAGTGTTTATTGTGCCTTTTTTAAACTGTGAAGCTTGACACAAAGAAAAACCTTAAATGTCCTCAGGGGACCAACCATCTGATTGATACTGGAAACTAGGCATTCTCACTGACGCTGCCAAACACCTATCAGTGCGTCTGAACGAATGACTCGCAGTCATATGCTAATTCAAGCCTCACTTCACCAGGAATAATGTGCATATTGAATCCTCACCTCTCTCTCTCTCTCTAGTCTATGCTGACCTCTGGAAGACTGGGATGTTTGAGAGGATGAGTCTTCAGACAGACGAGGATGAGCACAGCATTGAAATGCACCTGCCTTACACTGCTAAAGCCATGGAGAGGTAAGACAGAGGAACACACTTCAGTCTGTCAGGGTTGCCTGCTTCATTCATCACAAAGCCATCCATCAGTGGAGTGTACAGTAATTCATAGACTCTAGGCCTGTTTGCCTGGTGATGGGAGCCAGCAGGGAATTCATGACAAATGGAGGAGAGCTGTGGGTCATTAATGACTGGTTTGCCTTTACAGTTTGTGAAGTTCTCTCTCCCCCCAGCCCCAGGATGGTTTGCGTCATTGCTATGGTTTATGATTGGTTGTTTACTAATGATTGGTTGTTTACTAATGATTGGTTGTTTACTGTGTCGGACCCCAGTCAGAGTAGCTGTTGCCATTTGGCGTCGGCTAATGGAGATCCTAATAAATCTAAAATCGAATCGAAGTAAAGCCTGCATGCTAATGAATGGACCCACTCAATAAACACACACCTTTTATCAGGTTGGGGTTTAATAAACACACACCTTTTATCAGGTTGGGGTTTAATAAACACACACCTTTTATCAGGTTGGGGTTTAATAAACACACACCTTTTATCAGGTTGGGGTTTAATAAACACACACCTTTTATCAGGTTGGTTTAATAAACACACACCTTTTATCAGGTTGGGGTTTAATAAACACACACCTTTTATCAGGTTGGGGTTTAATAAACACACACCTTTTATCAGGTTGGTTTAATAAACACACACCTTTTATCAGGTTGGTTTAATAAACACACACCTTTTATCAGGTTGGGGTTTAATAAACACACACCTTTTATCAGGTTGGTTTAGTAAACACACACCTTTTATCAGGTTGGGGTTTAATAAACACACACCTTTTATCAGGTTGGGGTTTAATAAACACACAAACCTTTTATCAGGTTGGTTTAATAAACACACACCTTTTATCAGGTTGGTTTAATAAACACACACCTTTTATCAGGTTGGTTTAATAAACACACCTTTTATCATGTTGGTTTAATAAACACACACCTTTTATCATGTTGGTTTAATAAACACACACCTTTTATCATGTTGGTTTAATAAACACACACCTTTTATCAGGTTGGTTTAATAAACACACACAAACCTTTTATCAGGTTGGTTTAATAAACACACACAAACCTTTTATCAGGTTGGTTTAATAAACACACACCTTTTATCATGTTGGTTTAATAAACACACACCTTTTATCAGGTTGGTTTAATAAACACACACCTTTTATCAGGTTGGTTTAATAAACACACACCTTTTATCAGGTTGGTTTAATAAACACACACAAACCTTTTATCAGGTTGGTTTAATAAACACACCTTTTATCAGGTTGGTTTAATAAACACACACCTTTTATCATGTTGGTTTAATAAACACACACCTTTTATCATGTTGGTTTAATAAACACACACCTTTTATCAGGTTGGTTTAATAAACACACCTTTTATCATGTTGGTTTAATAAACACACACCTTTTATCAGGTTGGTTTAATGAACACACACCTTTTATCAGGTTGGTTTAATAAACACACACCTTTTATCAGGTTGGTTTAATAAACACACCTTTTATCATGTTGGTTTAATAAACACACACCTTTTATCATGTTGGTTTAATAAACACACACCTTTTATCAGGTTGGTTTAATAAACACACCTTTTATCATGTTGGTTTAATAAACACACACCTTTTATCAGGTTGGTTTAATGAACACACACCTTTTATCAGGTTGGTTTAATAAACACACACCTTTTATCAGGTTGGTTTAATAACACACCTTTTATCATGTTGGTTTAATAAACACACACCTTTTATCATGTTGGTTTAATAAACACACACCTTTTATCAGGTTGGTTTAATAAACACACCTTTTATCATGTTGGTTTAATAAACACACACCTTTTATCATGTTGGTTTAATAAACACACACCTTTTATCATGTTGGTTTAATAAACACACACCTTTTATCATGTTGGTTTAATAAACACACACCTTTTATCATGTTGGTTTAATAAACACACACCTTTTATCAGGTTGGTTTAATAAACACACACAAACCTTTTATCAGGTTGGTTTAATAAACACACACCTTTTATCATGTTGGTTTAATAAACACACACCTTTTATCATGTTGGTTTAATAAACACACACCTTTTATCATGTTGGTTTAATAAACACACACAAACCTTTTATCAGGTTGGTTTAATAAACACACACCTTTTATCATGTTGGTTTAATAAACACACACCTTTTATCAGGTTGGTTTAATAAACACACACAAACCTTTTATCAGGTTGGTTTAATAAACACACACAAACCTTTTATCAGGTTGGTTTAATAAACACACACCTTTTATCATGTTGGTTTAATAAACACACACACACCTTTTATCAGGTTGGTTTAATAAACACACACCTTTTATCATGTTGGTTTAATAAACACACACAAACCTTTTATCAGGTTGGTTTAATAAACACACACAACCTTTTATCAGGTTGGTTTAATAAACACACACAAACCTTTTATCAGGTTGGTTTAATAAACACACACCTTTTATCAGGTTGGTTTAATAAACACACACCTTTTATCAGGTTGGTTTAATAAACACACACAAACCTTTTATCAGGTTGGTTTAATAAACACACACCTTTTATTAGGTTGGTTTAATAAACACACACAAACCTTTTATCAGGTTGGTTTACAAGTGTTCAGTCCCTGTAAAGGCTTCTACCATCTTGGTCAGGTAACTGTCTCCCTCTCCTACTACAGTCATAAAGATGAGCTCAGCATTGTCCCGGTGCTGGTGGGAGCCCTCAGTGAGTCTAAAGAACAGGACTATGGGAAACTGCTCAGCAGGTATCTGGCTGATCCCTCCAACTTGTTCATCATCTCCTCTGACTTCTGCCACTGGGGTACGTACTGGGAAGGACTGGTAGGGATCAATATTATAACCTGTTCACGCTACTGAGTTGAGCTAGTCTGGTTATACATCCGTCCACCGTAGTTGCTGGAACCGTGCTGGAAAGACCATGTGAAAAGAAAAGCCAGCACAGTTTTGTTCTGGACTATTGTGTGAAAGGGGTTGTAAATATAGAACCAGTGGTTCAGTGTCCTTGACAAACCTCTCCTTCAGGGTTGGTCTGACTTCATCCTTTTCCTGTCACACACCCCAAAAAATATCAATGTTTTTTTTTTTTTTTTTAGCCTCAGTATAGGCCATAAATAATTGTTATTTGCATGACTTAAAGTGTGATGGTGCATCGCAAACACAACCAGCCGGTTGAGTTGCCCAATTAGGGTAAACTCATTTTGTATTCTAATTTTCATAGATTTTTATTTTTTTTATCATCAAAAAAATTATACATTAATAAATGTTGTGCTTCAGTTGCTTATAATGGAAGATGGGCCTAGTTAAATGATGAGTGAGAAAATTACAAACAAATGTCATACTTCCAAGACATGTAACCTCTCACCATTACAATAACAACAGAGGTTAGCATTGTTGGGGGATATGATATTTGTGCATCTAACTTTCTCGCTCATTATTATTATTATTATTCACGATTCATTCAGGATTATCCGTAACCATGGTAGCATCACATTAATGTAGAAGTGTTTAGAAACGTATTCTATTCTTATTTACAATAAAAGTGACAATATATTATTTACCGTTCATTTCTATTGGGCACAAAATAATCTGCAACACAACCAAAACAAAACGCAAATGCATCCAACAAATTTGTAGAGTCACAGGACTATGTACAAAAAGTGCTGTAATTTCTAAACGGTTCACCCGATATGGATGAAAATACCCTCTCATTAAAGCTGACAGTCTGCACTTTAACCTGTATCATTTCAAATCCAAAGTGCTGGACTACCGAGCCAAAACAACTAATGTCACTGTCCCAATACTTTTGGAGCTCACTGTATATGTAAATGAATGCATTTACAGTTTATATGCTTAGTACAAGTAAAATTACATGTATTGAATAATAATATTGTGAAAGATATTGAAGATAACAGGCAGACAGGAAATACTAATATGGATATGACAGATAAAACAATCCCATAACAATATTTATCCATTGTCCATAATAGCTAGCTTTGACTAAATATAATTCCTTTAATGGGCAACTCAACCACCTGGTAGAGTATATTTTTCAAGGGTTCCTAAAATTATAAAACGACATTAGTAATTGCTGTTTTAGAGGTCAACATTTAACAACCTTGTAATTTCCCATTTTATACACAATTAGTAATGTAAATGTATGATTAAGGGTTAATATCTTTCCCTCCTCCCCACAGGCCAACGGTTCCGTTACACCTACTATGATGAGGCTCAAGGAGAGATCCACAGATCCATTGAACACCTTGATAAAATGGTTAACAACACATTCTGATATTCACTTCTTTTTAGGCAGGAACATGACATGAAAGATGTCCATAATGTCTATACACACCATCATATACATATTTATATTCGGGATTATGACATTGCTTGTTCTAATATTTCTTAATTCCGTTCTCTTTATTTTTTGGGATTTGCGTATATTGTTAGATACTACTGCACTGTTGAAGCTAGGAACATAAGCATTTAGTTAGAGACTACTGCACTGTTGAAGCTAGGAACATAAGCATTTAGTTAGATACTACTGCACTGTTGAAGCTAGGAACATAAGCATTTAGTTAGATACTACTGCACTGTTGAAGCTAGGAACATAAGCATTTAGTTAGATACTACTGCACTGTTGAAGCTAGGAACATAAGCGTTTAGTTAGATACTACTGCACTGTTGAAGCTAGGAACATAAGCGTTTAGTTAGATACTACTGCACTGTTGAAGCTAGGAACATAAGCGTTTAGTTAGATACTACTGCACTGTTGAAGCTAGGAACATAAGCATTTAGTTAGATACTACTGCACTGTTGAAGCTAGGAACATAAGCATTTAGTTAGATACTACTGCACTGTTGAAGCTAGGAACATAAGCATTTAGTTAGATACTACTGCACTGTTGAAGCTAGGAACATAAGCATTTAGTTAGATACTACTGCACTGTTGAAGCTAGGAACATAAGCATTTAGTTAGATACTACTGCACTGTTGAAGCTAGGAACATAAGCATTTAGTTAGATACTACTGCACTGTTGAAGCTAGGAACATAAGCATTTAGTTAGATACTACTGCACTGTTGAAGCTAGGAACATAAGCATTTAGTTAGATACTACTGCACTGTTGAAGCTAGGAACATAAGCATTTAGTTAGATACTACTGCACTGTTGAAGCTAGGAACATAAGCATTTAGTTAGATACTACTGCACTGTTGAAGCTAGGAACATAAGCATTTAGTTAGATACTACTGCACTGTTGAAGCTAGGAACATAAGCATTTAGTTAGATACTACTGCACTGTTGAAGCTAGGAACATAAGCATTTAGTTAGATACTACTGCACTGTTGAAGCTAGGAACATAAGCATTTAGTTAGATACTACTGCACTGTTGAAGCTAGGAACATAAGCATTTAGTTAGATACTACTGCACTGTTGAAGCTAGGAACATAAGCATTTAGTTAGATACTACTGCACTGTTGAAGCTAGGAACATAAGCATTTAGTTAGATACTACTGCACTGTTGAAGCTAGGAACATAAGCATTTAGTTAGATACTACTGCACTGTTGAAGCTAGGAACATAAGCATTTAGTTAGATACTACTGCACTGTTGAAGCAAGGAACATAAGCATTTAGTTAGATACTACTGCACTGTTGAAGCTAGGAACATAAGCATTTAGTTAGATACTACTGCACTGTTGAAGCTAGGAACATAAGCATTTAGTTAGATACTACTGCACTGTTGAAGCTAGGAACATAAGCATTTAGTTAGATACTACTGCACTGTTGAAGCTAGGAACATAAGCATTTAGTTAGATACTACTGCACTGTTGAAGCTAGGAACATAAGCATTTAGTTAGATACTACTGCACTGTTGAAGCTAGGAACATAAGCATTTAGTTAGATACTACTGCACTGTTGAAGCTAGGAACATAAGCATTTAGTTAGATACTACTGCACTGTTGAAGCTAGGAACATAAGCATTTAGTTAGATACTACTGCACTGTTGAAGCTAGGAACATAAGCATTTAGTTAGATACTACTGCACTGTTGAAGCTAGGAACATAAGCATTTAGTTAGATACTACTGCACTGTTGAAGCTAGGAACATAAGCGTTTAGTTAGATACTACTGCACTGTTGAAGCTAGGAACATAAGCGTTTAGTTAGATACTACTGCACTGTTGAAGCTAGGAACATAAGCGTTTAGTTAGATACTACTGCACTGTTGAAGCTAGGAACATAAGCGTTTAGTTAGATACTACTGCACTGTTGAAGCTAGGAACATAAGCGTTTAGTTAGATACTACTGCACTGTTGAAGCTAGGAACATAAGCATTTAGTTAGATACTACTGCACTGTTGAAGCTAGGAACATAAGCATTTAGTTAGATACTACTGCACTGTTGAAGCTAGGAACATAAGCATTTAGTTAGATACTACTGCACTGTTGAAGCTAGGAACATAAGCATTTAGTTAGATACTACTGCACTGTTGAAGCTAGGAACATAAGCATTTAGTTAGATACTACTGCACTGTTGAAGCTAGGAACATAAGCATTTAGTTAGATACTACTGCACTGTTGAAGCTAGGAACATAAGCGTTTAGTTAGATACTACTGCACTGTTGAAGCTAGGAACATAAGCGTTTAGTTAGATACTACTGCACTGTTGAAGCTAGGAACATAAGCGTTTAGTTAGATACTACTGCACTGTTGAAGCTAGGAACATAAGCGTTTAGTTAGATACTACTGCACTGTTGAAGCTAGGAACATAAGCGTTTAGTTAGATACTACTGCACTGTTGAAGCTAGGAACATAAGCGTTTAGTTAGATACTACTGCACTGTTGAAGCTAGGAACATAAGCATTTAGTTAGATACTACTGCACTGTTGAAGCTAGGAACATAAGCATTTAGTTAGATACTACTGCACTGTTGAAGCTAGGAACATAAGCATTTAGTTAGATACTACTGCACTGTTGAAGCTAGGAACATAAGCATTTAGTTAGATACTACTGCACTGTTGAAGCTAGGAACATAAGCATTTAGTTAGATACTACTGCACTGTTGAAGCTAGGAACATAAGCATTTAGTTAGATACTACTGCACTGTTGAAGCTAGGAACATAAGCATTTAGTTAGATACTACTGCACTGTTGAAGCTAGGAACATAAGCATTTAGTTAGATACTACTGCACTGTTGAAGCTAGGAACATAAGCATTTAGTTAGATACTACTGCACTGTTGAAGCTAGGAACATAAGCATTTAGTTAGATACTACTGCACTGTTGAAGCTAGGAACATAAGCATTTAGTTAGATACTACTGCACTGTTGAAGCTTGGAACATAAGCATTTAGTTAGATACTACTGCACTGTTGAAGCTAGGAACATAAGCATTTAGTTAGATACTACTGCACTGTTGAAGCTAGGAACATAAGCATTTAGTTAGATACTACTGCACTGTTGAAGCTAGGAACATAAGCATTTAGTTAGATACTACTGCACTGTTGAAGCTAGGAACATAAGCATTTAGTTAGATACTACTGCACTGTTGAAGCTAGGAACATAAGCATTTAGTTAGATACTACTGCACTGTTGAAGCTAGGAACATAAGCATTTAGTTAGATACTACTGCACTGTTGAAGCTAGGAACATAAGCATTTAGTTAGATACTACTGCACTGTTGAAGCTAGGAACATAAGCATTTAGTTAGATACTACTGCACTGTTGAAGCTAGGAACATAAGCATTTAGTTAGATACTACTGCACTGTTGAAGCTAGGAACATAAGCATTTAGTTAGATACTACTGCACTGTTGAAGCTAGGAACATAAGCATTTAGTTAGATACTACTGCACTGTTGAAGCTAGGAACATAAGCATTTAGTTAGATACTACTGCACTGTTGAAGCTAGGAACATAAGCATTAAGTTAGATACTATTGCACTGTTGAAGCTAGGAACATAAGCATTTAGTTAGATACTACTGCACTGTTGAAGCTAGGAACATAAGCATTTAGTTAGATACTACTGCACTGTTGAAGCTAGGAACATAAGCATTTAGTTAGATATTACTGCACTGTTGAAGCTAGGAACATAAGCATTTAGTTAGATACTACTGCACTGTTGAAGCTAGGAACATAAGCATTTAGTTAGATATTACTGCACTGTTGAAGCTAGGAACATAAGCATTTAGTTAGATACTACTGCACTGTTGAAGCTAGGAACATAAGCATTTAGTTAGATACTACTGCACTGTTGAAGCTAGGAACATAAGCATTTAGTTAGATACTACTGCACTGTTGAAGCTAGGAACATAAGCATTTAGTTAGATACTACTGCACTGTTGAAGCTAGGAACATAAGCATTTAGTTAGATACTACTGCACTGTTGAAGCTAGGAACATAAGCATTTAGTTAGATACTACTGAAATGTTGAAGCTAGGAACATAAGCATTTAGTTAGATATTACTGCACTGTTGAAGCTAGGAACATAAGCATTTAGTTAGATACTACTGCACTGTTGAAGCTAGGAACATAAGCATTTAGTTAGATACTACTGCACTGTTGAAGCTAGGAACATAAGCATTTAGTTAGATACTACTGCACTGTTGAAGCTAGGAACATAAGCATTTAGTTAGATACTACTGCACTGTTGAAGCTAGGAACATAAGCATTTAGTTAGATACTACTGCACTGTTGAAGCTAGGAACATAAGCATTTAGTTAGATACTACTGCACTGTTGAAGCTAGGAACATAAGCATTTTGTTAGATACTACTGCACTGTTGAAGCTAGGAACATAAGCATTTAGTTAGATACTACTGCACTGTTGAAGCTAGGAACATAAGCATTTAGTTAGATACTACTGCACTGTTGAAGCTAGGAACATAAGCATTTTGTTAGATACTACTGCACTGTTGAAGCTAGGAACATAAGCATTTAGTTAGATACTATTGCACTGTTGAAGCTAGGAACATAAGCATTTAGTTAGATACTACTGCACTGTTGAAGCTAGGAACATAAGCATTTAGTTAGATACTACTGCACTGTTGAAGCTAGGAACATAAGCATTTAGTTAGATACTACTGCACTGTTGAAGCTAGGAACATAAGCATTTAGTTAGATATTACTGCACTGTTGAAGCTAGGAACATAAGCATTTAGTTAGATACTACTGCACTGTTGAAGCTAGGAACATAAGCATTTAGTTAGATACTACTGCACTGTTGAAGCTAGGAACATAAGCATTTAGTTAGATACTATTGCACTGTTGAAGCTAGGAACATAAGCATTTAGTTAGATACTACTGCACTGTTGAAGCTAGGAACATAAGCATTTAGTTAGATACTACTGCACTGTTGAAGCTAGGAACATAAGCATTTAGTTAGATACTACTGCACTGTTGAAGCTAGGAACATAAGCATTTAGTTAGATATTACTGCACTGTTGAAGCTAGGAACATAAGCATTTAGTTAGATACTACTGCACTGTTGAAGCTAGGAACATAAGCATTTAGTTAGATACTACTGCACTGTTGAAGCTAGGAACATAAGCATTTAGTTAGATACTATTGCACTGTTGAAGCTAGGAACATAAGCATTTAGTTAGATACTACTGCACTGTTGAAGCTAGGAACATAAGCATTTAGTTAGATACTATTGCACTGTTGAAGCTAGGAACATAAGCATTTCGCTACACCTGCAATAACATCTGCAAAATACACTACGTGACCAAAAGTATGTGGACACCTGCTCATCTAACATCTCATTCCAAAATCATGGGCATTAATATGGAGTTGGTCCCCCCTTTGCTGCTATAACAGCCTCCACTCTTCTGGGAAGGCTTTCCACTAAATGTTGGAACATTGCTGAAGGGACTTGCTTCCATTCAGCCAAGAGCATTAGTGAGGTCACATTGAGAAATCACCATCTCTGTATTTGTCTCTCCAGGGTTAGGGTGATATAGCTAACTGTTAGGTGTCAGACTGGGTTCTGAACCCCTCTGTCTTGTCTCTCCAGGGTTAGGGTGATATAGCTAACTGTTAGGTGTATCAGACTGGGTTCTGAACCCCTCTGTCTTGTCTCTCCAGGGTTAGGGTGATATAGCTAACTGTTAGGTGTATCAGACTGGGTTCTGAACCCCTCTGTCTTGTCTCTCCAGGGTTAGGGTGATATAGCTAACTGTTAGGTGTATCAGACTGGGTTCTGAACCCCTCTGTCTTGTCTCTCCAGGGTTAGGGTGATATAGCTAACTGTTAGGTGTATCAGACTGGGTTCTGAACCCCTCTGTCTTGTCTCTCCAGGGTTAGGGTGATATAGCTAACTGTTAGGTGTATCAGACTGGGTTCTGAACCCCTCTGTCTTGTCTCTCCAGGGTTAGGGTGATATAGCTAACTGTTAGGTGTATCAGACTGGGTTCTGAACCCCTCTGTCTTGTCTCTCCAGGGTTAGGGTGATATAGCTAACTGTTAGGTGTATCAGACTGGGTTCTGAACCCCTCTGTCTTGTCTCTCCAGGGTTAGGGTGATATAGCTAACTGTTAGGTGTATCAGACTGGGTTCTGAACCCCTCTGTCTTGTCTCTCCAGGGTTAGGGTGATATAGCTAACTGTTAGGTGTATCAGACTGGGTTCTGAACCCCTCTGTCTTGTCTCTCCAGGGTTAGGGTGATATAGCTAACTGTTAGGTGTATCAGACTGGGTTCTGAACCCCTCTGTCTTGTCTCTCCAGGGTTAGGGTGATATAGCTAACTGTTAGGTGTATCAGACTGGGTTCTGAACCCCTCTGTCTTGTCTCTCCAGGGTTAGGGTGATATAGCTAACTGTTAGGTGTATCAGACTGGGTTCTGAACCCCTCTGTCTTGTCTCTCCAGGGTTAGGGTGATATAGCTAACTGTTAGGTGTATCAGACTGGGTTCTGAACCCCTCTGTCTTGTCTCTCCAGGGTTAGGGTGATATAGCTAACTGTTAGGTGTATCAGACTGGGTTCTGAACCCCTCTGTCTTGTCTCTCCAGGGTTAGGGTGATATAGCTAACTGTTAGGTGTATCAGACTGGGTTCTGAACCCCTCTGTCTTGTCTCTCCAGGGTTAGGGTGATATAGCTAACTGTTAGGTGTATCAGACTGGGTTCTGAACCCCTCTGTCTTGTCTCTCCAGGGTTAGGGTGATATAGCTAACTGTTAGGTGTATCAGACTGGGTTCTGAACCCCTCTGTCTTGTCTCTCCAGGGTTAGGGTGATATAGCTAACTGTTAGGTGTATCAGACTGGGTTCTGAACCCCTCTGTCTTGTCTCTCCAGGGTTAGGGTGATATAGCTAACTGTTAGGTGTATCAGACTGGGTTCTGAACCCCTCTGTCTTGTCTCTCCAGGGTTAGGGTGATATAGCTAACTGTTAGGTGTATCAGACTGGGTTCTGAACCCCTCTGTCTTGTCTCTCCAGGGTTAGGGTGATATAGCTAACTGTTAGGTGTATCAGACTGGGTTCTGAACCCCTCTGTCTTGTCTCTCCAGGGTTAGGGTGATATAGCTAACTGTTAGGTGTATCAGACTGGGTTCTGAACCCCTCTGTCTTGTCTCTCCAGGGTTAGGGTGATATAGCTAACTGTTAGGTGTATCAGACTGGGTTCTGAACCCCTCTGTCTTGTCTCTCCAGGGTTAGGGTGATATAGCTAACTGTTAGGTGTATCAGACTGGGTTCTGAACCCCTCTGTCTTGTCTCTCCAGGGTTAGGGTGATATAGCTAACTGTTAGGTGTATCAGACTGGGTTCTGAACCCTCTGTCTTGTCTCTCCAGGGTTAGGGTGATATAGCTAACTGTTAGGTGTATCAGACTGGGTTCTGAACCCTCTGTCTTGTCTCTCCAGGGTTAGGGTGATATAGCTAACTGTTAGGTGTATCAGACTGGTTCTGAACCCCTCTGTCTTGTCTCTCCAGGGGTTAGGGTGATATAGCTAACTGTTAGGTGTATCAGACTGGGTTCTGAACCCCTCTGTCTTGTCTCTCCAGGGTTAGGGTGATATAGCTAACTGTTAGGTGTATCAGACTGGGTTCTGAACCCCTCTGTCTTGTCTCTCCAGGGTTAGGGTGATATAGCTAACTGTTAGGTGTATCAGACTGGGTTCTGAACCCCTCTGTCTTGTCTCTCCAGGGTTAGGGTGATATAGCTAACTGTTAGGTGTATCAGACTGGGTTCTGAACCCCTCTGTCTTGTCTCTCCAGGGTTAGGGTGATATAGCTAACTGTTAGGTGTATCAGACTGGGTTCTGAACCCCTCTGTCTTGTCTCTCCAGGGTTAGGGTGATATAGCTAACTGTTAGGTGTATCAGACTGGGTTCTGAACCCCTCTGTCTTGTCTCTCCAGGGTTAGGGTGATATAGCTAACTGTTAGGTGTATCAGACTGGGTTCTGAACCCCTCTGTCTTGTCTCTCCAGGGTTAGGGTGATATAGCTAACTGTTAGGTGTATCAGACTGGGTTCTGAACCCCTCTGTCTTGTCTCTCCAGGGTTAGGGTGATATAGCTAACTGTTAGGTGTATCAGACTGGGTTCTGAACCCCTCTGTCTTGTCTCTCCAGGGTTAGGGTGATATAGCTAACTGTTAGGTGTATCAGACTGGGTTCTGAACCCCTCTGTCTTGTCTCTCCAGGGTTAGGGTGATATAGCTAACTGTTAGGTGTATCAGACTGGGTTCTGAACCCCTCTGTCTTGTCTCTCCAGGGTTAGGGTGATATAGCTAACTGTTAGGTGTATCAGACTGGGTTCTGAACCCCTCTGTCTTGTCTCTCCAGGGTTAGGGTGATATAGCTAACTGTTAGGTGTATCAGACTGGGTTCTGACCCCTCTGTCTTGTCTCTCCAGGGTTAGGGTGATATAGCTAACTGTTAGGTGTATCAGACTGGGTTCTGAACCCCTCTGTCTTGTCTCTCCAGGGTTAGGGTGATATAGCTAACTGTTAGGTGTATCAGACTGGGTTCTGAACCCCTCTGTCTTGTCTCTCCAGGGTTAGGGTGATATAGCTAACTGTTAGGTGTATCAGACTGGGTTCTGAACCCCTCTGTCTTGTCTCTCCAGGGTTAGGGTGATATAGCTAACTGTTAGGTGTATCAGACTGGGTTCTGAACCCCTCTGTCTTGTCTCTCCAGGGTTAGGGTGATATAGCTAACTGTTAGGTGTATCAGACTGGGTTCTGAACCCCTCTGTCTTGTCTCTCCAGGGTTAGGGTGATATAGCTAACTGTTAGGTGTATCAGACTGGGTTGTTCTGAACCCCTCTGTCTTGTCTCTCCAGGGTTAGGGTGATATAGCTAACTGTTAGGTGTATCAGACTGGGTTCTGAACCCCTCTGTCTTGTCTCTCCAGGGTTAGGGTGATATAGCTAACTGTTAGGTGTATCAGACTGGGTTCTGAACCCCTCTGTCTTGTCTCTCCAGGGTTAGGGTGATATAGCTAACTGTTAGGTGTATCAGACTGGGTTCTGAACCCCTCTGTCTTGTCTCTCCAGGGTTAGGGTGATATAGCTAACTGTTAGGTGTATCAGACTGGGTTCTGAACCCCTCTGTCTTGTCTCTCCAGGGTTAGGGTGATATAGCTAACTGTTAGGTGTCAGACTGGGTTCTGAACCCCTCTGTCTTGTCTCTCCAGGGTTAGGGTGATATAGCTAACTGTTAGGTGTATCAGACTGGGTTCTGAACCCCTCTGTCTTGTCTCTCCAGGGTTAGGGTGATATAGCTAACTGTTAGGTGTATCAGACTGGGTTCTGAACCCCTCTCTGTCTTGTCTCTCCAGGGTTAGGGTGATATAGCTAACTGTTAGGTGTATCAGACTGGGTTCTGAACCCCTCTGTCTTGTCTCTCCAGGGTTAGGGTGATATAGCTAACTGTTAGGTGTATCAGACTGGGTTCTGAACCCCTCTGTCTTGTCTCTCCAGGGTTAGGGTGATATAGCTAACTGTTAGGTGTATCAGACTGGGTTCTGAACCCCTCTGTCTTGTCTCTCCAGGGTTAGGGTGATATAGCTAACTGTTAGGTGTATCAGACTGGGTTCTGAACCCCTCTGTCTTGTCTCTCCAGGGTTAGGGTGATATAGCTAACTGTTAGGTGTATCAGACTGGGTTCTGAACCCCTCTGTCTTGTCTCTCCAGGGTTAGGGTGATATAGCTAACTGTTAGGTGTATCAGACTGGGTTCTGAACCCCTCTGTCTTGTCTCTCCAGGGTTAGGGTGATATAGCTAACTGTTAGGTGTATCAGACTGGGTTCTGAACCCCTCTGTCTTGTCTCTCCAGGGTTAGGGTGATATAGCTAACTGTTAGGTGTATCAGACTGGGTTCTGAACCCCTCTGTCTTGTCTCTCCAGGGTTAGGGTGATATAGCTAACTGTTAGGTGTATCAGACTGGGTTCTGAACCCCTCTGTCTTGTCTCTCCAGGGTTAGGGTGATATAGCTAACTGTTAGGTGTATCAGACTGGGTTCTGAACCCCTCTGTCTTGTCTCTCCAGGGTTAGGGTGATATAGCTAACTGTTAGGTGTATCAGACTGGGTTCTGAACCCCTCTGTCTTGTCTCTCCAGGGTTAGGGTGATATAGCTAACTGTTAGGTGTATCAGACTGGGTTCTGAACCCCTCTGTCTTGTCTCTCCAGGGTTAGGGTGATATAGCTAACTGTTAGGTGTATCAGACTGGGTTCTGAACCCCTCTGTCTTGTCTCTCCAGGGTTAGGGTGATATAGCTAACTGTTAGGTGTATCAGACTGGGTTCTGAACCCCTCTGTCTTGTCTCTCCAGGGTTAGGGTGATATAGCTAACTGTTAGGTGTATCAGACTGGGTTCTGAACCCCTCTGTCTTGTCTCTCCAGGGTTAGGGTGATATAGCTAACTGTTAGGTGTATCAGACTGGGTTCTGAACCCCTCTGTCTTGTCTCTCCAGGGTTAGGGTGATATAGCTAACTGTTAGGTGTATCAGACTGGGTTCTGAACCCCTCTGTCTTGTCTCTCCAGGGTTAGGGTGATATAGCTAACTGTTAGGTGTATCAGACTGGGTTCTGAACCCCTCTGTCTTGTCTCTCCAGGGTTAGGGTGATATAGCTAACTGTTAGGTGTATCAGACTGGGTTCTGAACCCCTCTGTCTTGTCTCTCCAGGGTTAGGGTGATATAGCTAACTGTTAGGTGTATCAGACTGGGTTCTGAACCCCTCTGTCTTGTCTCTCCAGGGTTAGGGTGATATAGCTAACTGTTAGGTGTATCAGACTGGGTTCTGAACCCCTCTGTCTTGTCTCTCCAGGGTTAGGGTGATATAGCTAACTGTTAGGTGTATCAGACTGGGTTCTGAACCCCTCTGTCTTGTCTCTCCAGGGTTAGGGTGATATAGCTAACTGTTAGGTGTATCAGACTGGGTTCTGAACCCCTCTGTCTTGTCTCTCCAGGGTTAGGGTGATATAGCTAACTGTTAGGTGTATCAGACTGGGTTCTGAACCCCTCTGTCTTGTCTCTCCAGGGTTAGGGTGATATAGCTAACTGTTAGGTGTATCAGACTGGGTTCTGAACCCCTCTGTCTTGTCTCTCCAGGGTTAGGGTGATATAGCTAACTGTTAGGTGTATCAGACTGGGTTCTGAACCCCTCTGTCTTGTCTCTCCAGGGTTAGGGTGATATAGCTAACTGTTAGGTGTATCAGACTGGGTTCTGAACCCCTCTGTCTTGTCTCTCCAGGGTTAGGGTGATATAGCTAACTGTTAGGTGTATCAGACTGGGTTCTGAACCCCTCTGTCTTGTCTCTCCAGGGTTAGGGTGATATAGCTAACTGTTAGGTGTATCAGACTGGGTTCTGAACCCCTCTGTCTTGTCTCTCCAGGGTTAGGGTGATATAGCTAACTGTTAGGTGTATCAGACTGGGTTCTGAACCCCTCTGTCTTGTCTCTCCAGGGTTAGGGTGATATAGCTAACTGTTAGGTGTATCAGACTGGGTTCTGAACCCCTCTGTCTTGTCTCTCCAGGGTTAGGGTGATATAGCTAACTGTTAGGTGTATCAGACTGGGTTCTGAACCCCTCTGTCTTGTCTCTCCAGGGTTAGGGTGATATAGCTAACTGTTAGGTGTATCAGACTGGGTTCTGAACCCCTCTGTCTTGTCTCTCCAGGGTTAGGGTGATATAGCTAACTGTTAGGTGTATCAGACTGGGTTCTGAACCCCTCTGTCTTGTCTCTCCAGGGTTAGGGTGATATAGCTAACTGTTAGGTGTATCAGACTGGGTTCTGAACCCCTCTGTCTTGTCTCTCCAGGGTTAGGGTGATATAGCTAACTGTTAGGTGTATCAGACTGGGTTCTGAACCCCTCTGTCTTGTCTCTCCAGGGTTAGGGTGATATAGCTAACTGTTAGGTGTATCAGACTGGGTTCTGAACCCCTCTGTCTTGTCTCTCCAGGGTTAGGGTGATATAGCTAACTGTTAGGTGTATCAGACTGGGTTCTGAACCCCTCTGTCTTGTCTCTCCAGGGTTAGGGTGATATAGCTAACTGTTAGGTGTATCAGACTGGGTTCTGAACCCCTCTGTCTTGTCTCTCCAGGGTTAGGGTGATATAGCTAACTGTTAGGTGTATCAGACTGGGTTCTGAACCCCTCTGTCTTGTCTCTCCAGGGTTAGGGTGATATAGCTAACTGTTAGGTGTATCAGACTGGGTTCTGAACCCCTCTGTCTTGTCTCCAGGGTTAGGGTGATATAGCTAACTGTTAGGTGTATCAGACTGGGTTCTGAACCCCTCTGTCTTGTCTCTCCAGGGTTAGGGTGATATAGCTAACTGTTAGGTGTATCAGACTGGGTTCTGAACCCCTCTGTCTTGTCTCTCCAGGGTTAGGGTGATATAGCTAACTGTTAGGTGTATCAGACTGGGTTCTGAACCCCTCTGTCTTGTCTCTCCAGGGTTAGGGTGATATAGCTAACTGTTAGGTGTATCAGACTGGGTTCTGAACCCCTCTGTCTTGTCTCTCCAGGGTTAGGGTGATATAGCTAACTGTTAGGTGTATCAGACTGGGTTCTGAACCCCTCTGTCTTGTCTCTCCAGGGTTAGGGTGATATAGCTAACTGTTAGGTGTATCAGACTGGGTTCTGAACCCCTCTGTCTTGTCTCTCCAGGGTTAGGGTGATATAGCTAACTGTTAGGTGTATCAGACTGGGTTCTGAACCCCTCTGTCTTGTCTCTCCAGGGTTAGGGTGATATAGCTAACTGTTAGGTGTATCAGACTGGGTTCTGAACCCCTCTGTCTTGTCTCTCCAGGGTTAGGGTGATATAGCTAACTGTTAGGTGTATCAGACTGGGTTCTGAACCCCTCTGTCTTGTCTCTCCAGGGTTAGGGTGATATAGCTAACTGTTAGGTGTATCAGACTGGGTTCTGAACCCCTCTGTCTTGTCTCTCCAGGGTTAGGGTGATATAGCTAACTGTTAGGTGTATCAGACTGGGTTCTGAACCCCTCTGTCTTGTCTCTCCAGGGTTAGGGTGATATAGCTAACTGTTAGGTATCAGACTGGGTTCTGAACCCCTCTGTCTTGTCTCTCCAGGGTTAGGGTGATATAGCTAACTGTTAGGTGTATCAGACTGGGTTCTGAACCCCTCTGTCTTGTCTCTCCAGGGTTAGGGTGATATAGCTAACTGTTAGGTGTATCAGACTGGGTTCTGAACCCCTCTGTCTTGTCTCTCCAGGGTTAGGGTGATATAGCTAACTGTTAGGTGTATCAGACTGGGTTCTGAACCCCTCTGTCTTGTCTCTCCAGGGTTAGGGTGATATAGCTAACTGTTAGGTGTATCAGACTGGGTTCTGAACCCCTCTGTCTTGTCTCTCCAGGGTTAGGGTGATATAGCTAACTGTTAGGTGTATCAGACTGGGTTCTGAACCCCTCTGTCTTGTCTCTCCAGGGTTAGGGTGATATAGCTAACTGTTAGGTGTATCAGACTGGGTTCTGAACCCCTCTGTCTTGTCTCTCCAGGGTTAGGGTGATATAGCTAACTGTTAGGTGTATCAGACTGGGTTCTGAACCCCTCTGTCTTGTCTCTCCAGGGTTAGGGTGATATAGCTAACTGTTAGGTGTATCAGACTGGGTTCTGAACCCCTCTGTCTTGTCTCTCCAGGGTTAGGGTGATATAGCTAACTGTTAGGTGTATCAGACTGGGTTCTGAACCCCTCTGTCTTGTCTCTCCAGGGTTAGGGTGATATAGCTAACTGTTAGGTGTATCAGACTGGGTTCTGAACCCCTCTGTCTTGTCTCTCCAGGGTTAGGGTGATATAGCTAACTGTTAGGTGTATCAGACTGGGTTCTGAACCCCTCTGTCTTGTCTCTCCAGGGTTAGGGTGATATAGCTAACTGTTAGGTGTATCAGACTGGGTTCTGAACCCCTCTGTCTTGTCTCTCCAGGGTTAGGGTGATATAGCTAACTGTTAGGTGTATCAGACTGGGTTCTGAACCCCTCTGTCTTGTCTCTCCAGGGTTAGGGTGATATAGCTAACTGTTAGGTGTATCAGACTGGGTTCTGAACCCCTCTGTCTTGTCTCTCCAGGGTTAGGGTGATATAGCTAACTGTTAGGTGTATCAGACTGGGTTCTGAACCCCTCTGTCTTGTCTCTCCAGGGTTAGGGTGATATAGCTAACTGTTAGGTGTATCAGACTGGGTTCTGAACCCCTCTGTCTTGTCTCTCCAGGGTTAGGGTGATATAGCTAACTGTTAGGTGTATCAGACTGGGTTCTGAACCCCTCTGTCTTGTCTCTCCAGGGTTAGGGTGATATAGCTAACTGTTAGGTGTATCAGACTGGGTTCTGAACCCCTCTGTCTTGTCTCTCCAGGGTTAGGGTGATATAGCTAACTGTTAGGTGTATCAGACTGGGTTCTGAACCCCTCTGTCTTGTCTCTCCAGGGTTAGGGTGATATAGCTAACTGTTAGGTGTATCAGACTGGGTTCTGAACCCCTCTGTCTTGTCTCTCCAGGGTTAGGGTGATATAGCTAACTGTTAGGTGTATCAGACTGGGTTCTGAACCCCTCTGTCTTGTCTCTCCAGGGTTAGGGTGATATAGCTAACTGTTAGGTGTATCAGACTGGGTTCTGAACCCCTCTGTCTTGTCTCTCCAGGGTTAGGGTGATATAGCTAACTGTTAGGTGTATCAGACTGGGTTCCCCTCTGTCTTGTCTCTCCAGGGTTAGGGTGATATAGCTAACTGTTAGGTGTATCAGACTGGGTTCTGAACCCCTCTGTCTTGTCTCTCCAGGGTTAGGGTGATATAGCTAACTGTTAGGTGTATCAGACTGGGTTCTGAACCCCTCTGTCTTGTCTCTCCAGGGTTAGGGTGATATAGCTAACTGTTAGGTGTATCAGACTGGGTTCTGAACCCCTCTGTCTTGTCTCTCCAGGGTTAGGGTGATATAGCTAACTGTTAGGTGTATCAGACTGGGTTCTGAACCCCTCTGTCTTGTCTCTCCAGGGTTAGGGTGATATAGCTAACTGTTAGGTGTATCAGACTGGGTTCTGAACCCCTCTGTCTTGTCTCTCCAGGGTTAGGGTGATATAGCTAACTGTTAGGTGTATCAGACTGGGTTCTGAACCCCTCTGTCTTGTCTCTCCAGGGTTAGGGTGATATAGCTAACTGTTAGGTGTATCAGACTGGGTTCTGAACCCCTCTGTCTTGTCTCTCCAGGGTTAGGGTGATATAGCTAACTGTTAGGTGTATCAGAC
>NC_140012.1:45007564-45013599 GCF_964263955.1 Coregonus lavaretus | reverse complement strand
CAAGCTCATTTAATTCATACATAATACTACGTTAGTTACAATGTTGCTGTTTCTTCCCATTTTAAATGCTAATCCTCCTTGGTGACTCTTCTATTCTGTCTGGCTGCTCCAATCTAGAGAGAAACTAATGATCTCCAATCTAGAGAGAAACTAATGTTCTCCAATCTAGAGAGAAACTAATGATCTCCAATCTAGAGAGAAACTAATGCTCTCCATTGTAGAGAGAAACTAATGCTCTCCTATCCATAGAGAAACTAATGCTCTTCAATCTAGAGATATTTACTAGGCTGGGTTGGGGGGTATGGTGAGGAGTTGGAGCGGGAGCGGGAGGCTTTGAACAATGGGGCAGTGGTGCAGGGTATGGACAACCAGCGATGCCGTTTCATCAGTGGCAGTCTGTGCCGTTTAAGATTAGGCATGGCCTTATTTCTATTACAGCATATTGGCTGACTGTCGTTCATATTCCGTTCACCCAGCTCAATGTAACATCGATAGGTTTAGGCTACTACATGATACTCAAATTTTCCCTATACCCATCATGAAGTTACTACAAACTAGCCTACGAATGAAAGTTTATAACGTAGGTGCACATGTACTGGATGTCAAGAGAAAAATTGAAGTAATCAAGGTGAGAGACAGTAACACATTCAATACCATCTTGCATACGTTTCTTGCCTGCATCTAGCTGATCAGGGGTGTAATCATTAGTCCAAACAGTTTAAAAAATTTCCTTTGGCAACAAAAACTAGAGTTTCTATTGGACAAATTCAGGTAGGTCTGTCCCCGTTTCGTTCCGTTTGCTTCCGTTTAAGAAACATTTTTCAACAAATTTGGTGGAATGAATACACCCCTGATCATCCGCACACACAGTTCACTTTCATAGCAGCCACATACAAACAGCATCATCACTTTGCTCATTCTATAATTCCTTCTCGCATCTACACACTCTCCTCCTCTCATCTTTTCCTTGACTGTGACTAGGTGAAAGAAAACCTCTATGCCAAACCTTTCATATCATAACCGCTAATCGCTGCACACAGCCTACATAGTTGTCACCAATAGTTCTAGTCGATGTTCACGTAAGAATAATGAATTACCCTCGACCACGCCCACAAATTGGGGAAAACCAACGTTGTAAAAAAGCTAACTTCGTCATTGATTTTTAGTTATACAGAAATAATAAAACATGCCAAAAAGCTGCTGTGTTGTTCAATGTACATGTAATCATGTCAAAAAAAATTCCCTCCCTGCAGATGGCTCCTGAGCCTGTGAAAAGAGCCCTGTGGCTTCAGGCTATTCTGCACGGGACAGTGGGAAATGTGGGGACCCGTTCTCCAAGTAGGCTACACGTAGCTACAGTGAGGGAAAAAAGTATTTGATCCCCTGCTGATTTTGTACATTTGCCCACTGACAAAGAAATGATCAGTCTATAATTTTAATGGTAGGTTTATTTGAACAGTGAGAGACAGAATAACAACAAAAAAAAACAGAAAAACGCATGTCAAAAATGTTATTAATTGATTTGCATTTTAATGAGGGAAATAAGTATTTGACCCCTCTGCAAAACATGATTGAGTACTTTCTGGCAAAACTCTTGTTGGCAATCACAGAGGTCAGACGTTTCTTGTAGTTGGCCACCAGGTTTGCACACATCTCAGGAGGGATTTTGTTCCACTCCTTTTTGCATATCTTCTCCAAATCATTAAGGTTTCGAGGCTGACGTTTGGCAACTCGAACCTTCAGCTCCCTCCACATATTTTCTATGGGATTAAGGTCTGGAGACTGGCTAGGCCACTCCAGGACCTTAATGTGCTTCTTCTTGAGCCACTCCTTTGTTGCCTTGGCCGTGTGTTTTGGGTCATTTTCATGCTGGAATACCCATCCATGACCCATTTTCAATAACCTGGCTGAGGGAAGGAGGTTCTCACCCAAGATTTGACGGTACATGGCCCCGTCCATCGTCCCTTTGATGTGGTGAAGTTGTCCTGTCCCCTTAGCAGAAAAACACCCCCAAAGCATAATGTTTCCACCTCCATGTTTGACGGTGGGGATGGTGTTCTTGGGGTCATAGGCAGCATTCCTCATCCTCCAAACACGGTGAGTTGAGTTGATGCCAAAGAGCTCGATTTTGGTCTCATCTGACCACAACACTTTCACCCAGTTCTCCTCTGAATCATTCAGATGTTCATTGGCAAACTTCAGACGGGCCTGTATATGTGCTTTCTTGAGCAGGGGGACCTTGCGGGCGCTGCAGGATTTCAGTCCTTCACGGCGTAGTGTGTTACCAATTGTTTTCTTGGTGACTATGGTCCCAGCTGCCTTGAGATCATTGACAAGATCATCCCGTGTAGTTCTGGGCTGATTCCTCTCCGTTCTCATGATCATTGCAACTCCACGAGGTGAGATCTTGCATGGAGCCCCAGGCCGAGGGAGATTGACAGTTATTTTGTGTTTCTTCCATTTGCGAATAATCGCACCAACTGTTGTCACCTTCTCAACAAACTGCTTACCAATGGTCTTGTAGCCCATTCCAGCCTTGTGTAGGTCTACAATCTTGCCCCTGACATCCTTGGAGAGCTCTTTGGTCTTGGCTATGGTGGAGAGTTTGGAATCTGATTGATTGATTGCTTCTGTGGACAGGTGTCTTTTATACAGGTAACAAGCTGAGATTAGGAGCACTCCCTTTAAGAGTGTGCTCCTAATCTCAGCTCGTTACCTGTATAAAAGACACCTGGGAGCCAGAAATTGTTCTGATTGAGAGGGTTCAAATACTTATTTCCCTCATGAAAAGGCAAATCAATTTCTAACATTTTTTACATGCATTTTTCTGGATTTTTTTGTTGTTATTCTGTCTCTCACTGTTCAAATAAACCTACCATTAAAATTATAGACTGATCATGTCTTTGTCAGTGGGTAAACGTACAAAATCAACAGGGGATCAAATACATTTTTCCCTCACTGTAGGTGTGTGGAAAACATTTCATCACAGGTAAAACATTTAACTGGTTTAGTATAGTCTGTTTGTAACTCCACTCACTACTTGTAGTTGTATAGTCTGTTTGTAACTCCACTCACTACTTGTAGCTGTATAGTCTGTTTGTAACTCCACTCACTACTTGTAGCTGTATAGTCTGTTAGTTTGTGTTGTTGGTCCTGGCTAGCTAAATGTTCCGGTGGGTAGCTAGCTAGCGCCGTCATGAACAGGGGCATGAGGGAAGCCCTACAATATTAGCTTAATGTTCCGGTGGGTAGCTAGCTAGCGCCGTAATGAACAGGGCCATGAGGGAAGCCCTACAATATTATGTTTTAGTGAGGGTCCTGGCTAGCTTAATGTTCCGGTGGGTAGCTAGCTAGCGCCGTCATGAACAGGGCCATGAGGGAAGCCCTACAATATGAACAGGGGCATGAGGGAAGCCCTACAATATTATGTTTTAGTGAGAACACTCTGGAGCAGGCAATGTTGAAAATAATTGTGGAAATGTTGTACTTTTCATAAATGTAGTTTTGTAATTCACTAAAACAAGCAGACAACAAGAAAATTGCATTTGAAAAGGGTGACATTTTTTCTGTGAGCCAACAGAGCGACTTACAAATTGGTGCATTCACCTTATAGCCAGTGGGACAACCACTTTACAATATTGTTTTTATTTTTATATATATATATATATATATATTTTGTCTTTTTTTGTGGGGGTGGGGTAAGGGGGGGTAGAAGGATTACTTTATCCTATCCCAGGTATTCCTTAAAGAGGTGGGCTTTCAAGTGTCTCCGGAAGGTAACCTAGGTAACCACAGGTAGTTTTCCCACATGCGGGCATTCCATCTAATACTGACTATATTAGCTAACGTCATAGTCAACATAGCTATTAGAACTAATGTGTCAGTAAACCCACTACAATCACGCAGTACAGTGTACAGCAAGTAGTTTAGCAGTTACACCGGCAGGCCAAAGTGGCAATACATTTATAAAACCGAAAGCTTATCTTGACTTTGAAGAGTTCAAGTGTTGGATAGCCCGGATGGTCCTCCCCTTCGTCCTCTGAGGAGCCTCCACTGTGTTTGAGTGAGTGTGTGTGTGTGGCATACCGCGTGTTTCATTGGGGGACTCTGAGTGACGGGACACAGGGCTGAGGCCTCCTTGGTTTGAGGTTAAAAGAGAAAGAGAGGAGGCATCACGTCAGAGCTCTCCTCGCCTCAGAGGGAAGCTGCTAACCACGGCTGCGGGGAAGGCTGAGCACTGAGGGAGCAGCTGGTTCTAGCTCTGGGCTGGAGGGAGAGGGGTTTGAGGTTTTGGGGAAAGAGGTTTCATCTCCAAGCGGAGCCTTATAGCCTAGCCGCCCCGCCAGCACTTACTACTGTAATTTAACACAGCCGCCGAACACAGCTACAACAGCTGAGGTTTACCATACTCAGAAGGGGTGAAGTAGAGTGGGGAGGAGAGGAGGGCAGTGGGAGGAATGGGGAGTGGCAAGGGAAAACTCAGAGGTGGAGAGGTAGGGTAGGATGGAAGGGTGGAGTGGAGTGGAGTGAGGAGAGGGCGGGAGGGTTGTAGGAGAAACTCATTACTTCAACTCAAAGGAAACCGCTGAAATGTGAAACTATCAGTCGACCAAAGCGCTCTTGTTTTAGGAAGCTACATGAAGGGCTGACGATCTCCCCGTTTGTAATGTTTATTTCAAGTACTTTGAAGTAGTTTTCAGGCCCCGTGAACTTCAAATTGCTAAGAAAAGGGAATAAGTACCTCAGATCTGCCAACATTAGCACAAGGCTGGTAACATGTTGGACATTATGTAAATCAGTCTGTAGCTCCTCCTCCTCCGATGGGTTAGATCCTGTCAGGTTGTCATAGTAACATTCCACCACAGCAGCCCTATAGACAGCTATACAGCTTACAGGTAACTCACAGTCAAATATGATCCACGTTCCAACCCTAAACCTAACCCTTAGATGTTCCCCTTTAAGTTCTGTGTGATATACTGCTTGCCTTAAAGGGAAACTCCAGATGTGTACGCCCATCAACCATCCCCGTCCACAACAACCTAGCAAAACCAAAACCTACTTGAAGGTAACAGCGCTCACTGTTACCCCTAGTGGCCGGTTTCCACGTCAACTTCCGATGTCCTCAGACAAGGATGGAGGTCGAATACTGACTTGTTTCACGGGTGAACTGCCTGCCCTCTGGCTGCCCTCTGGCTGCCCTCTGGCTGCCCTCTGGCTGCCCTCTGTATACATGTCCAGCCACCCAAATATAGATTTTCTAGATGCGTAGATCTCTTCACTATGCACACACACACACAGCTCTGGACATTAAGTTATGTCTTGGCTCAGATTGGAAGGAAAACTAAAATCTCTTGGAGTTATAAATATTGCAAGTCACATGGGTCACTTTCTGGAGAACAACATTCCCTTCCTTCCAATTAAATATATTGGAAACGAAAGGGCTTTTTTTCTACTACGCTCGTTGTGAGCCAAGGTGTTTTGGGCAGACTGAGTCTCCATTCACTGTCTGTCTGCTCCAAATTTACAAGGTCCGTCTGTCTCTCTCACAGTCAGAATGCAGAGCGTTTAGTTACACCGTCTGTCTCTCTCACAGTCAGAATGCAGAGCGTTTAGTTACACCGTCTGTCTCTCTCACAGTCAGAATGCAGAGCGTTTAGTTACACCGTCTGTCTCTCTCACAGTCAGAATGCAGAGCGTTTAGTTACACCGTCTGTCTCTCTCACAGTCAGAATGCAGAGCGTTTAGTTACACCGTCTGTCTCTCTCACAGTCAGAATGCAGAGCGTTTAGTTACACCGTCTGTCTCTCTCACAGTCAGAATGCAGAGCGTTTAGTTACACCGTCTGTCTCTCTCACAGTCAGAATGCAGAGCGTTTAGTTACACCGTCTGTCTCTCTCACAGTCAGAATGCAGAGCGTTTAGTTACACCGTCTGTCTCTCTCACAGTCAGAATGCAGAGCGTTTAGTTACACCGTCTGTCTCTCTCACAGTCAGAATGCAGAGCGTTTAGTTACACCGTCTGTCTCTCTCACAGTC
>NC_140012.1:44985064-45002564 GCF_964263955.1 Coregonus lavaretus | reverse complement strand
GTTCTGTTCTCTGTATTACACACTGGAACACTATTCTCCTTAGGGCACTAAGAGGCTTTGGACTGGTGCTGATATTCCCCCTAACTACTTCTGTTGTTGAGGGATACTGACACTACTTACTGTACACGATAATATTAGTTATCTACAGGGAGTGTTTGGTATGTATGCTAGTGTTATTCAGACAACTGATGTACATGGGTACATGTTACATGTTATGGATGTGGGAGAACAGTCATTGCCTCAGTCTCAGTCTTGCATTTACATTTTAGTGTGACAAATAACATTTTGATTTGATTTGAGACGTGCAGTACCAGCAAAATCTTCTGCAAGAGGTCCAAACAGTCGGTGGTTAAGAAGGTCTACAGACCTTGCACTCACCACCTCCGGCAGAGTCTTATCCAGCTGGCCATACACCACAGACAGGACAAGACCATTCGTCACAAAGAGTCTCAGCTTCCACAGCCCACCATGCCAAACACCGAAGCCAAACACCGAAGCCAAACACCAAAGCCGGATAACGAAGCCAAACACTGAAGCCAAACACCGAAGCCAAACACCGAAGCCAAACACTGAAGCCAAACACCGAAGCCAAACACTGAAGCCAAACACCGAAGCCAAACACCGAAGCCAAACACTGAAGCCAAACACCAAAGCCAAACACTGAAGCCAAACACCGAAGCCAAACACCGAAGCCAAACACTGAAGCCAAACACCGAAGCCAAACACTGAAGCCAAACACCGAAGCCAAACACTGAAGCCAAACACCGAAGCCAAACACCGAAGCCAAACACTGAAGCCAAACACCGAAGCCAAACACTGAAGCCAAACACCGAAGCCAAACACTGAAGCCAAACACCGAAGCCAAACACTGAAGCCAAACACCGAAGCCAAACACTGAAGCCAAACACCGAAGCCAAACACTGAAGCCAAACACCGAAGCCAAACACTGAAGCCAAACACCGAAGCCAAACACTGAAGCCAAACACCGAAGCCAAACACTGAAGCCAAACACCGAAGCCAAACACTGAAGCCAAACACCGAAGCCAAACACCGAAGCCAAACACCAAAGCCGGATAACGAAGCCAAACACCAAAGCCAAACACCGAAGCCAAACACCGAAGCCAAACACTGAAGCCAAACACTGAAGCCGGATACCGAAGCCAAACACCGAAGCCAAACACCAAAGCCAAACACCGAAGCCAAACACCAAAGCCGGATACCGAAGCCAGATAAAGGACAGTGTGGCTCAACATAAGAACATGTAAAACCACCATAAAATAAATGTGGATCTTTTCTATCAATCTTCAAACTTTGTCTGCCTTTATGGATTTACAGAAGATATTTGTGACTCGTTTCACATCACAACTTCACAGGAGCAGCAAACATTTATTTTTATCAAAATGCATTTTTTGGCAGAAATGCCTTCTGGAACATGTGAACTTTCAAGTGCCTTATTAACAAACTTGTATTTCATCCATAAATATGAATACAATTGTTAAATTACGAGCTCAGTTGGTTTAGCCATGGAAAAAGACAGGAACCTTTCTGCTAGCCATGATTGGCTGAGATAATGGATGGGCTGGACATGCCGGGAGATGAGTTCGGATTGGTCTGCCATGTAGCACGCTTCTGTCTATAACATGAGCTGTTCAGTATGTGTTAACAGTCCTTTCTACCGAGCCATTTTTTAAATATATAATGTTAACCATCGAGAACTGCAAAGGTTTTGCTACTTTTCTCAACAACATTGACGCCCTAAATTTAGCAGGCGCTATCGACAGATCAGTAGGAAAAAATGATGGGCTACTTTCTGCACACGCCACGGTCAGTGTGAACTGGAGTGACTTGACACAAAGCTGGCCAAACAAGATGTAGCTACAAACAAAATGGAGTTAAATGGTTACAGTCTGCCGTGAAGCATTCATCCATGTAAACGGGTAAGAGTCTAGCTACATTTTCCAGATATAAGTTTATAATTTTGTCAGAAAGCCGTTTTTATTGCAAGTTAAAGCATACTGTTAGTTAGCTAGTAAACGTTAGCTTGCAGGCTCGCTAGCTAACGTTACGTGTATGATCTGTGTAGTAATATTGCATTGCTAGTTATAGCCTAATGTTAGCTAGCTAACATTGAACCTAGTTTGTCAGCTTTAGCTACCTGCAGATTCATACTACAGCTATGACAATGTTTGTATTGGTAGTTGTATGAGTTGTGGTTATGCCGGTTCATTGTTTAGCTAGCTACCTAGCTAGCTACATGTCTAAACAAAAGACTCCACTTCGGGCGGATTATTACATGACCCATCTAATTAGCCAGGTGTGTCTGGGGGGGTGATTACGGGCCAGGTGTGTCTGGGGGGGTGATTACGGCCATCGATTGTATTTCATGAACATGTGTCCATGTCTAGACAATAGTGACCCATCCACTTAGCTAGATGTGGCTGGGGGTTGGTTATTTTTTTTTTCCCTTATTCAACTTTTTCACTCCGGACGCTTTATCTGGACATGGCTCATCAACATCTTCAACAGCCGAAGCTAAGTAGTAACATTAACATGATGTCTTTTAATTGCAGTCGCTGTACTCATAATATACAGGAGAATTCTCGCCTTACGGCGAGAATAGCTGTGCTACAAGCCCAGCTTCAGACGCAATCGTTAGGCAAGAGTATTATCAGTGTAGGAAAGGAAGAAACAGCGTCTGTGCCACCAGTAAGTACAGACAGTAACGTTAGTATAACTCCCCCCGCACAGTCCCTGCAGCCGGACAACTTTCTCATGGCTTCTGGAGGGAAATACTGTTGGAATGCTCAACCGGTGTCGCTCATTCAGCCGACAGAAACCTTCAACCGGTTTTCCCCATTATGTAGCGAGTCGGAGTCTGAGTCTGAGTCTTCTCTAGTCTCTACTCCTCCCGTTACGGGGTCTGAGACGCCGAAGGCTCCCACCATTAGCTCTGACAAATTGAAAACCCTAGTCATTGGCGACTCCATTACCCGCAGTATTAGACTTAAAACGAATCACCCAGCGATCATACACTGTTTACCAGGGGGCAGGGCTACCGACGTTAAGGCTAATCTAAAGATGGTGCTGGCTAAAGCTAAAACTGGCGAGTGTAGAGAGTATAGAGATATTGTTATCCACGTCGGCACCAACGATGTTAGGATGAAACAGTCAGAGGTCACCAAGTGCAACATAGCTTCAGCGTGTAAATCAGCTAGAAAGATGTGTCGGCATCGAGTAATTGTCTCTGGCCCCCTCCCAGTTAGGGGAAGTGACGAGCTCTACAGCAGAGTCTCAGCACTTAATCGCTGGTTGAAAACTGTTTTCTGCCCCTCCCAAAAGATAACATTTGTGGATAATTGGCCCTCTTTCTGGGACTCACCCACAAACAGGATCAAGCCTGACCTGCTGAGGAGTGACGGACTCCATCCTAGCTGGAGGGGTGCTCTCCTCTTATCTACCAACATAGATAGGGCTCTAACTCCTTTAGCCCCACAGTGAAATAGGGTGCAGGCCAGGCAGCAGGCTGTTAGCCAACCTGCCAGCTTAGTGGAGTCTGCCAATAGCATAGTCAGTGTAGTCAGCTCAGCCATACCCATTGAGACTGTGTCTGTGCCTCGACCTAGGTTGGGCAAAACTAAACATGGTGGTGTCCACCCTAGCAATCTTATTAGGATAAAGACCTCCTCCATTCCTGCCATTATTGAAAGAGATCGTGATACCTCACATCTCAAAATAGGGTTACTTAATGTTAGATCCCTCACTTCAAAGGCAGTCATAGTCAATGAACTAATCACTGATCATAATCTTGATGTGATTGGCCTGACTGAAACATGGCTTAAGCCTGATGAATTTGCTGTGTTAAATGAGGCCTCACCTCCTGGTTACACTAGTGACCATATTCCCCGTGCATCCCGCAAAGGCGGAGGTGTTGCTAACATTTACGATAGCAAATTTCAATTTACAAAAAAAAAAATGACGTTTTCATCTTTCGAGCTTCTAGTCATGAAATCTATGCAGCCTACTCAATCACTTTTTATAGCTACTGTTTACAGGCCTCCTGGGCCATATACAGCGTTCCTCTCTGAGTTTCCTGAATTCCTATCAGACCTTGTAGTCATAGCAGATCATATTCTAATTTTTGGTGATTTTAATATTCACATGGAGAAGTCCACAGACCCACTCCAAAAGTCCTTCGGAGCCATTATCGACTCAGTGGGTTTTGTCCAACATGTCTCTGGACCTACTCACTGCCACAGTCATACTCTGGACCTAGTTTTGTCCCATGGAATAAATGTTGTAGATCTTAATGTTTTTCCACAAAATCCTGGACTATCGGACCACCATTTTATTACGTTTGCAATCGCAACAAATAATCTGCTCAGACCCCAACCAAGGAGCATCAAAAGTCGTGCTATAAATTCTCAGACAACACAAAAATTCATTGATGCCCTTCCAGACCCCTTCTGCCTACCCAAGGACGTCAGAGGACAAAAATCAGTTAACCACTTAACTGAGGAACTAAATTTAACCTTGCACAATACCCTAGATGCAGTTGCACCCCTAAAAACGAAAAACATTTGTCATAAGAAACTAGCTCCCTGGTATACAGAAAATACCCGAGCTTTGAAGCAAGCTTCCAGGAAATTGGAACGGAAATGGCGCCACACCAAACTGGAAGTCTTCCGACTAGCTTGGAAAGACAGTACCGTGCAGTACCGAAGAGCCCTCACTGCTGCTCGATCATCCTACTTTTCCAAATTAATCGAGGAAAATAAGAACAATCCAAAATTTCTTTTTGATACTGTTGCAAAGCTAACTAAAAAGCAGCATTCCCTAAGAGAGGATGGTTTTCACTTCAGCAGTGATAAATTCATGAACTTCTTTGAGGAAAAGATCATGACCATTAGAAAGCAAATTACGGACTCCTCTTTGAATCTGCGTATTCCTCCAGGGCTTAGCTGTCCTGGATCTGCACAGCTCTGCGAGGGCCTGGGATCGGGAGAGACACTTAAGTGTTTTAGTACTATATCTCTTGACACAATGATGAAAATAATCATGGCCTCTAAACCTTCAAGCTGCATACTGGATCCTATTCCTACTAAACTGCTGAAGGAGCTGCTTCCTGTGCTTGGCCCTCCTATGTTGAACATAATAAACAGCTCTCTATCCACCGGATGTGTACCAAACTCACTAAAAGTGGCAGTGATAAAGCCTCTCTTGAAAAAGCCAAACCTTGACCCGGAAAATATAAAAAACTATCGGCCAATATCGAATCTTCCATTCCTCTCAAAAATTTTAGAAAAAGCTGTTGCGCAGCAACTCACTGCCTTTCTGAAGACAAACAATGTATACGAAATGCTTCAGTCTGGTTTTAGACCCCATCATAGCACTGAGACTGCACTTGTGAAGGTGGTAAATGACCTTTTAATGGCGTCAGACCGAGGCTCTGCATCTGTCCTCGTGCTACTAGACCTTAGTGCTGCCTTTGACACCATCGATCACCACATTCTTTTGGAGAGACTGGAAACCCAAATTGGTCTACACGGACAAGTTCTGGCCTGGTTTAGATCCTACCTGTCGGAAAGATATCAGTTTGTCTCTGTGAATGGTCTGTCCTCCGACAAATCAACTGTACATTTCGGTGTTCCTCAAGGTTCCGTTTTAGGACCACTATTGTTTTCACTATATATTTTACCTCTTGGGGATGTTATTCGAAAACATAATGTTAACTTTCACTGCTATGCGGATGACACACAGCTGTACATTTCAATGAAGCATGGTGAAGCCCCAAAATTGCCCTCGCTAGAAGCCTGTGTTTCAGACATAAGGAAGTGGATGGCTGAAAACTTTTTACTTTTAAACTCGGACAAAACAGAGATGCTTGTTCTAGGTCCCAAGAAACAAAGAGATCTTCTGTTAAATCTGACAATTCATCTTGATGGTTGTAAAGTCGTCTCAAATAAAACTGTGAAGGACCTAGGCGTTACTCTTGACCCTGATCTCTCTTTTGACGAACATATCAAGACTGTTTCAAGGACAGCTTTTTTCCATCTACGTAACATTGCAAAAATCAGAAATTTTCTGTCCAAAAATGATGCAGAAAAATTAATCCATGCATTTGTTACTTCTAGATTAGACTACTGCAATGCTCTATTTTCCGGCTACCCGGATAAAGCACTAAATAAACTTCAGTTAGTGCTAAATACGGCTGCTAGAATCCTGACTAGAACCAAGAAATTTGATCATATTACTCCAGTGCTAGCTTCCCTACACTGGCTTCCTGTTAAGGCAAGGGCTGATTTCAAGGTTTTACTGTTAACCTATAAAGCGTTACATGGGCTTGCTCCTACCTATCTTTCCGAGTTGGTCCTGCCGTACATACCAATACGTACGCTACGGTCACAAGACGCAGGCCTCCTAATTGTCCCTAGAATTTCTAAGCAAACAGCGGGAGGCAGGGCTTTCTCCTATAGATCTCCATTTTTATGGAACAGTCTGCCTACCCATGTGAGAGACGCAGACTCGGTCTCAACCTTTAAGTCTTTACTGAAGACTTATCTCTTCAGTAGGTCATATGATTGAGTGTAGTCTGGCCCAGGAGTGTGAAGGTGAACGGAAAGGCTGGAGCAACGAACAGCCCTTGCTGTCTCTGCCAGGCCGGTTCCCCTCTCCACTGGGGTTCTCTGCCTCTAACCCTGTTGCAGGGGCTGAGTCACTGGCCTGCTGGTGCTCTTTCATGCCGTCCCTGGGAGGGGTGCGTCACTTGAGTGGGTTGAGTTACTGACGTGATCTTCCTGTCTGGGTTGGCGCCCCCCCCCCCCCTTGGTTTGTGCTGTGGTGGAGACCTCTGTGGGCTATACTCGGCCTTGTCTCAGGATTGTAAGTTGGTGGTTGGGGATATCCCTCTAGTGGTGCGGGGGCTGTGCTTTGGCGGAGTGGGTGGGGTTATATCCTTCCTGTTTGGCCCTGTCCGGGGGTTTCTTCGGATGGGGCCACAGTGTCTCCGGACCGCTCCTGTCTCAGCCTCCAGTATTTATGCTGCAGTAGTTTATGTGTCGGGGGGCTGGGGTTAGTTGGTTATACCTGGAGTACTTCTCCTGTCTTATCCAGTGTCCTGTGTGAATTTAAGTATGCTCTCTCTAATTCTCTCGTTCTCTCTTTCTCTCTGAGAACCTGAGCCCTAGGACCATACGTCAGGACTACCGGGCATGATGACACCCTGCTGCCCCCAGTCCGCCTGGCCTTGCTGCTATTCCAGTTTCAACTGTTCTGCCTGCGGCTACGAAACCCCTACCTGTCCCAGACCTGCTGTTTTCAACTCTAAATGATCGGCTATGAAAAGCCAACTGAGAGACCTGAGCCCTAGGACCATACGTCGGGACTACCGGCCGTGGTGACTCCTTGCTATCCCCAGTCCGCCTGGCCTTGCTGCTATTCCAGTTTAAACTGTTCTGCCTGCGGTTATGGAACCCCTACCTGTCCCAGACCTGCTGTTTTAAACTCTAATGATCGGCTATGAAAAGCCAACTGAGATTTATTCCTGATTATTATTTGACCATGCTTGTCACTTATGAACATTTTTGAACATCTTGGCATGGTTCTGTTATAATCTCCACCCGGCACAGCCAGAAGAGGACTGGCCACCCCTCATAGCCTGGTTCCTCTCTAGGTTTCTTCCTAGGTTTTGCCTTTCTAGGGAGTTTTTCCTAGCCACCGTGCTTCTACACCTGCATTACTAGCTGTTTGGGGTTTTAGGCTGGGTTTCTGTACAGCACTTCGAGATATTAGCTGATGTAAGAAGGGCTATATAAAATAAAATTGATTGATTGATAACATTTCCTTCACGTGACCCATCAATTTAGACAAGTGTGTCGGGTAAACGTAATCTGTTTTTGATATTGTTACTATGCAAGTACTATCACTGTACCGTTTAGACCTTCTGTATCCTGTGCATGTGACAAATAAACTTACATTTTATTTGATATAGCGTGTGATTACCACATGGCCTCACATGTAAATCCTTAAGGAGATGGGTGGGGCTTAAGAGGGTGTGAATGATGCTGAATGGGTGTCGACAAAGAAGAGCTCTCTCTATATATTTTTTTAAAGGATATGTATGTGTGTATGTATGTATGTATGTATGTATGTATGTATGTATGTATGTATGTATGTATGTATGTATATGTGTATGTATGTACAGTGGGGAAAAATAGTATTTAGTCAGCCACCAATTGTGCAAGTTCTCCCACTTAAAAAGATGAGAGAGGCCTGTAATTTTCATCATAGGTACACGTCAACTATGACAAATTGAGAAAAAAAAATCCAGAAAAACAAATTGTAAGATTTTTAATGAATTTATTTGCAAATTATGGTGGAAAATAAGTATTTGGTCACCTACAAACAAGCAAGATTTCTGGCTCTCACAGACCTGTAACTTCTTATTTAAGAGGCTCCTCTGTCCTCCACTCATTACCTGTATTAATGGCATCGGTTTGAACTTGTTATCAGTATAAAAGACACCTGTCCACAACCTCAAACAGTCACACTCCAAACTCCACTATGGCCAAGACCAAAGAGCTGTCAAAGGACACCAGAAACAAAATTGTAGACCTGCACCAGGCTGGGAAGACTGAATCTGCAATAGGTAAGCAGCTTGGTTTGAAGAAATCAACTGTGGGAGCAATTATTAGGAAATGGAAGACATACAAGACCACTGATAATCTCCCTCGATCTGGGGCTCCACGCAAGATCTCACCCCGTGGGGTCAAAATGATCACAAGAATGGTGAGCAAAAATCCCAGAACCACACGGGGGGACCTAGTGAATGACCTGCAGAGAGCTGGGACCAAAGTAACAAAGCCTACCATCAGTAACACACTACGCCGCCAGGGACTCAAATCCTGCAGTGCCAGACGTGTCGTCCTGCTTAAGGCAGTACATGTCCAGGCCCGTCTGAAGTTTGCTAGAGTGCATTTGGATGATCCAGAAGAGGATTGGGAGAATGTCATATGGTCAGATGAAACCAAAATATAACTTTTTGGTAAAAACTCAACTCGTCGTGTTTGGAGGACAAAGAATGCTGAGATGCATCCAAAGAACACCATACCTATTGTGAAGCATGGGGGTGGAAACATCATGCTTTGGGGCTGTTTTTCTGCAAAGGGACCAGGACGACTGATCCGTGTAAAAGAAAGAATGAATGGGGCCATGTATCATGAGATTCTGAGTGAAAACCTCCTTCCATCAGCAAGGGCATTGAAGATGAAACGTGGCTGGGTCTTTCAGCATGACAATGATCCCAAACACACCGCCCGGGCAACGAAGGAGTGGCTTCGTAAGAAGCATTTCAAGGTCCTGGAGTGGCCTAGCCAGTCTCCAGATCTCAACCCCATAGAAAATCTTTGGAGGGAGTTGAAAGTCTGTGTTGCCCAGCGACAGCCCCAAAACATCACTGCTCTAGAGGAGATCTGCATGGAGGAATGGGCCAAAATACCAGCAACAGTGTGTGAAAACCTTGTGAAGACTTACAGAAAACGTTTGACCTGTGTCATTGCCATCAAAGGGTATATAAGAAAGTATTGAGAAACTTTTGTTATTGACCAAATACTTATTTTCCACCATAATGTGCAAATAAATTCATTAGAAATCCTACAATGTGATTTTCTGGATTTTCATTTTGTCTTGTCATAGTTGATGTGTACCTATGATGAAAATTACAGGCCTCTCTCATCTTTTTAAGTGGGAGAACTTGCACAATTTGTGGCTGACTAAATACTTTTTTTCTCCACTGTATGTGTGTATATATGTATATACAGTGGGGAGAACAAGTATTTGATACACTGCCGATTTTGCAGGTTTTCCTACTTACAAAGCATGTAGAGGTCTGTAATATTTATCATAGGTACACTTCAACTGTGAGAGACGGAATCTAAAACAAAAGTCCAGAAAATCACATTGTATGATTTTTAAGTAATTAATTTGCATTTTATTGCATGACATAAGTATTTGATACATCAGAAAGTATACAATTGATACAAAATACAGTATGAACAGTGTAGTACAGTTCAGTGTTACATTGCTAGCTAGTAAAATGATTTATAGTTGCTGATGTTACACGTTTGCTAACCAGTTACAAACGTGAGGCTTGGCACTAACTAGCTAGCCAACTCCAGTCATGTGCTAACATTTGCTGGTAAACTTAAGCTTTAGGTGGCTGGTTGTAACGTTAATAGCTTGCTGTTTAGTAGCCATATCTATGACTAAAAAGAGAAGAGGTTTTACAATCGAGATACAATAGATCTCTTATTGTAAAACCTCTTCTATTTTTAAGTCATATATATGGCTACCTGTAGTTGTTTAGCTAACATTGCTAGCTATCTAGCTAGCTACCTAAGTTAGCAAACAGAACATTTATTAGATTTCCCCCCAATAGTACAGTGCCTTCAGAAAGTATTCATAACCCTTGACTTACTCCACATTTTGTTGTGTTACAGCCTGAATACAAAATTGATTAAATATATTTTTTTCTCACCCATCCACACACAATACCCCATAATGAAAACGTGTTTTTAGAATTGTTTCAAATTTATTGAAAATGAAATACAGAAATACAATTTACATTAGTGATCACAACCCTGAGTCAATACATATTAGAAATCCCTTTTGGCAGCGATTAAAACTGTGAGTCTTTCTGGGTAAGTCTCTAAGAGCTTTACACACCTGGATTGTACAATATCTGCACATTATTCTTTTTAAAAATTCTTCAATGTCTGTCAAGTTGGTTTTTGATCATTGCTTGACAGACATTTTCAAGTCTTGCCATAGATTCTCAAGCCGATTTAAGTCAAAACTGTAACTCGGCCACTCAGGACCATTCAATGTCTTATTGGTAAGCAACTCCAGTGTAGATTTGGCCTTGTGTTTTAGGTTATTGTCCTGCTGAAAAGTGAATTTGTCTCCCAGTGTCTGTTGAAAAGCAGACTGAACCAGGTTTTCCTCTAGGATGTTGCCTGTGCTTAGCTCTATTCCATTTATTTTGATCTTAAACATCATGATTATTTTATTTATTTATTTTATTTAACCTTTATTTAACCAGGTAAGCCAGTTGAGAACAAGTTATCATTTACAACTGCGACCTGGCCAAGATAAAGCAAAGCAGTGCGATAAAAACAACAACACAGAGTTACATATGGGGTAAAAAAAAACATAAAGTCAAAAAATACAACAGAAAATATATATACAGTGTGTGCAAATGTAGCAAGTTATGGAGGTAAGGCAATAAATAGGCTATAGTGCAAAAGAATTACAATTAGTATTAACACTGGAATGCTAGATGTGCAAGAGAATGATGCAGTCACCACCATGCTTGAAAATATGAAGAGTGGTGCTCAGTTACAGAGGCTTGCGACAGTATTCACCCCCCCCCCCCACCCCCCCCCCTGGCATTTGTCCTATTTTGTTGCCTTACAACTGGAATTAAAATGGATTTTGGGGGGGGGTTTGTATCATTTGATTTACACAACATGCCTACCACTTTGAAGATGCAAAAACAGAAAACTTGAGCGTGCATAACTATTCACCCCACCCCAAAGTCAATACTTTGTAGAGCCACCTTTTGCAGCAATTACAGCTGCAAGTCTCTTGGGGTATGTCTCTATAAGCTTGGCACATCTAGCCACTGGGATTTTTGCCCATTCTTCAAGGCAAAACTGCTCCAGCTCCTTCAAGTTGGATGGGTTCCGCTGGTGTACAGCAATCTTTAAGTCATACCACAGATTGTCAATTGGATTGAGGTCTGGGCTTTGACTAGGCCATTCCAAGACTTTTAAACGTTTCCCCTTAAACAACTCGAGTGTTGCTTTAGCAGTATGCTTAGGGTCATTGTCCTGCTGGAAGGTGAACCTCTGTCCCAGTCTTAAATCTCTGGAAGACTGAAACAGGTTTCCCTCAAGAATTTCCCTGTATTTAGCGCCATCCATCATTACTTCAATTCTGACCAGTTTCCCAGTCCCTGCCGGTGAAAAACATCCCCACAGCATGATGCTGCCACCACCATGCTTCACTGTGGGGATGGTGTTCTATGGGTGATGAGAGGTGTTGGGTTTGTGCCAGACATAACGTTTTCCTTGATTGCCAAAAAGCTCAATTTTAGTGTCATCTGAGCAGAGTACCTTCTTCCATATGTTTGGGGAGTCTCCCACATGCCTTTTGGCGAACACCAAACATGTTTGCTTCTTTTTTTCTTTAAACAATGGCTTTTTTCTGGCCACTCTTCCGTAAAGCCCAGCTCTGTGGAGTGTACGGCTTAAAGTGGTCCTATGGACAGATACTCCAATCTCCGCTGTGGAGCTTTGCAGCTCCTTCTGGGTTATCTTTGGTCTCTTTGTTGCCTCTCTGATTAATGCCCTCCTTGCCTGGTCCGTGAGTTTTGGTGGGCGGCCCTCTCTTGGCAGGTTTGTTGTGGTGCCGTATTCTTTCAATTTTTTTATAATGGATTTAATGGTGCTCTGTGGGATGTTCAAAGTTTCTGATATTTTTTTATAACCCAACCCTGATCTGTACTTCTACACAACTTTGTCCATGACCTGTTTTGGAGAGCTCCTTGGTCTTCATGGTGCCGCTTGCTTGGTGGTGCCCCTTGCTTAGTGGTGTTGCAGACTCTGGGGCCTTTCAGAACAGGTGTATATATACTGAGATCATGTGACAGATCATGTGACACTTAGATTGCACACAGGTGGACTTTATTTAACTAATTATGGGACTTCTGAAGGTCAATTGGTTGCACCAGATCTAATTTAGGGGCTTCATATCAAAGGGGTGAATACATATGCACGCACCACTTTTCCGTTATTTATGTTTTAGTAACTTCTTTCATTTCACTTCACCAATTTGGACTATTTTGTGTATATCCATTAAATGAAATCCAAATAAATATCCATTGAAATTACAGGTTGTAATGCAACAAAATAGGAAAAACACCAAGGGGGATGAATACTTTTGCAAGGCACTGTATGTGTTGTGTTGGATATGCCCCAAATATAATGCTTTGTATTCAGGACATAAAGTTAATTTCTTTGCCACATTTGTTTGTAGTTTTAAATAAAATAATAAAATAAAATTGTAGTTGTCACGTGCGCCGAATACAAGTGTAGACTTGCTTGCTCATTAGCCCTTCCCAGCAATGCAGAGTTTAAAAACAATAATACAATTGTAACACAATAAATAAAATATCATACACAAGCTACAGTATATACAGGAAGTACCAGTACCAGATCAATGTGGACCTATATACAGGAAGTACCAGTACCAGATCAATGTGGACCTATATACAGGGAGTACCAGTACCAGATCAATGTGGAGCTATATACAGGAAGTACCAGTACCATATCAATGTGGACCTATATACAGGGAGTACCAGTACCAGATCAATGTGGACCTATATACAGGGAGTACCAGTACCAGATCAATGTGGACCTATATACAGGGAGTACCAGTACCAGATCAATGTGGAGCTATATACAGGGAGTACCAGTACCAGATCAATGTGGAGCTATATACAGGGAGTACCAGTACCAGATCAATATGGAGCTATATACAGGGAGTACCAGTACCAGATCAATGTGGACCTATATACAGGAAGTACCAGTACCAGATCAATGTGGACCTATATACAGGGAGTACCAGTACCAGATCAATGTGGACCTATATACAGGGAATACCAGTACCAGATCAATGTGGACCTATATACAGGGAGTACCAGTACCAGATCAATGTGGACCTATATACAGGGAGTACCAGTACCAGATCAATGTGGACCTATATACAGGGAGTACCAGTACCAGATCAATGTGGAGCTATATACAGGAAGTACCAGTACCAGATCAATGTGGAGCTATATACAGGAAGTACCAGTACCAGATCAATGTGGACCTATATACAGGGAGTACCAGTACCAGATCAATGTGGACCTATATACAGGGAGTACCAGTCCCAGATCAATGTGGACCTATATACAGGGAGTACCAGTACCAGATCAATGTGGAGCTATATACAGGAAGTACCAGTACCAGATCAATGTGGCGCTATATACAGGAAGTACCAGTACCAGATCAATGTGGACCTATATACAGGGAGTACCAGATCAATGTGCAGCGGTTTGGGGCATTTGAGGAAGATACTGTATGTGCATGAAGGCAGGGTAAAGTGACTAGGCATCAGGATAGATAATAATAAGGTACTTGAGGTAGATATGTGCATGAAGGCAGGGTAAAGTGACTAGGCATCAGGATAGATAATAATAAGGTATTTGAGGTAGATATGTACATGAAGGCAGGGTAAAGTGACTAGGCATCAGGATAGATAATAATAAGGTATTTGAGGTAGATATGTACATGAAGGCAGGGTAAAGTGACTAGGCATCAGGATAGATAATAATAAGGTATTTGAGGTAAATATGTACATGAAGGCACGGTAAAGTGACTAGGCATCAGGATAGATAATAATAAGGTATTTGAGGTAGATATGTACATAAAGGCAGGGTAAAGTGACTAGGCATCAGGATAGATAATAATAAGGTATTTGAGGTAGATATGTACATAAAGGCAGGGTAAAGTGACTAGGCATCAGGATAGATAATAATAAGGTATTTGAGGTAGATATGTACATAAAGGCAGGGTAAAGTGACTAGGCATCAGGATAGATAATAATAAGGTATTTGAGGTAGATATGTACATGAAGGCAGGGTAAAGTGACTAGGCATCAGGATAGATAATAATAAGGTATTTGAGGTAGATATGTACATGAAGGCAGGGTAAAGTGACTAGTCATCAGGATAGATAATAATAAGGTATTTGAGGTAGATATGTACATGAAGGCAGGGTAAAGTGACTAGGCATCAGGATAGATAATAATAAGGTATTTGAGGTAGATATGTACATGGAGGCAGGGTAAAGTGACTAGTCATCAGGATAGATAATTAAGGTATTTGAGGTAGATATGTACATGAAGGCAGGGTAAAGTGACTAGGCATCAGGATAGATAATAATAAGGTATTTGAGGTAGATATGTACATGAAGGCAGGGTAAAGTGACTAGGCATCAGGATAGATAATAATAAGGTATTTGAGGTAGATATGTGCATGAAGGCAGGGTAAAGTGACTAGGCATCAGGATAGATAATAATAAGGTATTTGAGGTAGATATGTGCATGAAGGCAGGGTAAAGTGACTAGGCATCAGGATAGATAATAATAAGGTATTTGAGGTAGATATGTACATGAAGGCAGGGTAAAGTGACTAGGCATCAGGATAGATAATAATAAGGTATTTGAGGTAGATATGTACATGAAGGCAGGGTAAAGTGACTAGGCATCAGGATAGATAATAATAAGGTATTTGAGGTAGATATGTACATGAAGGCACGGTAAAGTGACTAGGCATCAGGATAGATAATAATAAGGTATTTGAGGTAGATATGTGCATGAAGGCAGGGTAAAGTGACTAGGCATCAGGATAGATAATAATAAGGTATTTGAGGTAGATATGTACATAAAGGCAGGGTAAAGTGACTAGGCATCAGGATAGATAATAATAAGGTATTTGAGGTAGATATGTACATAAAGGCAGGGTAAAGTGACTAGGCATCAGGATAGATAATAATAAGGTATTTGAGGTAGATATGTACATGAAGGCAGGGTAAAGTGACTAGGCATCAGGATAGATAATAATAAGGTATTTGAGGTAGATATGTACATGAAGGCAGGGTAAAGTGACTAGTCATCAGGATAGATAATAATAAGGTATTTGAGGTAGATATGTACATAAAGGCAGGGTAAAGTGACTAGGCATCAGGATAGATAATAATAAGGTATTTGAGGTAGATATGTACATGAAGGCAGGGTAAAGTGACTAGGCATCAGGATGGATAATAATAAGGTATTTGAGGTAGATATGTACATGAAGGCAGGGTAAAGTGACTAGTCATCAGGATAGATAATAATAAGGTATTTGAGGTAGATATGTACATGAAGGCAGGGTAAAGTGACTAGGCATCAGGATAGATAATAATAAGGTATTTGAGGTAGATATGTACATGGAGGCAGGGTAAAGTGACTAGTCATCAGGATAGATAATAATAAGGTATTTGAGGTAGATATGTACATGAAGGCAGGGTAAAGTGACTAGGCATCAGGATAGATAATAATAAGGTATTTGAGGTAGATATGTACATGAAGGCAGGGTAAAGTGACTAGGCATCAGGATAGATAATAATAAGGTATTTGAGGTAGATATGTACATGGAGGCAGGGTAAAGTGATTAGGCATCAGGATAGATAATAATAAGGTATTTGAGGTAGATATGTACATGAAGGCAGGGTAAAGTGACTAGGCATCAGGATATATAATAATAAGGTATTTGAGGTAGATATGTACATGAAGGCAGGGTAAAGTGACTAGGCATCAGGATAGATAATAATAAGGTATTTGAGTTAGATATGTACATGAAGGCAGGGTAAAGTGACAAGGCACCAGGATATATAATAATAAGGTATTTGAGGTAGATATGTACATGAAGGCAGGGTAAAGTGACTAGGCATCAGGATAGATAATAATAAGGTATTTGAGGTAGATATGTACATGAAGGCAGGGTAAAGTGACTAGGCATCAGGATAGATAATAATAAGGTATTTGAGGTAGATATGTACATGAAGGCAGGGTAAAGTGACTAGGCATCAGGATAGATAATAATAAGGTATTTGAGGTAGATATGTACATGAAGGCAGGGTAAAGTGACTAGGCATCAGGATAGATAATAATAAGGTATTTGTGGTAGATATGTACATGAAGGCAGGGTAAAGTGACAAGGCACCAGGATATATAATAATAAGGTATTTGAGGTAGATATGTACATGAAGGCAGGGTAAAGTGACTAGGCATCAGGATAGATAATAATAAGGTATTTGAGGTAGATATGTGCATGAAGGCAGGGTAAAGTGACTAGGCATCAGGATAGATAATAATAAGGTATTTGAGGTAGATATGTACATGAAGGCAGGGTAAAGTGACTAGGCATCAGGATAGATAATAATAAGGTATTTGAGGTAGATATGTACATGAAGGCAGGGTAAAGTGACTAGGCATCAGGATAGATAATAATAAGGTAGTTGAGGTAGATATGTACATGAAGGCAGGGTAAAGTGACTAGGCATCAGGATAGATAATAATAAGGTATTTGAGGTAGATATGTACATGAAGGCAGGGTAAAGTGACTAGGCATCAGGATAGATAATAATAAGGTATTTTAGGTAGATATTACATGAAGGCAGGGTAAAGTGACAAGGCACCAGGATATATAATAATAAGGTATTTGAGGTAGATATGTACATGAAGGCAGGGTAAAGTGACTAGGCATCAGGATAGATAATAATAAGGTATTTGAGGTAGATATGTACATGAAGGCAGGGTAAAGTGACTAGGCATCAGGATAGATAATAATAAGGTATTT